>NC_091117.1:661250-976875 GCF_040183065.1 Periplaneta americana
GCACAGCCCTGTAGTGCATGTCGTATGTTACTTACCCATTTCTGCCATGAGCAGCACAGCCCTGTAGGGCATGTCATATTTGGAGCTGTTGCCCATGTCTTGAGTCGAGAGAAGTTCTTGGGGCTCTGCTCTGCTTCCTGGAGGCACAATCAGTCTCACGAAATTGTCCAACTGCAGGTGCGGGAGCTCGTACCCCAGCATCAACAGTGCAATTAGCTGCATCACAATATTATAAGCTGCACCTCATACTCATAATTTGTCATTTCTTTAAACTATGTCTGTAATTGTGAAGTGAATTATTGTTTGTTAGTTTTTGTGTGACGGCAACCAAAAAAACTGAAAAGAGATTCTTCCTCCATAACAATGTTACAGCATCTAGCTAGCAAATGTTCCTGACCCATTTACTGTATATGGATTCCCCCCCCCCCCTCTGCATCAAAATTGCCTTTCTTGTTTATTCCTGAAATTGAATTAACAACAACTGTTACCATCACTTAGAGTTCTCCATCAATCCCTGTTGCTCTTCCTCTTCCCCTACTTTCCAAGTTTTCCTTCAGTTGCTTTGTCCATCTCCTCCATTCATCTCTTTTCATTAAATTTACTTCAAGGTCCAGGGCTAATCTTGTGGTTGTACTATTTTTAATTCTTTTAGCGTGATCAAACTATTTTAATCTTTTAAATTTCATACCCATTCATTCATTCATTCAGTGTTCTGTCCAAGGGCAGGTCTTTCACTGCAAACTCAGCATTCTCCAATCTTTCTTATTTTCTGCCTTCCTTTTTGTTTCCTCATATGATCCATATACAGTATCTTAATGTTGTCTATGATTTGATATGTTCTTCTACTCCGAACTCTTCTCCCGTTTACCATTCCTTCCAATGCATCCTTCAGTAGGCAATTTTTTCTCAATCTGTGATCCAACCAATTCCTCTTCCTGATCAGTTTCAGTATCATTCTTTCTTCACTCACTCTTTCCAACACAGCTTCATTTCTTATTGTGTCTGTTCACTTCACAAGTTCCATTCTTCTCCATATCCACATTTCAAATGCTTCTATTCGCTTCTCTTCATTTCGTCGAAATGTCCATGTTTCTGCCCCCATACAATGCCACACTCCATACAAAGCACTTCACCAGTCTCTTCCTTAGTTCTTTTTCCAGAGGTCCGCAGAAAATGTTTTTTTTTTTCTATTAAAGGCTTCTTTGGCCATTGCTATCCTCCTTTTGACTTCCTGGCAGCAGCTCATTTCATACCCAATGCTTGTAATATATTTCAATTTTTCTTTTTTAGTTAAAGGCATGCTAACATTTACTTGAAGTATGTTTTATCTTGTTTTTTTCAAACTGTAGTAAAATTAGAAGTATTATGTATCCTTCTGTTAATTTCTCCTACAATTTTTCTCCAGCATTTATATCTCTATCCAATACACCAGAGTGTCTTTCTTTAATATTTCATTGTTTATTTTAATTTTGCCTATACCTGTCTCTTGCAACTTCCTTAGCCAGGTCGATTGTGATTGTATCCCATCTATGCAGGCACTGCTGAATCTCTTCTTAATTCTCTCCCAAGTTATTATGTGATTCTCAAATGCTAAAACCTTAAGAGCCATTTCCATTGGAACTTTCTTCAATTCTGCCAATTATATTTGTTCTTAATTTTATTATGATTGGTAAATCACTAATTTATTAAACATAATACAGTAGTGTGGCAGCTGATTAGTGATATGATAAGGTTCAAAGTCAAAGGAGATTTCCTCTCATAATCAAGAGATCAGGGAGCCATCCTCCGATGCATGTGGCCAGTGCACGTGGGCATGAGCACAATCATCACATTCTTATTTCATAATGAATACTACTCCATGCTATGGAAGTTGTTGAAAATGGTGTCCAACTGCATTGATATGTGCATTCACATACAAAAATTCTCCATCCATAATTTTCACATTAACTGCATTTTACATTAATATTTTACAAAATATTGCTGAGTACATTATTGACTGACATTTAATAATTTTCCCGTATGAGGCATGCATTTATTTGCTTCTCAAAACTGAAGCTCAGACAATCATCAATTAACACACGCAGTTGTTTGAAGTAAATTCAAAGAGGATCATGCACAGCATTTTGAACTGTTGAGACTTGAGGAGATTAATCCATTATGTGGTTATTAGTCTTCACTGGCATTGCAATATAGTTTTGGTGTTCAGAGTTTACCTTCACAAAATGCATATGAAGACATTATTACAAAAACACCCCTTGTCAAAATTGCTATTTTTCAAGAGAACAATAAATATAAATAGAACAACATATGTCAGCTGTTTCCATACAACTGGTGTTTATCCTTGTGGTTACTGCACCTGACATGTGTCATTTTTGGAGTCTATAAATATTTGAAACAGTAGCAAATGTGTCCTTAACTCAATTTCATTAAAAGTGACTGGGGTTGTTTTTGTAATAATGTCTTCATATTATCAACTAGATTCAGCCACTGCCCAGAAGGAAAACTTGTGTGTGTGACTGCAGACGGACACCAACTTAGCAGTCACTGCCTTAGAGGGAAGATGATGTATACATACATTGACATACTGTAATTCTGGCCTTTATGAAACTACCTCCAATTGAAAACGTCTTCAGAAAGAATAATTTCGGGCCTAATACATTTACACGGGTTAATCAGTATAACCCTAGCGACAATTTTATTTTTCTATAGAAGTTGCAGATGTACTCTTAAAGTACGATCACACGTCGCTACTTTTGCAGCGCTTCAGTACAAAAAACTGCGCAACTCTTGTACTGCGACGTGTGAACAACGGTGCAACCCGAAAAGTAGCGGCTGCCAAACCTGCTGCCTGCTACTTTTCCATGCTGTGCGCAGCTTAAAAGTAGCGACGTGTGAACAGGGTTCTCAGGGTTGCAGCCACAGCATTTTTGATATCGGTTTTGTTGAAACTTTTGCTGCGGTTGCAACCAGTGTTACCACCCAAATGTGCCAATGATACTTTTATTACTTGGATATATTTTAATGTTAAATGTGATGAAAATAAATTATTTGTAACAGTTATTAAATACACAACACAGTCTGAGCATAATTGGTGACAATATAATTCATTCTTTAAATTTTCCGTAGCGTAGTTCCAAATAGGAGGGTTGCCAACATTGATTATGTGAATATACTGTTGGTTATCATTTAAGTACATAGGCGTTTTTAAAAGCTTTATAGTAAAAATAATGTCAATTTCTGAATACTAGATACGACAGAAAAGCAAATAATAGATAAGGAAGCTTTCGCATGAGTTTCTTAATAATGCGAACATAACCACAAAATGTATATTGAGAAGTCAACACGGAGATGGAAACCTGCAGCATGACTGCGGCTGCAAAAGTAGCGCCTCGCGTGTGAACAGACTCGCAACCTCCAGTTGCAACTTTTGCAGCACTCGGGTTGCGCAGCAGGAAAAGTAGCGTGCAGCGCGCTACTTTTGGCTTACGTGTGAACACGACACGCAACTTTTGCAGCTGCAGTATAAAAGTAGCGACGTGTGACCGTACCTTTAGTATCAGAAAGGTGTACTCGCAATCAGATGGTTTTTGCTATGGCAGATCAGTTGTTCAACAGTTACTCTACATGAATTTCTTAACCACCCTGTTCACTGCATACCTGCACCACATCCTTGGTTTTCTTGTTCACGTGGCGGATGTAAGGAAAGGGTTCAGTGTCCTGTCTGCGTATCAGCTGGTAGATGTGCTGGAATATGCTTGGCGGGGTTGCGGGCACAAAGCTTGGCAGGGGCAGCTTCTTGAGATCCTGCTCCGTCACCTGACTCTCACACTACCAACCAGCCTTCATTAATGTGCAGTTCCTTACAGTAACATATTTTAATTGATAGTCAATAATTTTGAGGAAGAGCATATGGAAATAATGATCAAGAGCCATTTAATACAGTTCTGAGAACAAACTATTTTAAAATTCAAGTATTTGTAAAGTTGTTAAGTGAACCCTTATGGGGAACTCAATATTATGGAATGTAAAATATTACTGTAATCATGTTGTAATGTTAATGGAATACAACAATGAGAAACGAAGTAGAACGTCTGATTGTGTATATAATGATCACTGTTCATGTAAAATCACGTTTAAACTACATATATATATTCCGTCCATGAAAAACATTTTGTCACGTTCAGTACAGTACAAAATGTTACATTTGACATGAAGTTATGAAAGATTACCACATAAAATTTTTCTTCATTTTCGTTAAATTAAGTTACGAAATGCTATCATATAATTTTAATTTTGATTATTCCACAAATTATGTGAAATGTGGTTGTGCCAGATATAATACATTCAGTCAATATGGTTTTGAAATTGAACATGTATATGTGGAATTGTATTTTAATACTAAAGCATAAGACAATCCAAATTTTGTTCTTAGAATGAACAGTTTCAGCAGCATTCAATACTCGGTACTTGCAATTTTCTTATTCATTATATATATACATATAAGGTTTTTCATAAGGAATAATGCAAATAACTCATTTTTTTTAAATGCTCGGACACGTCAAATTTAGTATTTTGAAAGAAAAGTTTTACAAAAAAAGAAACAAAATTTTCAGCTGCCATTATTGTACAGGGTGTGACATCATCGGCAACATACAGAGTGGCACACGAAATCTCATACCATTTAATTATTTCATCAAAATTTTAACTGCACTAGTGGAAGCCGATAGGTAGCATCACAATTCAGATGTAACCATAGCTACGAGCACAAACATCAATTTGTGAAATGGCGGACAACGGGCGATTGACTGTTCAACACAAGGTGAAAGTTGTTCTGTTTTTCGCCGAAATGGAACATGTTCTGCATTAGAGATAAAATTCCAAATCCTAGTTATTAATTCTGTATAATTTTGTAAAGCTTTAATACAAATCAATACGTGTTATGTGTAAAATAAATGGTATGACATTTCATGTACCACCCTGTATTATTTTTTTTTTCTGAAAAGTTGATATCTTATTTAGTTATTTATTTAGTTTCATTTGTATCATACAAAACATTTGGTTGCTATGGGAACAGTTTCATTGTTGGCTTCTTTTGTTTAACGTATTTTGTGTGAAGAAAATTTTGATCTGTGACATCAGTCTAAAATAAAATGTTTTTAACAGAAACTGAAAGGATTGAAATTCTGATGATGATAGTTGGCAACAGAAGACGTACAAACAAGAGGTATGCATAATTTTTAATGAAGCTCATCCAGATCGGCAACCTATTTCACAAGCAACCGTGTGTAAAATAGAAAAAAATTCAATGAACACAGACATGTTAGGGACACGATGATGTGCAACTTGATTTTTTACTTTCAATTCAACAGAACCACAAGCAACTGCCTGGAGAACACTGCATCGACATAAATACCACCCTTATAAAGTCCATCCAATGCAGGAGTTGATGGAAGATGACTATGATAGAAGGTTACGACTTTGTATTAAATGTGTTATTTTCTCATGAAACTTCATTCTGTTTCAATGGAGAAGGAAAAAGAACAAAATTGCCAGTATTGGTCAATCAAGAATCCACACTGGATGGCAGAAATGCACACACAGCATCCTCAAAAGTAAATGTGTGGGCAGGAATTGTGGGGAAAATTTTTTTAGATTTTTCTTTCTTTGTTGAGACAGATACAAGTTGCCACTATTTGGAATTCTTGCGTGAAGTTCCAATACCATCCCTTGCTGTCTTGTATCCAATCATGAAGATCCATTATTATGTGCTAATTATTATATGGTACTCTGCAGGTGTGTGATAATTATTCCAAGAATATTGGAAAATTGTGTAGAAATCATGGTGACAGATTTGGCAGTGCTTCCAAGACTAGTGGAGAGCGACTCTTTGAAAAGTTTTGTGTTTTTATATATATATATATATACAAGTAAGAAATTACGATTACACCTTGCTCATAGACACCTTGTATGTGCAAAAACTGTTTTTATTAATCTCTCGATGAAGAGAAAAGAAAGGCTTGGTTATTTAACAATACTGAACCAGGATAGCAAGATGGTATTTGTCTAAATTCGCGATGGCTTACCTAACATTCGCCTTATAGAAACTCAACCAGGTAAGTAGCCACGTGGGATTTAAACCAATCCTGAGGAATCTTCTTTGTTGAGATTGCAACACTGCTCTAGTTGTACAGCACTTTGAACTCACCATGGAGCAGGTGACCAGCGGGCAACTGAAAGGGAAGTCCTTCCAATAGTGCAGCACGAAGTCCTGCAGCTGCAGGTCGCACGCCAGCTGGTGCAGCACCTGGGCTAGCAGCGGCAGGCTCTCCGCCACCAGCATGTTCAGCTTCAGCTCCTGCCAACACAGGGACCTCTAATGCTGAGTCTTCACTATTGTCACAAACGACAGCCTCAACCAACCTTTTGCCTATATGTATTATAGTTTTGTCCTATTATGTGGGGCTCAGGGATCTCAAAATCCTTCTTGCCTGTTCAGTACGTATTTTAACTCTGCAGATCCAATTCCATCTTTAGTGACTGTAGTGCCTAAATATTTAAATTTGTCCACCTGTTTAATCTATGCTCCGTCAGCAACGAAGAAGTCATATTTGATACACTTACTTACAGACCTGTTACTAAATCTACGTATTACTCTGTGAAGAGATTTATTAAATCTACATACTTAGATTTCAACAAACAAAATTTGATAACTCAATCCCAAGGGAAAAAATGGAACTCTCTGCATCAAAATCCACAGTTAATTCCCGATTTACCACGCAAATCGTCTGTAGCTGCATTTAGATTGGCAACAGGCCATGATTGTTTGGCCAAACACCTGCATAGAATTGGAACTGCCCATTGTGCAACTCAAACCAAGAAATGGATTCGGAACACTCAGTGGCTGGTCATGATAATATCTTTGAAAAATATTGGAGTGCAAGAGGTCAAATGACTTTATTGTCAAAAGCCTGGCATTAGAAAACAACAACAACAAACAACATATTTGAATACAAATTAATAATAAAATATTCTGTCTTATCCATATTCTTGCACTACTGCAGACATGTTGAGCTTGTCTGACATCTGCTTCATTATTTATATAAAATTCTTTAATATTGAAAGCCAATCACCTCGCTGTAAATTTTCCAAAACTTCCCTTAATATAAGCTGTGGAAAGAATCATAAGTCAATAAAATCTATCATGTATTTACTGTTAATGTGTTGGAGCCAACTGCACTGTTATTCCTCAATATCTTCTATTGTGTACTTCATGATGTAAATGTCTAAATACTAAAATCGGTCTTCAAAAGTGCATTTGAGATGTTTCCATTTGTTAACATTCCTTTGTACATAAAATTAAACTCTTTCTTCCACATTTCAACGTTTATCTGGATGAAATAGCAGTAAATCTTAATTTCGAGTTGATCAATAAAATTTATTGTATTACATTTTTATAGTTTGACATCAGTGTCTAAATTACTTTCCATATGCTAAATCTGACTTTCAATTAATTTTTTTCCACTTACAGTCATTACTTTCGTTTTAGATATATTTTCAAACCATATTTCTGCGCAATTTCATTTAATTTCTGTGTTGCTTTCTCTATTTCATCTGTTTTTCTAATCAGAATTTGATTATCTAAACATAAAATTGTTCTAATCATTCATATTCACTGGTCTGATTTCCATTCTTTTTACATTTATCAAGCGGAACTAAAGGGAGGGGCTAGTCATCAATTAGCACTGGTCAGCTTGATGAGTCAATACCTAACTTCCTCTTTACCCTTTCCTATCCAGTCCTCTGACTCAACTCTTACTTTCTTCAACTCCGATTGTATTAGAGCATTAGAGGCCTAGGGGTTCATTTCACTTTCTACTTTTCTATTCGTAATGCTGACCTGCTATGGCATTAAAATCGTCCTCCAGTGGCTTAAGGAGGGAAAGCTGGTGATCAACAAGATCTCCCAGCTAGGTCCAATGGACCCGTCGACGAACAGCAGGTGAGGTCCTCCAGACATTCTGGGGGTTGTATGTGAATGAAGTAGCCACCAAAACGTTAAAATATGGTGTTCACTTAAATCGGCTACAACTTGCCATTTAACCACTCCAATCTGACCATGATAATATCTTTGAAAAATATTGAGTGCAAGAGGTCATTGACTATATTGTCATATGCCTGGCATTATTTATGTAGAGGTAGAAAGCACTGTCCTACTACACTGCACACTCCATTATTGGTGTGTATAAGCACCGACATTTTCTCTCTTAAGCATCTGATGCATGCCTTTATATTCCTACAGAGTTGCAGAATTGCCATTATCAAAATTAAATTACGCTAGTTGAGGATACCTCGGTCCTTCAATATCTTCCAAAGAATGTCTCTTCTTTCTCTCTCACTTGCTGCAGTGCTAAATTATCATCTGTTATCCTCTGCATTATTCTTCGTCGAGTTCACGTGTGAGTAGGCAGATGGGTGTGATATGTTCACGTGTTCAAAGAAAAGAATATTTTAAAGTGACTACATTGTATATACTTGTAGACATATTTTTCTCTCTGAGAGCTTAAAATGTAATTATCTTATGTTATAACAGATATTATTATTATTACTTATTCTGACGATGCTTCAGAGGCTTATAAACATCTTACACAGCAAAAGCAATAGAAACAAATACAAAAGCAGAAGCAAGTAAAACAGCAAGAAACAAGAGCAGGAGCAATATGAGAAACTAAAGAAGGAGCAGAAAAAAACAAGAGCAGAAGCAACAAAAGTTGGAGCAGAAAGAGAAACAAGAGCAGAAGCAACAGAAGAAGCAAAAGGTGGAGCAGAAAGAGAAACAAGAGCAGAAGCAACAAAAGTTGGAGCAGAAAGAGAAACAAGAGCAGAAGCAACAGGAGAAGCAAAAGGTGGAGCAGAAAGAGAAACAAGAGCAGAAGCAACAGGAGAAGCAAAAGGTGGAGCAGAAAGAGAAACAAGAGCAGAAGCAACAGGAGAAGCAAAAGGTGGAGCAGAAAGAGAAACAAGAGCAGAAGCAACAGGAGAAGCAAAAGGTGGAGCAGAAAGAGAAACAAGAGCAGAAGCAACAGAAGAAGCAAAAGGTGGAGCAGAAAGAGAAACAAGAGCAGAAGCAACAGGAGAAGCAAAAGGTGGAGCAGAAAGAGAAACAAGAGCAGAAGCAACAGGAGAATCAAAATGTGGAGCAGAAAGAAACAAGAGCAGAAGCAACAGGAGAAGCAAAAGGTGGAGCAGAAAGAGAAACAAGAGCAGAAGCAACAGGAGAAGCAAAAGGTGGAGCAGAAAGAGAAACAAGAGCAGAAGCAACAGGAGAAGCAAAAGTAAGAGCAGGAACAAAAATGGAAGCACAAGTGTGAGACCGTATGTTGCTTAGTTTGTGTGCCAGAGTACATAATGTGTGTTGTTGTTAGTACCTCATAGAGTAGGTGCAGAGAGAACAGAATGAGGGGCAGGCTGCTGAAAAGAACAGCATTGGAGTTGATCCGTGGGACGGTGCATGGGCTGGACGGAGGTCCAACTGCCTCCACAGGCTGCAGGCCCAGCTGGTGCGCCAGGCTGTGGCCCAGCGTGTAGTGGTGGCCAGAGAGCAGCAGGTAGTCCCAGTCCGAGTCCGACCCACAGTCCGACACACGCTGCTTTTTGCACAGAGTGTTGGATGCGGCCGAGCCATCTGACTCCGCCTGCTGCAGCACAGTCAACTTGTCCACATCGTACCCCATCAGTTCTGCAGCACACCAAAATGGGGTCAACTCCCTTTATTGCTGTTAGCAGAGGTTTTACTGTCACACTGATCTTCTGGATCAATTCCAGTGCTGACGAGTTTTAAGGACACTTCCTGTGGGAGAGTCACTATGAGGCACACTTACCATATTTACTCGCGTAATTGCTTCCCTCGCATATTTCCCGCCCCCCTTAGATTTTTAAGCATATTTTCAGAATTCTATTTTTTTTTAGCATAATCTCCTCTTAAATCACAATTTTAGACATCCTTTGATCAATCAGTGAATATTGAAAAGATCAGACAAATACGCTTGGAAAACCCAAGGTCAAAATTCAACCCCTCCCATCAACCGGTTCTCGCAAGTAGCATCTGTCATTTGCCAGTTCTCTCTTTTCACGTGTTGCTAAGTAATTACAATAGTTACAAGGCACAATTCAACCAATATTATTTCGTACTTAAGTTTCCTGCTGTTATATAAAAAAAGGGGGAGGGGGGAATTACGCGAGTAAATACGTACTGTAAACACAATGTTTTATGCTCACTTTTATTTCTGAAATCAGCAATTTTGGCCCTATTTGCATCTACTCTAAATCCATTTATAATGTATTCAGCAAAAAATATTGCCTTGTTATGCTGCAAGTCTATCCTGGACACTTTCATTAACCAAATTTCAGAATCTGAATAGAATATTTAAGAGATGAATATCAAACATTTTTTCTATGTGAAATATCTAAAATCTCTATATGCTTAAGAAATTCATTCTCAATTGGAATTTCTTTACACATTTTTTCTCCACATTTCAGTGAGAAACATGCCCTCGGCAGAAAACTATAAACGAATGAATGAATAGCCTATAATATATTTTGACTGGCATTAGAAAACAACAACATATATTTTGCCGTGATAATTTTTTATTTTCGTAATGACTTTCATTTTTGTAGTAGTGGGAGAAATTAGTAATAGTTGGCACTTCCGCAATGGTAACATGAAATCGAATTCTCACAACACCGGATGTTATAATATTGTCCTCACTTCCTGCTTGACAGCCACCACACGTTGCTCTATGGAAGGGGAAGCTGCCGTTTTAGCGCCAATTCCAAACTAACGTAATACTTTGCTGTTTCACTCGAGTGTATTATTTTGTTTATCGAAATGAAAGAGGAAAACATTCTTGAATTATGAGACTACTTGGCTTCAGACTCTTTCTTTCACCAATCACGTGAATACTGCAGTGTTTGACATTATGACAAAACTGACGTTAGTTCACTCTCAAATAATGACAAAGAATTTGTGTCACTTCAAAGCTCTACAAAAAATAGACCAGAATTTATTACCATAATAGGCCTATGCGCAACTATTGCAGAAATTGAAAGAAGAATTTCAGTGCAGATTCAGGGATTTCCCAAGTCTGGAAAAAGATTTCTCAGTTTTCTCTTACCCTTACTCTGTGACTGTGTCGGAGGTTAGGTTGGAACTTCAGATAGGACTCACTCAACACAATTCTGAAGGACAGAAATTTATGGATGACTCTAAAGGAATTCTGTAGACTTTTACTACAACAAAACTTTCTAGGACTGAGAAAGCATGCTGCCAATATTCTCGCGATGTTTAATTCGACATAAGTCTGTGAACAATTGTTTTCACTTATGGAATTAACAAAAAGCAAATACCACTTCAGGTTAACAAATGTACACCTTACAGTCTGGTTGTGAATGATGTCTTCAAGGACTTTGAAAACAGATTATGGGCCGGAAACGTCACCACTCATCAGTGTTCTAACGCCCTCTCAGCTACACTTTAAGTTCCTGTGGATGTTTGTGTTCATGATTTTCAAATAATATTTCTGAAGGGACAGTGCTGTAGTCAAGTAAATTTATGTTATTAACACAATGTTAGCAATGCACTCTTTTGAGTGACGCTCTCCAACATTTAAATTTTAAAATACTTTTAATCATTATCTCTAGGTGAATGTTACGTGATTGTGAGATAAGGAAGAATGAATTTCCAGATGCGACTGATGAAAAAATGCTAAATTTCATTCGAACTAAGTACCAGGTAAGCAACTTGATTTACAGTTATTTTTAAATCTATAGGGTCTCTGTTATACATCTATATGTACGATACAGTAATGAGAACTACTTACACATGCATGTGTTCGTGTCCTTGCTGTTAGATAACAGTTATCTGATGATCCTGCAGTTGTAATTTGCCACTTCCCTTTTCATTCGCCCATGCCTACAATTCAGATGATTTCGGTTTTCCCCTATGCCTACGTCTATGGATGTATCAACTGGCTCAGTCTGACATGACTGCTCTAGAGTTACCACGCACTGGCAGTTCTTGGTAGTGGCCTAAAAGCACAATTTGTCGATCATTTTCCGCCCACATTGAATTAACTGTGCTGTTGAAAGCATATTTACGAGTAGCCCTATGTATTTCTTTCTTTTAATTCCATTACAATTTCTGTATTATGAAATTAGGCAACCAAGGCAGAAGAACTCAGATTTTTTTATAGAAACTGAAGAAGCACTGGATCATTTTTATTTGGTTTAAGTTTCTTTCTCCTAAAAAATATAATGTATAAAATTTCATTTAAATGGAGGGACATTAATTAAAACTGGGTTCCTGAGTTTGTAATCAGAACTTGTTTAAAAGTATCAAATAGTTAACCAGTGCTCCAAAATTTATCTTATTTCCCAAGAATGCATCACTTCACTTATGCTGTACTCAAGTGAAGTGTATATAAATTACGATTCTCGGCAATTTCTGGAATGCTGCAATGATCTACTGTTGTCTCATCCAATCTTCAAAATATTGCGAGTTTTTATAAATTTCAAAAGTCCAAGCTCACCTCTACTGAAAAATGCATCATAGTTTTCTTCCTCAGACTGATAGCTTAATTTCCTTTACATTGGTTGGGTTACTTCCAAGTATTAAAATTTTTAATTATGAATTAAATGTCTTTTAATCCCGCTTACCTAGAAGAACTCCAATGAACAACTGCCATTCTTGAGCTGGAGATATGTCCTGTGTTCCAGGAGCGTTGCGCACGCCATACCACTTGATGAGCACGTGCATGGCCAGATCACGCTGCAGCACCTGCTTCAGGGTGCTCAGGCAGTCCGACACTGCAAGCATGCAGATCAATACTGGCTTTAACGTAATAACGAAGACATTTTTTATAAATGTGTCACATGGACGTCATAAATAAATATTTATATTATGCACAATCTAAAACTCATATTTCTGATTATATGTATAATGGGTCGGCGGATTATCTATGAAAAACAGAGCAGCATGGAGTTCAGCTGAATTCGTGGCACCAGGGAAACTGTGCAACAAAAATCCTACGGAGAAGTTGGCAAGGCTTCAGGCAGAGAATTACATTTCATACTGTGAGAACAGCGTAATTCTGGCTCGAGAAAGTTCGAAAAAAAATAAAGATTTTGACGTATATTTTTTCAAATTTTACAGAGAAGTCGTGTGTTTGGCTCGTAGTTAATTAGAAGTGGAAGGCATCCGTTCACTGCTATAAGCAAAGTGCGTGATGGAAACTTTCAGACATGTACTCTCCATATGCAGGGTTGGTCTGACTCAGAGACAACAATGTTCTGCATTATATTCAACTCCGAAGTGTCATCTCTGAGGAATGATCGAACAGAACTAATTCTATGGAAAATAATTCTCTGCTGAACAGCACTTAGCCTACCCATTTGTGATGCATACTTCTCGAATTATGAAGTGGGTACGAATTGTAATAAATTGTCAGACCTGGAAACATTCTTCAATATACAGAAATAAGAAACACAAGACACTCGTACTTTGAAGCTAATTACAGTTTCTCGATATGAAACTCAGTGCGATTAGAGTTGAAGGGGAACGTAACTCACCCAGGGGACTGGAGCAGAGCTGAGGCAGTGAGATGCGGAAAAGAGAACCATCGCTGTATTCCTGCAACAACAAAGCAGAGGCTCACATTCACATCATCATCATTCAAACATGTATCACGGACTCGATCCATCTTTTTGCGTATGTCCTGGCAGTCTGTATCCTACATTAAGAAAATATAACAGCACACAAACTTTGGGTCCACCTCGAACTCAAACACACTAATAGGAGCAATTCCAAAAGGCAAGCCATAAAAATGTAATATACTCATTGCCAAAGAATGCATTGTAAAAGTTAAAATCCTCACAGAAAAAAATAAAGCCACAACAAAGCAAACCTAATCGGTACACATAAGCAAGAGACAGCAGATTTTCGGTCCCTGCACAGGGACAGACATCACATCCCTTGGAGTGTAGAAATGAGTTCAATGACCTCCCAGTAACGTTCAGTATTGGGACCGAAAATCTGCTGTCTGCTAGTAACACACACAGGTCTGAGAGAATATCTATGCAGATCACTAACCTAAACAAATCCTCTACAATCCACAGAGACATATGTATAAGGCATAGAACTAGGAAGCTTCTCAATATTCTCAGTATAGGCGGAGAAAGAACCGTTTCCTTGGGGGGGCAAAACAAAACCATAGAATCTCCATATAAAGGGGTTATGGGGACATCATTTACCTCTTCTCCCCGTTATAGCTTGACCGTGGTACAGTATATCGAAATACGATCATTTAATAAAAGTATTTTCGGGGGGCATGTTTCTTACAGTGTTACATCTATATCCGCTATGTTGCGGACCGAGTTGTATAGGATTTGAACTGTAGGTCTACTACAAATTATAATAAGGCATAACTTAAAACAATCTTCCTCTTTCTCTCTTTCGTACAGAAACATATGCATACATCAATAAAACTACGTAACAGTGCTAACAGAAACTTTTTTATCTGAAGCTTACCTTCCTGAAGATATCATATGAAATGTAAATTCTAATTATTTTATTTAATCTCGTATTTAAGTTCACACATTATACCGGGATCATTTTTCTTTTTTCTGCATTGTTGTGCAGTATGTTACTCATATTTCTCCAAGTGGCAGCCTGAACCTGAACAGGCTGTTACAAAAAAACATTACAGTGCTTCCATTCCTCAAAAGAGATACAGAAATTCTTATACATTCAGAAATTTAAAATAAATAATATAGTCCAGACATGATCTGAAGACATTAATTCATCAATTTACGTAGAGAAACTTAATCATAAACAAAAGCAAAAAAGATCTTTTGAATTCAACATTTTCTAACGTTAAGAGAAAAAAAAGAGTTGAGACAAGTTTGAGGGGGCAGTGCACCCCCATAACACCGACCAGTGCCAACAATCTTGATGCTGGACTACATCAGGATCAAAAACCTTAGCACCCAAAGGCTTCACCCCAGCCTATGTAGGTGATAGACGAACTGTGGGGAAGATGGGTGTTGATAAGGGTTCCCAGAAGTCCCATAAAATACGGGATTATCCCATGTTTCGGAATTTAAGAATGAATACTGGACAAAGGTTTCTTTAGTAGGTTATTTTACGATGCTTATTCAACATCTCAGATTATTTAGCGTCTGAATGAGTCTGGGGTCCAGCACCGAAAATTACCCAGCATTTGCTGATATTGGATTGAGGGAAAATCCCGGAAAATATCTCAACCAAGTAACTTGTCCCGACTGGGAATCGAACCTGGACCACCTGGTTTCACGGCCAGACGTGCTAACAGTTACTCCACAGGTGTGGACAACAGGTCATGAAGACTACAGTAAGCACATGAGTGGAGTGGACCATCATGATTGGTTAGCAGGGAAACATGCCACTTCAATCCGATGAAAAAGTGCTACTAGAATCTCTTTGTCAGAATGCTGGATATGGCTATAATAAATGGTTGGGTTATCTACAGAGAAATACATGGACGAGACACCCTGGACCTACTTGAATTCGGACGATGCTTGGCTGTTCAATATCTCAAGATGTTTTTGAACTGCAAGAGAATGGGGCGCCCTATTTCATCACCTCAAGAAGTGAAATTTGATATGAGGTATGATAGTAGAGAGCATTTCATGGCAAAACGACCCTCTCAGAAACACTGCCGGATGGAATGGTGTAAATGCAGACCAGTAACATTCTGCAAGATGTGTGATGAAACTCTCTGTCAAAGATGCTTTGAGCCTTACCACACTCGGTAAAGACAGACATTACTAAAATAAATGTGTTTCATTATTCTGCAGTATTGTATTGTTGCATTAAATACTAAAACTGTCATAAATAAATTTATTTATATTGGTGTATATGTTTCTAGTTATAATACATCAAATATGCAAAAAATATATTTACGTTATTGCAAATGAATACGCAGATATGATAAGTGCCCAGCGGTCTTGTTGTCCTATGGATTAAATTTATGGAATAGATACATTCTTTTCGTTTTTTTTTTAAATAAAAAATAATTTGGGCTTTAATGGGTTAAAGTAACGATAGGAAACTTTTCAAAGCTCCGAAACAAAGAAAAATTCGAAGAACTTTATTGCAGTGCTGTTTGTATGGCAGAAGCTTTCGGAATCAGTGTCTCTGCACAAGAAAAAAGAAATCATTGACCACCTCAATCTCTGGTAACAGACTACGATATTTCGTTACTGATGATGGTGGTGCTACGCTGAAGAGTTCTGATTCAGAGCAGCAAGGTAAGATTTTGCAGAGCAAGATTGTATAATACACTTGATATCAGAAATGAAAAGACGGTTTGAAGAAAATTCTGTTTTCTGTGAAGCAGTATCAGCTTGTGATCCAAAGTCTTCTGATTTCATGAACTTCAAGACGTGCGAGAACTGGCTGACTTGTATAGATCTTCAAATTGTGTGTTAAACACAAACAAGGAACTTTTAGAAAAACAGTGTTCCCTAGTGAAATCGATGAATATTAAATCAAAACATGTGTGACCTATATTCAAAACTACAGAACATGAGCATGGGTTTGGCATTCCAAGTTTTACAAATTATACTGATCTGTCCCATCACAACTGCATCTGCAGAAAGTATTTTTTCCATATTACGATGAATAAAAACTTACACCAGACAACCATGGCAAGCACAAGGCTTTGTAATCTAGCAATTTTATCCATCGAGAGGGAGAAAAGTTGGGATTTGTTGAAGGACTCATCATCAGTCAAGAATATGTGTTATAAATTTGAGTACTGGATTACAGACTCAAAGATGGCTTAAATGTGAAGCTATAAATTTCTCTTGTGAAATTTTTACCAAATTGACTTTGTCCTGTCCATGCAGTCTTCAAATGCTATTTAAGAAGGTATTAAATGTCATTTCAGTTATATATTTTTCTCACTTATGCGGTTTTTCCTTCAGACTCCCATAAAAGCGTTTAAATGAAGTTCTAATGTACTGTTAGGCATATAGCTGAAGAAGACTGTCTGCCAAACACACAGAGTCTATTAACACATGCAATAATCTAACATGAGCAAAGCAAAGCATACTATTATGATGACAATCATGCTAAATAAAGTTTTGCTTAAATTAACAGAAGAAGGCAGAGTTAAGAACTTACCAGAGTGATGCGGCTGCCCACGGGGTCCCTGAGCGCCAGCAGCTGGCCCTGCCTGGGGGTGGACAGGATGAAGCCTCCCACCCCTAGCTCCTCTCCATCCAGGCCTTCGTGGTGGGCATGCACGGGGGACAGCATGAACACCTCGTCATCGAAGCGGGGCTCCATGGCCGAGGTGGGGCGGCTGGTGGACAGCAGACTGCTCCGCCTGCAGCCAACGGAACAGATTCTTAACGTGGATGATGGCGTTGCACAGTTTCTGTGAAACGCTCTGGCCTATTCCACAAATATGAAGAATGACTTTGTACTTTCTTATATTACATTGCTACGTAAGTATTTGTGCATCATTATGCAAGAAAGTGCGAACAGACTATATGTGGCACGTAAGACATTGCCATTTTCAATTTAATCGATGTTATCAATCTATTTATACACGCCACGAATTGCAATTCCCTTCCCTTCAGCTTTTTCTTCTTGATAAGACTGCCCAAGGCATAAACACAATAAAAAAATTTTAAAATATGTGGCGGCACAATTAGCAGAATACGAAGGAAAGAAAGAAGATAAACCAAGATAAAAAAATCTCTTCTCATTTACTCGTAATGTATAACAGGTCATTGATTATGGCCGATTACCCTGGTTGTATAAATTCGGAGGATATCAACAGCAGAACATGGCAACTTTCATATTTATTTAATAACGTTTTGCTTGGGATTGCTGAATAATAAGTTGCAGAGGCATGACAAGCTGACAAAGTGAACACAATATCTGAGTCAAGCTTTCAAATCAGCATCAGTGAACAGACTGGATTAGTGACGAGTAACTTTCAACATAACCCACCCATTACACAACACAATATTTTGCTTCCCTTCATGCAAGGTTGAAGCAGCAGGTCTATGGCATAGTTCAAGGTTGTTGTGTAAGAAGTTTATAAAAAGGAATTCAAAATTGAAATTATTAAAAAAAAAAGTGCTTGAACTGATCTTAAGATCATAATAATTATCTTACTGAATTTGTATTATTTATTTATTGTCTCTTTAACAATGCCATATAATATATATGGCTGCCATAGCGTGGAATCTGGCTCTCCGGCAACAGGTTGAGCATCAGCCAGTAAAATGCTGGCTACAACGGCAGAAGCAGAAATGGATTATGAAACCTGCCTCACAGCAGATGTTCAAAGTGTCGTCCTTAGTTTGTGTACAAGCTTGATACGAGTATGTCATCACTTACTCAGCTAAGTCATCAACTGGAATCATCCTTATTTCCTGCTCAATATTAGCCTGGTATTTCTCTATGTGTGTGGATTCATGTGAAACACTTTGTCTTTCAAACCTCATAAATAAAAATCACAACACTAATTACTCTATCACAACATCTCACTGATTCTTGAGCCGCATGTGTGGATGCAGTCCTATTGAACCAACTGCACAATTGTTCTGTCACCTGCTGGTTAGTGTTACACAATGATCCGCATTTATTGTCTCACGAAAAAATATTGGACCTATTATTTTCCTTGCCTTATTACACACCTGTACTAATTTTCTGGTCATAATGGGGGGGAGTTCCATGCAAAATTTAAGGTTTGTCAAACACCAATACTTACAATTCTGCGAGTTCACACCCACTTAGAAGAAATCAAGATTTGCCTGAGAAGAAAAAGGAACTACAAATCTATTTCACCACTCTGAACTGAATTGCATGGTGTGCGTCTGCATCCATCCACTTGCGTGATGCGGGTAGATAGCAGGACTGTGACCCATTATCAAGTTACACACCACTTCGGCGGGCCATGCTGTACATTATTGGGTCCCTATCACCACGGCATGGCGCATCCTCAGGTTGCGGATAGAGAAGACGGCCTCCAGATATGGAGGGAGCTATGAGTATATTGAATAAGCAGTTGTGGACAGCCGATAAGGGGTGGTTCTCCAGCTTGGGGGTTGGGCGAAGGGCTAACAACCCATCACCATAAAAAACAGCTTGTTACGAATCCTTCAAATAAGCCTCGGAATGGGACTGATTCTCTGGCATGACCACAGCAAAGGAATAAGGTTTTGAGATTTTGTACATGGAACGTAACTAGTCTTTATAGAACAGGAGGGGTAACATTAGTAGCAAAAGAACTAGCCAGATATACAATAGACTTTGTGGGAGTACAGGAGGTTAGATTAGATGGGAACGGCATGTCACAAATAGGAGATTACTTGTTGTATTATGGGAAAGGAAACAATAAACACCAATTAGGAACACGATTCTTTGTTCATAAAAGAACAAAATCAGCAGTAAAAAAAGGTTGAATTTATCAGTGACAGGTTATCGTATTTAGTACTTAAGGGTAGATGGTGCAATATCGTAGTTATAAATGCTCATGCCCCTACAGAAGAGAAAGACGACCATATAAAGGATAGCTTCTATGAGGAATTGGAATACACTTTTGATCAGTTATCTAGATACCACATGAAATTTTATTGGGCGATTTCAACGCTAAAGTAGGACGGGAGGATATTTTTAAACCAATTACTGGAAAAGAGAGCCTACACGTAACTAGTAATATATGTTAGGAGAAAATCCACAAACGATTAGGGAAAACACGGAAATTTAACTTGAAGCAAGTAAAGCGATAGGGTTGGAAGTAAATCCCAAACAGATAAAGTATATGATTATGTCTCGTATCCAGAATATTGTACGAAATCGAAATATAATAAATGGAGATTTATCCTTCGAAGAGGTGGAGAAATTCAGATATCCTGAAGCAACAGTAAGAAATATAAATGACACTCGGGAAGAAATTAAATGCAGAATAAATATGGGAAATGGTTGTTATTATTTGGTTGAGAAGTTTTGTCATCTAATCTGCTGTCAAAAAATCTTAAAGTTAGAATTTATAAAACAGTTATATTACCGGTTGTTCTGTATGGTTGTGAAACTTGGACTCTCACTTTGAGAGAGGAACAGAGATTAAGGGTGTTTGAGAATAGGGTTCTTAGGAAAATCTTTGGGGCCAAGAGGGATGAGGTTACAGGAGAATGGAGAAAGTTATACAACGCAGAATTGCACACATTGTATTCTTCACCTGACATAATTAGGAACATTAAATCCAGACATTTGAGATGGGCAGGGCATGTAGCACGTATGGGCGAATCCAGAAAAGCTTATAGAGTATTGTTGGAAGACCGGAGGAAAAAAGACCTTTAGGGAGATCGAGACATAGATGGGAGGAAAAATATTAAAATGGATTTGAGGGAGGTGAGATATGATGATAGAGACTGGATTAATCTTGCACAGGATAGGGACCAATGGCGGGCTTATGTGAGGGTGGCAATGAACCTCCGGGTTCCTTAAAAGCCATTTGTAAGTAATGTAAGATAATATTGGGTTGTAATTAGAAAAATGATTTCATTATCAAATCCTGAGCATTGCATTACATATTGTGGTTTGTTCCATTTTTGCAGAAAACTCTGAAACATTATGCAGGTTTAACTATTTTTTTTTGTGATGACGCTCCAGTGTGGATCCGATTTCATCCAGTTTTTCTTTGTATTATTTATTATAGTACCTACAGTATTTTTTCTTATTATTATTATTTATATGCTGGACTGTTTTTTGCTATCTTTTATTATACTATAAAAGTTTAAGTTAAAAAGTGTTAAAAATCTATTATCTTAACTACATTGACAGCAGGTGCTGGTATTTTTCACACGACATGAGATGAAATCACATAACTGTCCTTTCTCAAGTTCCGCACAGCTGTAATTATGAAAGATTTCAAAACTGCAATTAAATCAGTACCAAACAAACTGAAGAACATAGCGTCATTATTCACTTCACAAGGAGTGCCTGCTGCAAATTAATGTGATGCAAAAACTAAGTTATGTCAGCTTAACAAGTTACAGACCAACTGTGTCAGGCATATCACTCTGTACAGCACTGAACATCAACCAGATCCAACTGCTGGCTTACAAAACACATTATCATGCTTGCCTGGGAAAAGGTGACGTGAACTGAGAGCCAAGGTTGAGTGACAAGTAAGAAGAAGTGGTGAGGGCGGAAGGGATGCCGGCAACGTGCACTTTGCCAACTGTGCTCATGCCGGAGTACAGCACTATGCCTCCACTCTGGTCCACTGTTGCGATCATGTTCAGGTGCTGCAACAAACACACAACAGAAGCTAGTCCGGAAATAAAATATATGTACCAAGATTTGGCAACACTGTGCTGGAAGAGAATACTCATATTGCAATGTATCTAAGTATATGTGAGAAGGATTTTGTTGTACAGCATTATCTATTGCGATATGGGATTGGTTGTTAGAGAGATCCAGTCTTCGAACTTTCCAAAGAAGACACTATCACGTCTTCAACATTTGTCTCAAGAACAGAGTCTCTGGGTCATTCCATGTCACTCAACTTGCCCTACTCAGATTTTTATGGAACTTTCAAAAATCTTTTTCCCCAAAGGTCTAAATTAAAATATATTTTTAGAAAAATTATAACTTGTTAGATTTTGATGTAATTCATTTTTAAAATCAGCACAAAAACACGTTTTTTCGTTTATGCTACCATTTTCAATCTTGAATAACTCAGATTCTATAAATCCTACAGAGTTCTTCTAAACCTCACTTTGAAGGGAATTCTACAGCTTCAATTTGATATGTAACTTGACTATCTTTGGTAAAATAAAAAGAAAATGGAAGAAATCAAAAACATTTCGACGTAGTGTTTTTTTCTTTAATTCTGAAAAATATATATATTGTAAATTTATTTAACTCACAATAGGGTTTTATTCTTCCGACAATAATTCCTTTCTACAATTCGCCTTAAACGCTCTCGTCAACAATTGGATTTTCACTCAACACAATATTCGTTATAAAACTCCACCGACGACAATGACAATTTACTTGGACTAGTACGAACAACAATGAACTGTTAATCTTAACTAATATTTACAAAGCACTATTTACAAATCAGAACTATCAGTTCTCAGTTCACAGTTCTTCTATCTCAGTCACTCGAGTTCACAGTATCTCGAACCACAGACCTTCAGAGACAGTTCACTGTACTCGAACTCGGGTCCCTCCAACTGCGGTCCACTGCACTCGAACTCAGGTCCCTCCAACTGCGGTCCACTGCACTCGAACTCAGGCCTTCGGATGCTGACGCAGATGCGGACGCACACTCGAGTCGAACTCCGGTTTGCTTGACTGGCTTGCTTGCTCTGGCTTACTCACTGACTGAATAACTGAAAAACTGCTCGAGTTCGCTGGCGCTTCTTCTTTTATAGCAAAATCATAGTTGCGAGAAATTTCTACAGATGTGTAGAGAATTATCTGGATATCTCCACTTCGACGCACTTCTGGAAGGGTCGGGAAGATCCATTCCCCCTTACTCCGCATGCAGCAGTTGCGCGTGCACTCTCCCCTCGTCGCGTGGGCCTTTCCCCTCTCCGCCGCGCGCCGTCCCTCATGCTTCATGAAGCCCGCGCGATATGCTCTCTCTCGCGGGACGCTGGTCGTGAGTTCGAATCTCACGTCGCTGTCACAATATTTTTTCAGCATTGTTACAAACTACAAAACCTGGAACTTTTAGAATGGGATCTCAGTTGTTCAGAAGCAGTGATAAAAAATGTAATGTTGTAGGCCTACATCAACACGACTATTTTATTCCAGTTCCTAATAGTTATAAGATATGAAGACCTTTTTAAGTAAACGGTATTGAAAATCTGACTCCCAAACAATGGATGAAGATTGACAAGTCTGTGCTGAAAACCATTACAACAATTTTTAGATGACTTGTTTGAGAGTTTACCAACAATTTGCCTATTTGCAACATCTGAAAGAAAATCTATCTCAAAATGAATGTATTATATTTTGTGATTTCGCTGAGAATTATTAATTTATACTTGAAGATGCTGTGCAAGGATTTCATTGTTTGTTATATACGATACAGCTTGGTTGTTATCTCTGATTATATGGCTCATGATTCTGTTCCTCTTCATTTATTCCATTGTCTCATGACTGACTTCTTAAAACTGCAACTGTAAAAGCTTCATTACTTTTCAGACGAAGCAGCATCCCAGTACAAAAACAAGCCCAACTTCCTTAATCTTTGTCATCATGAGAAAGAATTTAACATTAAAGCTGAGTGCAAATTTTTTATTTGCTTCCTCTAATGGGAATAATGTGTGGGATGGTCCAATATTAGCAACGCTGGCAAGTCTCCCAGGTCTCTAATGAACAAATTATGACCCCTCGCATCTGTACAACTGGGCTAAGGACACTATCACGAACGTTAAGTTTTATATTCCACTAAGGAAGGCCACGAGACAGAGGAAAAGATCCTGAAGAGTAGGTTCAATCAGCAAACACAAGAAAGGGTACTCAACAATTCCAGAGATACAATCCTGTAAATGAAACTAGAGTTTTCATGAAAAGCTCCTCATTTTCAATAGCATAAAATAATGATAATAGTTGATGATGTGGATATCAACGACACTGCTGGCTTTTTGCATGTCAATACTGGAATTATTGATGGTACGTTGTGAATTAGGAGTAGAAAGCAATGAAGTAAGAATAAGTTTTCTGGACCTTCTCCATCCTTCAAACATCCCCATTTTCCGATATATTAATTGGCACAAAATTGTAGCACTGACCAAAGTGGATCCTACAACAACAGGAAGAATTTATTGGCCAACATAATGTGAAATTCAAACTAGAAATTACTTTTAAACTCAACAGATGGGAAACGAGAGGTTTGATAATAGCAGTACAGAGTGCTGTAACTTTAACTCCTATCTACCCTTGTTTCATGCTGATGTATAATATGTGGGTTCCGTAAGTTTCTGGCATATAGCACTTGGTAATTTACTTGAATTAAAATTTTAAAGCACTATTACATTGTAACCTTGACCATAATTTTGAATTATAATTTTATTATTGTTTATTGCTTATAAAATATGTATTTTGATACCAACTATAACCCTAATATATCTCAGAGTGAAATAGGGTTTATTAAATTGGATAATAAAAAAAAGCACTATTACATTAGCCCTAGAATACATTTTCTATCTCCTGATCTCATTGAGATCCCACTCTAAAAGTTTTAGGTTTTGTAGTTCGTAACAATACTGAAAAAATATACTCTTTTTTTTTTCTTCAAATTTAAAAAAAAAAACATCTAAAAAATTTTTTGAAAAAAATTTTTTGATTTTTTCAATTTTCTTTTTATTTTACCAAAGGTAGTCAAGCTGCATATCAAATTGAAGCTCGTGAAATCCCTTTTAAAATGAGGTGTAAAACAACTCTGTAGGACTTAAGAATCTGAATTATTTAAGATTGAAAGCGATACTGTAAACAAAACAGCTTTTTTTTACATCAAAGCCTAACAAGATACAATTTTTCTAAAAATGTATTTTAATTTAACCTGTAGGGACAACGATTCCTAGAAGTTTCATTAAATCCCAGTTGGTCAGATTGAATTCTTTAATTTTTTGGTCGGTTTGGCATGGAGACGCGCCTCTCCCCAGCTCACCAGGAACATCAGATTTGTATTTCATTCATTTCAGCAAACAGTGTGTGTCTTGGCAATATCATTTTCGGTATACTTTACTTCCAGCCATACTGTATATACCGAGTTAGTTACAAGTCTCCTAATATTATGCTCTATGTTAGAATAATACAGATGTTAATAAATCCCCTATGCCACATACAATCCTAATCCTCCACCATTTTGAAAGCCGCCATCTTGGATAGAACTTTTAACATTTTAAATAGAAAGGCAGTCTTGTGACCATACAAAATTTTACGAGTAAACAAATGGATGGCGGAATTGGTTTATGGATACCTTAATTCCATTGTGCGACAGCCCATACAGGGCATTACATGCGGTATATTACTATGTGTACCGGAAGAGGAGCTGCATCCTTGGCAGAGATGCTGTTCACAACTCCAAAGATGAGTTTCTGCTCCAGGTTGTCCTTCTCCAGGCGCGTGCAGAACAGCTGGGACTGCACCAGGTAGCACAGGTACGTCTGCCCCACCAGGTCAGAGCTCAGGAACACCTTGGTGGACGCCCCCGACGGCACATCTCTGCAATATCATGTAGTACACGTGCACTTCATTGTAACAGCTTGCATTCCCAATCTCCTGACTTGAATGGAATGGATCCCTCAAGTAGGCGCATTCGCAACCTACAATGTCTGACTACACTAAGGTTTGATGGGTATCCAGGTTTCGTTCCCTTGCCGAAAAAACATTTTAAATATAGTATACAATTCATTAACATGTAGGACATACTTTACATTGCAATTGCACAGTGGCCACTAGATAGGAATTCCTCTGTATACAATTCATGTCTCGTAACAACACTTTGACGAAGATGTTAAATATTTTATAACCACTAAGAGCTATTGGAAATCCTTCCTTCATTCAGATATTTTTTGACCACTTACTTAGTTGCTTGCAAACAACTGTCAACGCAAAGTAACTGTACAAAATTAACATTAAAAAATTAAAATTTATTTGCTATTGACAATGATTAAAAATAACGAATTACGAATAATGAATAATATTTTCATTTTCGATTGACGAATATTTCGTTATTCATGAATGAATGAATGAATCTTAAATAAACGTGCTGACTTTATATTTATTCGAATAATCACCTAGATGAAACAATATTCGAACAATGCCCTACACCGGTAGTAATAATAGTTATCAGCTCTTCTACATGCAGACGACCAAAAGCAATTGGTTGGGCCACTGGCTGAGAGGAAACTGCCTATTGGTGGGAACAGTTCGAGGCAGGAGAAGATATCAGATGATATGTGAATCACATGCAGAGACTAAGAGGAAGGATTGGAGAATGCTGGATTTGCAGTATAACAATGAGGAAATGATTGGTACTAAAAACAGAATCAGATAACCATGTTTCAGTGAGACAGATGATTGCATCATTACTGGATACTATATTCTGAAAAATTTAATCTACTTTAGTGTTAAGTCCTCGTACATTTTGGTAATAAATCTCAAGGTGATTACTTATTAGTACTACACATGACAATGGAAGAACACAACTAGGAGGAAGTGCCCCGAGTATCATTGGAAACCACTGGTGTAGCAAAATCAAAATGCTGTTCAGGCGGCAGCAGCAATAATAATAATAATAATAATAATAATAATAATAATATGATGATAATAATAATAATAATAATAATAATAATAATAATAATAATAATAAGTAGTATTCAGAATTTAAGAGAAATCAAAATTGAATGACAATTGATGTGAGTTGTGGTATTCTCACTGTTCCAAACATACCGGGGCACACTGAGGTTCTCGGTCCACACGTGTTCCAGGCAGAGCTCCGGGTACACTGGCTTTGTCTCCACTTGGTTGTCTACCAGTGTGTGACTCGTCATCAGCCTGGCGTCCGGGGGAGGGGTGCCGGATCCTGGAGACCACGACGACACTTGTTGATGACGGAGAGGCAGCCAGCCGAGTGGAGAGGGCGTTAAGGTGAGACGCGTCATGTTGTTGGCCGACACACTGGGTGACTGGCACCGACTGCAACAGCACAACACATCACGTTACATATTGTCCAATTATCTACATGAAAAAATTATTGTATCAGAGATGACACAATTTCGTACTACACATTTCATGTGTTTTCAGTTACAGTAACACATTCGTCAGCGCAATGTTTAAAATACGGAATGTTTAGGTCTTATTTCCATTGTATAAGCTAATTTATTTTCTTTTCAATTTGTTTTATGCTTAGGCCTATTTTTTGTGTAAAACTATAGCCCTAGCATACATATGTAAAATAGGGCTACCCCCCATTGGAGATACAATAATAATAATAACACATTCGTCAGGGACTGGCCTAAAGCAGGACAGCACTACAGAAGGGAAGTTGTTTATGAAATGAGGAAGATAATTCAGACACTTCATAGGAAACATATTATACTGTGTATTAGCTACAGAGGTAGATGTAGATAACATTACAATAGATTTGAGGGAGGTGGGATGTGATACTAGGGACTGGATTATGTGAGGGCGGCAATGAACCTCCAGGTTCCTTATAAGCCATAAGTAAGTAAGTATTAGTTACAGTGCAAAATGCACTCATTTCATATGAAAAAATTCTTTGATTGTTGTTTTCTGTGTGTTTGTACTGCTGTTATGAATGAAAACATTTTCTATGCAGTTCAAGTGACTACAGATAACGTCACTTGATGCACCGCTAGGAGCAACACTAATGCAATTTTTCACTTTTAGACAAGATTTCTGCTTTGCCGTTTTGCACTATCAAACTTACAGCACACTCCACAGAATTCAAAACATGGCTAAATTTTACAGAAAGGACAGGAATGTATTGACAGAGAGACTTTTGAGTGCTAAAATCCTTTCACACAAAGGAAAGTACCGATAAGTGCAGCTTCCATAAGTTTTGCAATTTGTAAGGCTTTTTTACTCATTTCTAATCAGAAAAAAGCACTACAAGTGGGATTTGAAAGTATTACAAAAGGTTAAAATTACGCAAGATTATACAGTATATGAAATGTCCAGGGAACATATAAAAAGATGTAATGAACAGGAGAGCGTACTAACGAAGTTTTACTGTATTTCCTAATGGTAAATTGTGGCCCTACGTTCCCCATAGGGAGACGCAGGACAATGTATATATAAGGTAAATTGTAAAAATCGAGTTATAGCTTTCGCTGCACCCATGATTTGAGCGAGCCAACTAACCTTAATATGGATTGCTACCTTTGAGTACAGCAATGACTTCTTAAAAGAAATATGCAATTTTCTTTCCAAATATTCCTTTAGCCGTATGCCCACTTCCTCACAGTGTGGACCTATTTGTACCAAATTGTCAAAAAATACTGCCTAAGAGGCATCACCCCGAGGCCGAACCACCACAAGGAACTGGACTTTCGACATATTTTAAATACGAAAGTGATTTCCCACACAAGAAGAACTGAAGGATTTAATGAATGTAAGGCTGCAAACCTGATGGCTGCCATGGGGCTGTGTGAGCGGGACAGTTGGGGTGACGCGGTGAAGCTGCTCTTGCTGCCATCCACGGTGGTGCTGGCGAACACAGAGTGGGTCTTATTGCTGCCACTGCTGCCAACCACCAGCAAAGACAGAGACGACTGGTTCAGGGATCCTTCCGCGAATCTGCATACCGTCTGGCATTCCTGTCAGATGTTCAAGACCAACTTCCTGGGAAACCTTTGTAGAACTTAAAAGACTGTTCTGTTTAGAAACCAACATTCTCTACAAAGAATAAATTACAGACCGGTACTTCTTGTGTGTGTATTTAGTTAGTGGTAACAGAAGAGGATGTTCCTCAGATTTTCTTCTAAATGTAAATTTTTAAACACCCGCAATAATTTAAATACTGAAAACACTACGGAAAATATATAAAAAGAATTAATAATAATAATATTATTATTATTATTATTAATAAAATACATACGGTTTTAATTCCAAGTTTAAACGAATATAAAAACCGTAAATTCTACTTTTACCCTTAGCACTACTGAAAATCATTATCTGAATTCTCACAGAAGCCAATCTCACTTTCTTGACTACAATGAGAACATGACCTGCATTCTCACAGACTCAAAATCGCACTGCACTCTTTTCTGTACTACTGCAGGAAAACCAACTTCAATAAATAAATATCCCTTCTCGCAAATAGAAACTTTGTTGTCACAATGCAACTCACTGTAATATTGCACCAGGTAAAGGGACTGGCTGCACTTATAACAGTCAAAGTTTCAAAATTGCTTCTTGCTCCAAGCAAATATGAAATACTTGCGTCTACCACCATTACAATATGTAGCGAATTTCTCCAGATTTGAATACAGCTATGACAAGTTTCTACTTCAGAGGAGGGGGAAACCTCCAGACATCATCTCTGGTCAGAGTCAGATCACAGGACAAGAACAAAATAGGGCATACGGTAAGAGAGTTCACATAGCAGACAGTCTGCTTTGTAAAGCTTGCCCAACTGAAACAAACTCCCAAACACACTGCTAGAATACAAACGAACCAAGGAAGTATATCAACCTCACAACTCAATAAACAGACTTTATCTGAATTCTTAACCAACCCAAGACTCGAACAAATGTACCAGAGACATACTTCAACATGAAAACAACTAGCAAGAAGAAAGACTAATGTGATTATTATTATTATTAAATTGTATTTATATACAGAATTATAATGTACATACTACATCTTTCTGTGTCTCATTGTATGGATCTTTTCAATATTAAACTTGGCTCTGATTGACTGGACGGTGTGACTTTTGGTGTTCCAAATAAGTACTTTAGTACGATTCTGGGCATCTCAGTGCAGTCCCTACCCGGAGATCCGATTGAGGGACTATTTTACCTCCGGAGAATTTTACACTGAGGGACTGCATGAATCATTAGCAGTGAAAAATATAGTGGGACTGCGTTGGTGTTAATGCAGCTTATGTGGGTACCTCTTTGTTACTTGTTAGCTTAAAGAAGTTTAAGCCCCCACACCACGACAAGGTAACTAAAAGAACTCCAAAAGGAAATAACATTTCAATGGATACCTAGTCATTGTGGTATACCTGGAAACGAAAAAGTCGATAATATTGCAAAACAGGCAACATATTAGCACCCAACGCCTCTTCAAGTGATATCTCTATCCAGTGCTTTTGCTTCAGTAAAGTCTCATTTTACAGTCTGTACAAAAGAAACCAAATGACCTGGAAATGTACAAAAACTTGCTCAGACATGTTCAAACATTTTTAACAAGAGCCAGAACAGGTCACATTGTCACTCAATTGTACCTACACCGATTTCACCTTTCTGATAATCCTACTTGTCTGTGATGTAATAATCATGATGAAGATCTGGAACACATTCTTCTATACTGTCCATCCATAAACCACAAAAGAAGTAAATTAAAATCATCAGTACCAGTTGCAGAAGACACAGCCCTGCAGTATATATTGACTACACCCCACCTCTGGCTACTAGCAACAGGCATCTATAATGAACACCGATCAAAATACCCCTCATTTCTCATGAAAAACAACAACTGAATAGACTACAGTGGACTATAGTGGACTTTATGTTGTCAGCAAACAGCTGGATACATTAAGATGATTGATTGCTTGATCTTTCTGTGTCTAAAGTTTTATCTTTCTTTTCCACTCTTGTTCCTCTTTCATCTTATTCTGACCTCTTGCATCCATGAGTTACATCTCTGTTGGATACCATTCCAATACCTTTCTGGCTGGGTAACCTTTCCACTTGTATTCTCCTAATATGTTCACACCTCACATAATTCCGCATTGTCCTGAACGAAGTGCCATGCTAGTTGCGGTGTGTCCAAATGCTGAACATTTACTGATCTCCACAAACAATGTAACACAATATCCCTCTCACAAATAAAAATTCTAGCTACCATCACTACTCTCTTTTGTGCATGTGAATATTTCTTTTCAGCTCAATTATATTTTTTTTCTCAAAATTTTGCCGTCCCGGGCCCAAGTCCAATGACCGATATCAACCCACTTCCCCACAGTCGTGGCACTTCTTCTCCATCAAACATCTCTCATATTATTCCTCAACAATTTAAATAGTTTGCTCGTTCTATATTTAATCAATCCTGTCAATATTCCTCCCACTCCAGAAGCAGTTCAATTGTTTTAGAGACAATTGCCAATTTAACTGTCTCAATATCCAAATTTATGTTGTTTTTATTTTCCTTACCTTCAATCTGATTTACAAACTGTACGATTTTCAGTGAAATTATCAAAATATAACTTCCATTTATTTAGAGAAATGTCCTCAATATTCATTTTATTCTTAAATTTTTTTAAAACTCTACAGCCTTTGAACACCTTTTCCTTCCAATGTAACTCTGGATTCCTTCGCAAGTTTGTTCGCAATATAGATTCTTTTCTTCTGTTATCCTCCTCCTTATTTTTCACCGAGCTTTATACTCCATTTTACCTGCCAAACTCTTGATATTTAACCATTTAAGATATTCATCTCTTTTATCATTTAAACCTTGCCCAGTATCTATGTTCTAATAATAGATTTTCTTATGTTCTACTTTTTCTATAGCAGCCTTGTGTATATACTACTACTGTTCTTCAGGATTACCAAATCTAGCCTCAGCGTCTTTTAGTAAAGATAGATACTATCATCCTTCAGTATTCTTATATTATTGACATATTCAAAAATTTTTATGTCTCTAATCTCTCATTATTATCCTCAATATTATTTTAAAGTGGAAACAGTATTTTAAAATCCACAAATAGTGAGTGCTGCTAAAGTCTGGTCGATATCTTGTACCTTCATACTTGTAGTTTGTCTTACAAGTATAATAGTTGTGTAGTTTGTCTTACAAGTACCCTTCATACTTGTATTTGTCTTACAATACCCTTCATACTTGTAGTTTGTCTTACAAGTATGATAGTTATGTAGTTTGTCTTACAAGTACCCCTTCATACTTGTAGTTTGTCTTACAAGTATAATAGTTGTAGTTTGTCTTACAAGTACCCTTCATACTTGTAGTTGTCTTACAATACCCTTCATACTTGTAGTTTGTCTTACAAGTATGATAGTTATGTAGTTTGTCTTACAAGTACCCCTTCATACTTGTAGTTTGTCTTACAAGTATGATAGTTGTGTAGTTTGCCTTACAAGTACCCCTTCATACTTGTAGTTTGTCTTACAAGTATGATAGTTGTGTAGTTTGTCTTACAAGTGCCCTTCATACTTGTAGTTTGTCTTACAAGTATGATAGTTGTGTAGTTTGTCTTACAAGTGCCCTTCATACTTGTAGTTTGTCTTACAAGTGTACCTTCCCCAGAAGCTGTTGTTTCCTACAAGACTCTCAGCAGCTGGTCCATTGCCTTAAGATGCATCATAATTTCAAAGTCATTTTTTTTTTCACCAAATGGACGGGTAATGTAACTTCCTGCCTTCAATGTTCATTTTTCCTATGTACAGAAACTAAAACCATTTGCTATTTATTTTTGAGTGTATGCTTTTATTTTTATGTCTTGTCGAAAATAAAAAAAAAATAATCTAATAATTCTATTGCTCTGCTCTGAAAAATATAAGGAACTTGGACTTTCTCCCTGGACTCACCTCACTAGCATTATCACTTTCATTTCACTCAGAGTTACCCATGGAAAGTAGATACAAACCAACTAAAGTAGCAGTAGCATCATTCAAATCATTATTGCAAATTCATCTGTGTCTTTACCTCACGATGTGCCTTGCGTATCTTCCAAACGCTGTGCAGGCCTGTCTTGGAGTCGTACACCATGCAAATAGAAGGCTCCTCACTTGTGAACACAATTTTTTGACTTGGGTCTGACATATATGACAATCCTCCTGCAATTTTAAATTTAAATATAAGTGAGATGCTTCATATACAAAGAAGTAAACTTCTATGCAAAAATGCTCAAAAGAATAAAATAAAGAAAAGTACTTCTGAAATAATAAATAAAATTATACCTCATCGTAAAACATTTGTTGCTATTTTTTTAAGATTCATTACTTCAGTGACAACATGGCTGCCGTCGAATGATTTTCTAACCGAAATGAACCGATAGATTTCAATTGTCTTTACAGTAAGGTTGCTATGCAAGCCTCAGTGTCTAAAATGAATACAGTGCAGCTATGAATACTACAAATCACGTACCAGTTCATTTCTACCAACTGCTATTAATACCATTAAATTCAATCATCGCGAAATTCTGCTAATCATCGTTTTTGCGAACTCATACACCACTGCATTTCTCCTAGATATTCTAAAGTGGACAAGGATAAGAACTGACAGTTCAAATTATTTAAATACGTAAATCGTGAAAAAGTGTCAGTATTTACATACTGTATGTAAATCGTGAAAAAAATCGTTATTTAAATATGTAAATTGAGAAGAAATATCGTATTGATAACACAGGGTGATTCACTTACGGAGCTTATTTACGAAGACATTCTGAGCAAAAAATGCCATATAAACATTTGTCCTAATCTCAATATTTTCAGAGTTACAGTAATTTGAAGTTGTTAGTAAAATACTTTTTTGCTTTAGTTTTAAAGGTAAAAGAATATCACAAATAGGGAATGAATTATTCCGAAGTATTTCTTTAATTGGCTAGTGTTCTGAAGCTAAAAATGTGTTGTTAATTGCTTTGTACAGATTTTGTTCTTCAATTTTTAACTAAAAATGACATCATTCTTGCGTACTTATCACAAAAATTGTTACAAATCATACGACTTTAGGAATTTGATTCTTTACAGTTTAATTATGCATCCTAATGTACATTCTTAAAGAATTTACAAGAGTGGCATGATTTGTAACAATTGTTGTGTAAATGTGTAAGAAAATGTTATTTTGTAGATAAAAATCGAAAAAGAATTCTGTATGAACAACTATGGAATTCACAACACATTTTTAGCTTCAGAATGCTAGCTAATTAAAGAAATTATACTCCTGAATAGTTCAATCTTTATCTGTAATATTCTTTTACCCTTAAAACTCAAGGATAACGGTATTTTACAAACAACTTCAAATTCTGAAAACATTGAGATTATGACATGTTTTGCTCACAATGAGCTCCATGCATCACCCTGTATATCAGGCTTCTTTCGTATGAATAAGCCTGTCACACTAGATGGAGGAAAGTGTCACGTGACTATCAAAAGCACTAAGCCTATGTCCATTTGCACACTATGACAAGCTGCTTGGCTACAGAATTATCAAAATATATTATTTCTTAGTCTTCGCTGTGCAATACATAGATTTTCATTTTTCACAGCTGAGCAGCCATCCTTTCCAGATGATAAAACATTAAAAACAAACTTATTTTTAATGTTTTTTTTTTTTATTCAATGCAATGGCACTTGACCGGAGTCACTGGCCGTACAATGGCGATAAAAACTAAGACAGAAAACAAAATAAAGTGAACAATGTGCAAGTGAAACTACGAAGGAGAGGTTGTCAGCACTGCTGCATTCTTATTTTGAATGTTTCACTGTCGAAAATAAAATAATGGAATTTCATGACAGATGAATGTATGATTCAGCGATATTCGTAAAATAAAATGCATTTAACATGATTTAATGCAAAAAATTGTCAGATTCGCAAAAAATGGGAAAAAAAGAGCAAAATTCGCGGGAAATCGCAATCACAAAAGTGTCTACAGAATGAGTCTCGTTTGTAGCTACAATTTTAACTCTGTGAGTCAATTAGCACAAATTCGTGAAAATCAGATGTCCCTACAGATAACACACATCAGGCACCACTCCTTCTCACGCTGCCAGCTTACATTAACCACCACTAGGAGGGCTGAATACTTGCAGTGTTGCCACTAAGTTGCAAATGATCTCTGTACGAGCCAGGTCGATTTATTGTAATAAAAGGATTAATTCCTTTTCAATAGTCAGCAGAGAAATTTTCGTTATGCAATATTCTCCCCTTGCACAGTGCGTGGCAACACAGAATCTCATTGTACACAATTTATATATATAATTGCAATACATGAGGAAGTTGTGTGTTTTTTATATTATTTGCATGAGCCCAATGAAATGCAACTCAAGTCACACACCATGCTTTGCAAGCACAGGGGAGACCTCGTCCAGGGGGTGCAGCAGGGCGAACACGGTGGGCAGCTGCATGCCGCACTCGGAGCTGCTGTCTGCCTTCACTGCAGTGGCTCGCTCCAGCATGATGCCGAACTTGGTGCTCCACACGTCAGCAACCTACAACCAATCAAAACCCAATTTAAGAAAATGGCTGACAATCAACTGGCTCAATTTGATACTCGTTTTAAATTTTTATATGTGCACGACTGCGGAGTATGCTCCTCCATGTTGTTCAGAACAGAGGGACAGAGCATTTTTCTAGCTTCATCTTTGCCACATGAGGGCAAGCTACACTTGGGATATATTCTGCCTAGAAATTCATTATTCCAGTGGCATAAGGAAGTACAATCATTATACTATTACTACTAACACCACTAATAATAATAATAATAATAATAATAATAATATACCTTATCTTAACCCTACTCTTTCGTTGGTCGTAAGCTGGGGAAGAGACACTGGAAGCTTGCAACCTAATCATTTTCAGACTTCTAGGTCAATTTGTATTTTTTTCATGTTCTTTAACTATTGTTTTTACTAGAGCTACAAAATTACATTAATTCGAAAATATCAATCTAATAAGACTCACGTTGTAAAAGAAAGAAAAATATAGCAGAATTAAACACATACAGGCCAGATAAAATGCTCAGTGATTGAACAATTAGTAGGAACTATAATCGTGTCATATTTTCAGTAAAAATTATCAACAGCAAAAATCAGAATTCTTGCAAACTGACTGTCAAACAGAACACAAAACATTTATTCCACAGTGGAATATTTCTATTTAAATTGGCGAGGGATAACAAAGCAATGTGTTGTAACATTTTATAATAGTACAAATACTTACTTACTTACAAATGGCTTTTAAGGAACCCTAAGGTTCATTGCCGCCCTCACATAAGCCCGCCATTGGTCCCTATCCTGTGCAAGATTAATCCAGTCTCTATCATCACAACCCACCTCCCTCAAATCCATTTTAATATTATCCTCCCATCTACGTCTCGGCCTCCCTAAAGATCTTTTTCCCTCTGGTCTCCCAACTAACACTCTATATGCATTTCTGGATTCGCCCATACGTGCTACATGCCCTGCCCATCTCAAACGTCTGGATTTTAAGTTCCTAATTATGTTAGGTGAAGAATACAATGCGTGAAGTTCTGTGTTGTGTAACTTTCTCCATTCTCCTGTAACTTCATCCCGCTTAGCCCCAAATATTTTCCTAAGCACCATATTCTCAAACACCCTTAACCTATGTTCCTCTCTCAGAGTGAAAGTCCAAGTTTCACAACCATACAGAAGAACCAGTAATATAACTGTTTTATAAATTCTAACTTTCAGATTTTTGGACAGCAGACTGGATGATAAGAGCTTCTCAACCGAATAATAACAGGCATTTCCCATATTTATTCTGCGTTTAATTTCCTCCCGAGTGTCATTTATATTTGTTACTGTTGCTCCAAGATATTTGAATTTTTCCACCTCTTCGAAGGATAAATCTCCAATTTTTATATTTCCATTTCGTACAATATTCTGGTCACGAGACATAATCATATACTTTGTCTTTTCGGGATTTACTTCCAAACCGATCGCTCTACTTCCTTCAAGTAAAATTTCCGTTTTTTCCCCTAATCGTTTGTGTATTTTCTCCTAACATATTCACGTCATCCGCATAGACAAGAAGCTGATGTAACCCGTTCAATTCCAAACCCTGCCTGTTATCCTGAACTTTCCTAATGGCATATTCTAGAGCGAAGTTAAAAAGTAAAGGTGATAGTGCATCTCCCTGCTTTAGCCCGCAGTGAATTGGAAAAGCATCAGATAGAAACTGGCCTATACGGACTCTGCTGTATGTTTCACTGAGACACATTTTAATTAATCGAACTAGTTTCTTGGGAATACCAAATTCAATAAGAATATCATATAATACTTCCCTCTTAACCGAGTACAAATACTAGAACTAATGAAAAGACACTCACACTGACACAAACACGGGGAATACTTAGAGAAAAGGGGATTTTGAAAGAGAGTTATGACAGATGGAGTGTAGGCTTGCAGAGTGGAACCATGGAGGACACTCTGTTTGCAGTCTTTGTTAAAATTATTATTTCCAATATAGTATGGTATGGTATGGTATGGTTTATTCTCACTCAAACCTTTGGTCCTACTGGCCCTTCACATTACAGTATTCGGGCCAGCAGTCCCTTCCATATACTATTTACAACTTGTACAATACTCGATGTTAATGACCGACATCTCTTCATCATTTAAAGTTCACCCACTAAGTCTTTCATGTTCGTTCACCACACTTCTTATATTTCTGCGTTTATTAAATATTCCTTCTTTCCCTCTACTCCTACCTTCTACTATTTCCTATTCCTAATAACAACGTAACAACTACTTTTTCTACTCAGTATTTTCATAGACCCAACTTATTTAACATATCACTACAATCATTTTACTGTACTATAGTCTTAACTAAGCCTACCCTCTATTAATTGCCTTATACCTATCTATATTACTTTTTGTCCTACTGATACCTATCTAGTCTAGTCCTACTTTTAGCTCCTCTACTCTTCCTATATTTACAATACATCCTACTCATTCCTACTAATTAAATAACTCATCATGACCCTTCTCATACTTAAACACTATTCACCCATATTCACTGCACCCTTAATTAATCCTTCATTCCACTGACACACCATTTCCTTAGATTGTATGCTGGTTTATCCTTGCTGCTCTCCGCCTTATTTCATTGTTGGTTGAGTGGAAGAGAAGGCCTTACGGCCTTAACTCTGCCAGCTAAAATAAATTATTATTATTATTATTATTATTATTTCCTCTAACTGCTCTATTTACCTTCTCTATACTTTCACTTCTTACCCCTAACCCCACTTTCTTATCCCTATCGACTTTCTTTTGCACATTAACCTTTCCCAGCTGTTGGCTCACGTTGCCTTCATTTCTTTCGCTGACACCACACACGTCTACATTACCGCTCCTATTCGTTTGACACATTACAATTTCCAATATATTGAACATAGCATAAGTCTCTGCAGTCTCATGAATTGTGGAAAAAATAAATAATTCAATAATTTGTGTTACAGGGAGGTGGGAAACATAGACTTCAGCTGCGATAGAAAGTGAACACCCTGTCTTAAATGAAAAATAACCAGAAGGTTAAGTCTGCCACCTTTACAGACAATAGGCATTAATGGCAGTCCTAAGTGTCCGCTGCCTTTACCTCCAAGGAAATGTCTGAGTAGACCACAGGGCCAGAAGAATTAGATCAATGGAGAAATCCACGACCCCATCGGGAGTAAAGCCAGTGTGAGAAGTGGCTTCATCAGTCAGAAGCCTCTAGCACATGTATGAACTTTAGAGCTCGTAAGCCATTGCACTCAGATAACCCAGAACTGCGCAACGTTTCTTACTTCTTACACAAAAAAACTATTTTATCCAACTGAACATAAACTTTATTCTTTTCTTGATAAGTATGAACAATTTTCAATATGCCCGCAAATGTTATTTGAGATAACACAAATTCTTAAAGCATGGAAGGATGCAGAGAAATACACAGCATCATTAACTGAAGGGTCAGCCAATCAAGGTAAATAATATGTGAAACTTGCCTGGAATTGCAGTGATGAGATGTAATCCTCCCCTTCATTTGTAAACACCTTTACGTTGTCGCAGTCTATTATGCAGATACAGGACATCGGCGTTCCTGGAAACAAAAGGCAAATAATGACAACATCTACCTGAACGTTATGATTACATAATGATGAAGTCATTCTACGTGCAATATATTATTTCCATTTACAATCAACATCATGTGCTGTATGCGTACAGCATTCACGTAGACTGAGGAAGCAAACAACTGATAAGCATGGCCCGAATTTTCATGTTTTTATATAAGCTGGTTACACTTCTCAAACTTATCAATTCCAAATAGGCCTAACCGCATTTTTTGCGAGTCAATTCATGCAGAATGCATATTTTGAAGATTTTAGATTTCATTCATTCATAGTGTTCTCCCAAGGGCAGGTCTTTCACTGCAAACCAACGTTCTCCAATCTTTCCTATTTCCTGCCTTCTCTTTGTCTTCATGTATGATCCATATATCTTAGTTATCTATCATCTGACAATATCTTCTTCTATCCCGAACTCTTCTCCTGTTCACCATCCTTCCAGTGCATCCTTCAGTAGGCAGTTTCTTCTCAACCAGTGACCCAATCAATTGTTTTCCCTATTTCTGATCAGTTCCAGCATCATTCTTTCTTCACCCACTGTTTCCAACACAGCTTCATTTCTTATTCTGTCTGTCTGTTCCACACACTCCATTCTTCTCTATATACTGTATTTTAGACTTATTCCCTTCGTTACGCCGGAATTTCCAACTTCCAACTTTCGCTCGTTACATGTCTGAGGTTAAATAATGAAAGAAGGAAGACAGAACAGCAGCTTGCAAACTGCAATTTAGTACACTACTGTGTCGAATTGTGAAGTGCTGCTATAGCTACTGTTAGAACTACATGAAGAGATCGTGTCAAAATGGATTGAGGGAAGGGAATTCTAAAGATGGACAGTGATGTAGTTCACTGTGTATTTTGGGCGTGCAATAGCGCAATGCTGTGAAGTCAGAAGATCGCTACCAAGTAACTTGCCCCAACCAGGATTTGAACCTGACACGCTCATTTCATGGTCAGATGGACGAACCATTACTTCAGAGAGGTGGACTAATGAAGCCTATGACCAGCAGAATTGAAATCCTTAAGGCTGATCTACAATAAACTGGGAACAGAAACGACGAGAACAAGAACGCAAAAACTGTTTATATATCTTTTTTTTTTTTTTTTTTTTTTTTTTTTTTCCCCCCCCACATTCAGCAATTTATTGATAAAGTTCCAAAACAAATATGTTTTCTGCCTTTTCGTATTTTAGTGTAAATTCAAATAATGATGCACAAATATTGTTCATGTCCAGCTGTCAAAACAATTGGACACAGAGACATTAGTGTAGGTTTAAGGAAGTCAGAGGTTGTGGAAAAGTGCATGTTATTCACTTAAAAAGGATTTTGGCGTTCTGTGTTTCTTGTAGAAATTTGCATTGTATTGACCAAGACGCTTGATGAATGGATTTTCACTTGAATTTGCACTGTTATAAAACTTCTTAACTTGTTCACGTAATGAGTCTTTCAGAAATGTCATGTCCAAATCAAAGTGTATTTGTGCATTTGTTGTGTACCAGTCTGAATTATGTATTATTCGGAGCACTTTATTTTGAACAATTTGAAGAGGTTGAAAGACTGTTTTTGGAATATAACACCAAGCTGGGGCAACGTAAGTTAGGATTGGTAAAATCAGCATTTTGTAGAGCATAACTTTTCTTCTTAGACTGAGAACAGGAGATTTGAACAGGGGGTAAAGATGAGATATTCTAAGAGAGCTCTTAGTTGTTACAGATTTTATGTGCTTGTGCCATAACAACTTGTTATCAAGAGTAATACCAAGATATTTTACATGGTCACTGTATTGAATTTCTCGATTGCATATTTTTATTTTGTCGCGAGGTCTTTTTAAACACTTGAAGAAAATTATTGACTGACATTTTTCAGGATTTAAAGAAATACGCCATTCTTTAAGCCATTCTTCTAATAGAAGTACATGGTTTTGAACTGCAGAAACAGCATATTGAGGACTGAATTTAACACTATATATAACTGTGTCATCAGCATACAGAAGTGTTTTAGTTTTGAGAGTAGTAGGAATGTCTGAAGTGTAGAGACAGTACAATATAGGACCAAGTACAGAGCCTTGTGGAACTCCAGCTTCTGCTATATAAGTTATATATCTATGTGTGTGTGTGTGTGTGTCTATATATATATATATATATATATATATATATATATAGTGGCGCCAGTCTGGATTGTTCTGGTTACCTCAGGAGTGTGCGCGCGCACCTAGCGAGAGGAAAGACACAGGGAAACGGAAACTCGAGCTGCAGTAGGAGCTGTATGCGGTACGGAGCGAGGGGAGAAGGCTACGGTGACGGCGCGGAGCGAAGAGAACAGGGAAAACATCTAGAAGCGGACTGCTCTCAAAGGTCCAAAAGCCACGCGAATCGAAGATTCCAAAATATGTGGTGTAGTAATAAAAGTGCGAGTTGCCAATAGAAAGTCAGTCAGTCTTGGACAGCAGCGAGCGACGCAGCAAGGGAGACCTGAGTTCGACGTGCAGTGGACTGCAGCTGGGAGACCTGAGTTCGACGTGCAGTGAATCGCATGTGGGAGACCTGGGTTCGACGTGGAGTGGACCCCAGGTGGGAGACCCGGGTTCGACGTGCAGTGAACTTGATTGAGTGAGTCCGTAACTGTGACCATGTCGACCAGGCGATTGTGACGCAGTTCGGGAGACCCGAGTTCGACGTGCAGTGAACTTGAACAGTGAGCTAGAAGAACTAGCCAAGGCAAGCGAACTGTGAACAGACTGTTTTGTTCTGCACATAGTGCATTGTGAACATTAATTGAAATTAGGAGTACATTGTTGTTCTTCTCAATAATACACGTCGTGTATTGTCATCGTCGCCGTGTGGAGTACAATAACGACTATTGTGTTGCCGTGTTGAGTGGAATACCCATTGTTGTAGGGTTAATTATTGAAAATAAAAGTCCCATTGTTGTCGGGTGTGTGGTGGTTAAAGTAGAATATGTGTATATATATATATATACATACAAGTATTAACAATTAATGGAAATGGAAAAGTTGTTTTGTAGCAAGGCGGCTGTGACATAACTTCTTCTTCATCCATTGCTTGTAACTAACCCAGAAATTCACTTTCAACATATGCAATGTGTATATGTAACCAAACTACCGCGTGAACTGAATTCTTAAATATTCTGTGTCATAAATTTTGAAGTTAGTTAACCTGTGTTCATGTTGCCTGACTTGTATTCATGAGAGAACACCATTGGTGAATTATTCACAAATAACATCAGAATGCGTAATATCGACTTTACATATGTATATTTATTCAATATGAGTAGCCATTTCCATTCTCGCTTTATTGTGAATAAAAAATCTTCACATTCACGTTCTGCTTCTTATTCTTCTTAGTAAATCTTTATGCATTCAAAGAAGAAAAATTAGGATTAAATTTAAAACTTTTTATATCTGATATACTTACTGCATGAACATTTAAAAATATTTACCAGGCTGTGTACCTCCTATTCGCTGTTTTTGTCAGAAGTCACTAGCTTCCAACTTGTTTCAATATGCTTCTGCTGTTTTCCCCTTCATTGTCTCCACACTGCTCACTGTCACCAAATTTGATTCAGTAGAGGCTCCTACCCAGAATTCATACTTCTGCATGGGCAGAAAATTCCTGCTAGTTTTGATACTACTTCTACTACACTTGATGCATTTCAGAAAAAACTCCCGCTGCCCTTCATTTAATTTGCTAACACCAACCACAAGCAGACAAAATACTACTGCAGTAGGCTCTGCTCCATCTTACCCACTGTACTATGACAGCAGATAGTCTGAGATCTTCCTTATACAGCTACGATTAATTGTGTGTGTTGCATTAAGCATCATATCTAAGGAGCAAAATTTCAAGTCACTGTATTTGTTTGTATATCTTGACTATCTCTGCCACCATGACTGAGAAATTAGTGAAATTCGACTCTCAACAAACAATTCATGCATTCTTGACAAAATAATAATTCAAAACCAAAGTCTTCGGTCCATGTGAATGCAATGAAGAGAAGTTACTATTTGTGCTACACGACATTATATGTAGGTGTGATGCATTCTAGTAATTAACAATTGCTTTTCAAATATTTGAGGGATCCTTTCATTCGATTTAAACTCTTTCTATGGTGAACTATCAGCAAATGGATCAGTCAGGCTCGCTCAATGTCATGTAACTCAACTGCCTTTTCTCTGCTCTGCATTCTTGCGTTTGTTCCAGTTTACTCTTTTTCGTTTCTGGCAGTTCATTTGCACGCTTTCATGCCATGCTCTCGTTTGTCCAGCTGCTGATTTTGGTATTTTTATAGGGAAAAATTTCTCAACAATGTAATTTCTCTCACTATATACTGTAACAACATTACACACAGAGTGCACTGTGTATTCCCAGTAATCTGTACATTGATTCGTGAAAACTGCAAACAAATCGTATAGCAACAAATGGAATGCCCTCATAAAACGTCTGTCACAGAATTTCACAGTGTTCACTGATATCCTGTCCAATGAAGTTTCACTCCACAAAAACGAAAATGAACCAAGATTGCTGCAGTTTAATATTTCATCTTCTAAATCTCGAGAAAAGAATTATATTACTGTACATGTCATAATGGGAAGATAATATTAAAATGGATTTGAGGGAGGTGGGATGTGATGGTAGAGACTGGATTAATCTTGCTCAGGATAGGGACCAATGGAGGGCTTATGTGAGGGTGGCAATGAACCTCCAGGTTCCTTAAGCCAGTAAGTAAGTACATGTCATTGTTGGAAGTCCTGGAAACCAATCTCCATCGTTAACAATATGGGAACCATGTGAAGCTTCTACAGTAAGTGTTGTAATTAATCCCCATTTCAGTTTGGTTGATGGGCCTTTGCCTCTACCATCAGCGAAGGGGAAGATGCTCCTGTCCATATCACAAACTTTCGACTAATTGACTTTCAACACAGTGACAAATTTTATTATTAACAATTTTTTCCTGTAATCTATACAGTATTTTGAAAGTCTATGCTAAGCGTTTGCATTTCATTTTTATTGCTGTTAATATCAACTGGCACATTAAAAGCTACAGAGAGCAGAAAAGGAATGTTTTCTCCACCACTAGTTGCTACTGCAGTTACAGCACACACAATGGGACAATCTGCGCATAATACAAACTGGCATTCCTTAATTTAACTAATTATTAGTTGAAAATATTGTAAGAACGCAAACATGTAATTGTCAAACATCTGTGTGGCTGTATTTCATATTCACTTATGAACTTTTTAAATAATTTATTTTCTTGTGTGTACAGCTTGCGGGTTCAGGTATAAGAGGTAACAGCTACCGCTCTGGCCTTCGCATCCTCTCAACTTGTATGAAATGTCGTTTAGTTCAGCGGTACCTTTAGGCTCATCCATGGCTGCAGAGTTGCCAGCGTCAAGAACGGGCCTGTCAGATGCAGACGTGTGGAAGGTGCACCACAGGGCGTGCTTGACGGGGGTCTCACACGTGTAGCAGCACAGCACCACACGGCTGCCGTCCACGCCGCGGCTCCACACAGCCGTCCTGCCCTTCACGTACAGCTCCTCCTCCTCGCCGCTGCTGCTGCTGCAGATGTGCCACCATTCCGTCTCCTGCAGCACACAGCAGTCTGATGGCACCTTCCACACATCAATTTTAAGCCAGCTCAAGAAATCTTTACGCTGTGTTAGAAGGGAACTGTCTACAGAACCAATTAATTTAGAAGATTTAGGGGAAATCCCAAACTGCTATAAGATAATACTAGCTGGTGACAACTTTATCCTGCGTGATGAAGATGAAGATGACAGATGGGTAATAATTTTTGCGACTAAAAAAAATTTAGAGCTGCTAATACAATCGAATGTGTGATTTGTAGATGGCACATTCAAAACATCTCCTAACATATACTGTCAAATTTTTACCATAATAGTTCTGGTAACAAGTACATGAGATGGTGTTGAAACGAGGATCCCCTTCCCTTTCCTTTATGCATTAATGTCTGACAAGAGTGGATCGCTCTGTAACATTATTTTTGAATGTGTAAATCAGAAACACAGCACATTCATACAAGGGCGGGGGGGGGGGGGGAATCGGGGCCGGACCCACCTACCAAGAGATAAGTTGTAACATTTTTACTGAGTCTTTAAGCATTGATAGCATATAATTCTGTTATCTATAATTTCACGAAATGATTCACGTGCATGTATATAACACTCTTGATTTCACATCCATCGTGACATCACAGTTTCTCCACAACATGTTAATAAACTAAAGAAAAAGCCAAGAAGACTGGATTTTTTTTTGTAAAACGATAGCGAGAGAGAGAGAGAGAGTGAGAGGGGGAAGAGAGAGGGGGGGAGAGAGAGAGAATGCAATAATCGTCTATGGTAAGCACCACACTGCATATGTTGTTACTGATGTAATAATCCTGTGTATACATTTCATATTTGCATTTTTACATATAAACATAAGAATAGGGATATCTTATGCGAAGTTCTGTGGTAGGGCTATATGTCAATGCTACACACAGTTGCTTAGAACAATTAATAGCAATTCAAATGTGAGCTAGATCGTAATTGACCATAGGGCCTAAGGCCTAATACTTGAAGGGAAGGAAAAAAACGAAGATAAATAATGGTATAAAAGTTACAATACTGAACAATTCGTCTTTAGAAATGGATGAATATAGTTCTACTATGTAGACTAAGTGTGAAACTTCGGTATGCTCACACATTAGACAAAATAACCTCCTAACCTAACCTTAGGTGGTGTTAGCAACTGAATATTGCGGAACGAATAAATATATCAGATGAAGCTACTGACATACCTTAGAAGTGTCTGATATTGCCACCTGACTAAGGCGATGCAGCAGGAATGATTCTGGATGTAACTGTGGTTGCGTAGATGGCAGCACCACCTCCCCGGGATGTCTTTTTACCTGCTGCCGGCCACAGGGTACAAACTCCTATAACGTTGTTCAATCACACTGAATTATTTTCCTGAATCTAATACACCATTACAGCTATACGTGTTAGTTACGCGATACTACCTGGGGTTCGGAGGCGGCAATCATTATTTCCTTCTTTTCATCCAGATTTGCTGAGAAATTGTATTTGCAGCACCAAACTAACCTTGTCTACACTTTTACATAACAATGAAACCAACTAGAATACCGCAATTTATTTCTTAACTTATTAGTTGTGATGATAGAAATACTCAGTTACAATTTTATTGTTAGAACATTTCAAGCGTTGAGAACACTTCCATAAACATTTACACATTTTCCCGCTTAACAGCATTATCATTAGCTCAACCACAGACCACAACGAAGTACACGCTAGTCAGTGTACCCAACTCCAGCAACACTAAATCCCTACGAAGCTGCCAAACAGTGTCGCCAATACATAAATTGTATCCCCCGTCACATGGAAATCCGTCAAAATTAAGAAAATAATAATAAGACCCACTCAATATATCTATATTAATACAAATAAAAAAGCATATTTTAACACAACTTACTTACCAATCTTGATTAAAATATTAATTCGTCAACCTCTGACTTGATTACTACAAGGAAATGAGAAACTGGGGATTCTTTAACATGGTAGACCCTAGATCATAGTAATCTCACAGTCTAGTACATAGTCACGAAGCTCGAGTTGTTGAGGGTACTATAGGAAAAATAGATTGTGCAGGTACTATTTCGTATTGTCTGTGATAAGGCTATATTACCAATCCTAGTCGCTAATGCAATTCAAATGGAAATTTTGACGTGACTCCTTATGTAACAACTAGATGGCAGCGTAGTAAACCTGACAAAAATTGTTAACGTCAAAGCCTATGAGGCCGACTATCTGTTACATACATGATCTAGGTACGACACAGTTCAATGAAAAAGTAAAATCCCCAAAATTAAACAAATAAAGTGACAGCAGCTAAAAAAAGTCAAAAGACGATGTACAGTAAATCGTAATTTCCGCCAGTCAATTAGTCAGCCGTCAAAGGCATTCTTTTCCCGCCCACTACGTTGAAATTCCGTCAGCTTTGACGGAATTTCTGTCCCATTGGCAACACTGCTGTTAAAGTTTCGTTACATTCCGCGAAGCTACTGAAGATGGCTCTGATAGATGACATACAGAATCGAATCGAAATCCTGGAATGCAACGGTTACATACGTGATCACATACTGACGCGAGGTCAATTGTGGGAATTGAAACAAAAGGGCGTTGTTCATTAGTTTTTATTTTGTTGTCAAAACCGAATGTGAATAAATATTAGTAAGTATTGTGAGCTGATAATCGTGGCTATCGAACTTATAAAATATGTTCGGGCAATTTTCGTTTATATTATAATGTCTGTTCGATGTGAATTATATTTATAGTCGTTAACTCTATTGTTTCAAGTTAAAGCGACTGAAGGGAAGATTTTCTCAACAGATTACCTACGTTTCTAATTCACTATTGTTTCATTATCACTGCATTAAAATAATATAACCTATAGGTCCAGTGAAAGTTGGTTACGGTATGCCCCAAAAACTCAAAGAGGTCGTAATGTGTATATAGGTCATGTTCTTGATTGAATTTTGGGAGGGGAAAATACGAACTAGAAGATACATTGCGCTTACCTTCGAGCTAGACGCTTTTCCAAGCCTTACCTGCCGACTACACAAAGGTTCGTTTTGTATCCAGGTTTTGAGCCACAGACAATCTCCCCCCCCCCCCCAACTCATCCCTGGACCAGCCTCCTCCATGCGTCGCCAGTCAGCGTTCGGGGAACTCTATGAAATTGTAACAGAATTGATATCAGAGAGAATGATATAGGTGCCCAATATGAGGAATTAGAGAACATCGAGAAGAACTCCAGCTAGGGTTGCCAGGTTGAACTACAAACCCGGAGATTTACGATTATTACTATTGTTAATTATTGCTATATTTCATTTTGTATTGCAAGTTAAAGGATCGGTTAAAAATTCAACAATATCGGATTTTATTTGATGGATAGATTAATATTTGAAATCGTGGAAGAAAAAGTTTTCAACAAGTTTCCTAATTTTAATGCCAGATTTGCAGACTTTGGCAATTTATTTCTCCGTCAAATAAAATTAAATCATGGAGAAATTTTTAGGCATGGCACAGAAAAATATGCTCTCTTAAATGCATATTAGTTGATTTTTTCAGAGTCTCGCATAAAAAAGTTGTAAAATTGTTAAAAATTCAGCAATAATCAAATCTTTACTGTATTAAGAATAGACATAGGCCTACCTTAAAATTTGTATTTTTTGGAACTCCTTGCAGATTCTAGAAGTCTCTTGTTTTCCAAGGCTATTTTGTAGAATTCCTGACAGCTTACACTCAAGTTCATTTTAATAAAAATTTCCGCTTTCACTAGTTCTGCTGACATTCTGTTCCTGTCCACAAACCATTCATGACACTAAACACCCTTTGCACATGCGCGTTACTTACTGGAATTGCTAGCACATGTCGCATTATTATTAACGTATTAGAGGCCGTAGCTTTTTCGAAAAAAGATACCCAAAGTTGGCAACACTGATTTTTATCTTTGTCTTGTAATTTGCAATTTCTTTGCTACACGAACCAAATCATTAAATGAGAACAGTGATGGGCTAGATACATCAAGAACAGATATAACAGAGAATATGTTATTGTCACTAAAATCGTACCACTTGGCTAGATACTGCAACAATGTCATAAACAGTGGTGAACTCTTTCACTACAGTTTGTTTTTCGGCCTCTGTGAGATTTTCAAGCGACATATTCACTTCAAAACCGAAAAATGAGTCCTTTTTACGACTTTCTACTTGAGTTTTTACTCGCAACATGATTTTGTACACCTCGGTTGAAAGTGTATTTTCATATTTTAATATTTTAATCGCCTTACAGAAAATTAGAAGTGTACAATTAACAAAATACAGAAAACATTCTGCCACTCTAACAATGAATGTTCATTTACTTCATCTTCTTGTGAACATACAAATTTCCAAATTAAAGGATGCGTTTCTTCTTCACCTTTTGCCAAATAATACATTTTCAAAGTGTGCCACGTTTTAACAAGGCGTTCAACAGCTAATTGAAGGGACAACTATTGAACTGGAATATGACGCAAAATCTGAAAATAGTCCTGTTGAGCAAATTCACAGAAAGATCCAAGTTCCTCGACATTCTTACAGGACGACGAGAAGTCGGAATATATTTTCAAGACTAATGCCTCAACATCATACTTAAAGAATTTAAAACCAAATTTGGCACAATTATGCAGTACATGGGAACAACAATTAGCCTTTACTATATTAGGATTTTTGTCTTTCATTTTTCTGAACACTGAATTGTATTTACCACAGTTAACAGATGTATTGTCAGCCAAATAAGCTACAATGTTACTTAAACTAAGTCCATTTTCTGCAACAATTGATATAATTTTATTTGAAATGTCCCCATTACTGTCTTCATAGAAGTCTAGAATATCGCTACGTTTTCCATTTTTTACAGAAAAATGTGTCACCACTAATGGGAAATGCTTCTTGTTACCTTTATTTGACGCATCTGAACCAATTGAGAATGGAGTATATTTTAAGTCGTTCAGAAGCTTTTCCTGTGAGAATGGTAAAAGAATGCTTGTAACTAGGGCTTCACTTTTGGTTCGCGCACAATTTATTTATTTTTTTTTTTTTTGCTATTGAAGAGTCATTGAAAACACAAGAGTAAAGTTTATTCCCACAATCTTGTGAACTGTAGGAGTGGCGATGTTTTACACCATGAAATGTTAAAGCCAGCTCAGTTGCTGTATATTTATCATGTTCGACTGAATATCGTGGGGGCATAAATTTCAGAATAGAATTATTCCTACTTTGTACTCTGCAACATTCTTTGTGCCCCTCTGATTCCAAACGTTTATTAACAGCTTTAATGCCATCATACTTTACTGTAAATGAAACATTGCACACTTTACACCTGCAAGAAAGTTCATCCTCTTTTTCTAGCCAGTCCTTGTACTTATCATTCGTCAACCATTCATCACGAAAAGAGCTAAAGTATGTTTTTGCCGGATTCATAGTGAACACAACACAATATTTAAAAAAACTCACACAAATTTCCGCACTTCGTATAACAGACTGCACTGCACTATAAAGCTGTAAGAACTGACTTGTGAAGGATCAAGGAAGTGAATATTGAGCTTTAAATTTGCAATTGTTCCATTGTTATGCATTCAGATTTCGTTAAAATATTGCTACAAAACTTTATTAATGGCAAAAATTAATTGAAAATAGTTGATTGATGTCATATTTCTGAAATATATTATCATCATATCAAAATTATCTGTTTTAATTTTTTATTTGCATTATCTTTCATTGTTGGTGATTGTTGGCTTAGTGTGAGAGACCAGTGTCTGATGTGCGAAAAGAGAGTCGCGCTGAACATCAACACTACCGCAGACACTCACTTTAAAGTTATATGATGGACAGTGAATTATTAACATTTCGAACGCAATTTCTCCGGGCAAAGATTTCCTGTCGGCCGGAGATGGATTCATAAAACCGGGCACTCCGGGCGGTGCCCGGAGATCTGGCAAGCCTAGCCCCAGCTGCGATCTTCACTGCCACATGGATTCTTCAAATGAAAAATTCGAGGACTCAAACCCGGACTGCCTGCGTATCAGGCCTCTGATCATTTTGCCTCTTGGGGGGGGGGGGGGGTTGTATGTCAAATTAGGGTAATTCTGCAGAAGAACTCTAAAGGAGGCACATCTCGACCAATTACCAACATAATATCAATGGGCCAGTTAAAAATGCGACATTTTGAGATAACTGCATTTTGAAGTTAATGTTGCACTGAAAAATCCAAGGAACATTGAAATTACTCCAAGTTTTGTTAACGATGTTTGTTGTATAGTGTAAGTGGGGTTGCCAACCATCCAGAAAAAGGATTTTTGGTCCAGGCAACATTGTGATCCAGCCCTGGACGTCGAAATATCCAGGAATTGACATTCGTGCTGTCCGGACGAGTTGGGTGATATGATGGCTCTGTGTGTGAGCAACCTAACAGTCTATGGACTACTGACATGTATAACATTTGTAATGCCAATTCCAGTATCTAATCCGTTCGATTGGGTTTTCATTATTTGACTCCAGTTAAATATCTATATTTTCTTGCGTTCTACCAGTTGAATCAATTTAGGTGCTGCTATTTTCATGTAGGCTACAAAGTTATTAATTTATTACATAGCAATATTATATTTTGTCCACACCTGTGGAGTAATGGCTAGCGCATCTGGCCGCGAAACCAGATGGCCTAGGTTCGATTCCCAGTTGGGGCAAGTTACCTGGTTGAGGTTTTTTTCCGGGGTTTTCCCTCAACCCAGTATGAGCAAATGCTGGGTAACTTTCGGTGCTGGACCCCGGACTCATTTCACCGCATTATCACCTTCATATCATTCAGATGTAAATAACCTAAGATGTTGATAAAGCAACGTAAAATAACCTACTAAAAAAATATTATGTTTTAGTTTAATAAAGTTATACATACATACTTATTTAACAAGACAAAACGAAAATTATTTTTTTTTCTCAGCATGGCTCAGTAACTTAAGGAACGAAAGGGATTAAGTAGTTTTGTAATGACAACTTTCAACTAACTTCCTTTAGAAACAGAGTTTTAACACATCCCCCGTGTTTTAAGAATAATTTAAAAAGACTTTCTTTTTAAGATTATTTTAATTCTCAGTTAATTGATTTATTTAATGATTTCACACTTTTTCATCTTCCTGACCAAACTTTTGCTTTCTTTCTTTAATTCTTGAGATATTGTATGTTTTCCACAGACTGTAGTGTCATGACTTTTTAAATTACATTGTGCAACATATGTATGTGTTCGTGTATAGCACCTCATGAGTTATACTCGTTGGGGCATATTCAGTAAATTAAAAAAAAAAAAAAAAAAAAAAAACTGTCTGGAAATCTAACCAAGGCAGAGTTGCAAGTAAAAGTTAATTGTGGAGTACGGTATGATGATCTGAAATTGTCCAGTTTCTTAAGGACAAACCTAGTATGATTTCTGCAGCAAAACGTGAAAAGAAATACGGGTTTAAGAGGACCTAATGATGATTTTTCGTTAAAAACTTAATACTGTCTGTCTACTGTTTCTGCTGTGTTGTGGTTCTGGGGGCTACTACACTTCTACGGTTATTTCATGTCAGTATTTGCATTTAGGCCCAAATGTAAAATTTGAAGTAAGTTGCATTCCTAAGTATAAGTTCCAATTAGAATTGTTATTCGAGTGTAGGCGTCTCCTATAGAATTATGTTAATTTGCAAGAGGCCCAGGACGAATTAGTCTGGTCTCATAGGACAAATCGGTAGCCTTGCTCTTTTCTCTGTTTTCCTTCCCCTCTGCCTATTTGTCTTTATGCCCCTCAGAATCTTGGTTTCTGTACTCTGCCTTGTGTTGCATTGAAATTTCCCATAAATACAAAAGTCCAACCCTCACGAGTACAGAATGGTTATATAATTCCAGATTATGATCACACGTTTCGACAATGACTACGCCATATGACGGTGACTGGGAAACGAGGCCTACGATTGTTGCGACATACTCTACGACTCCCAGCAATCCAGTGCTGGAGAAGATTTATGGAGATTTCACGTCGTTTTATGTAACAATAACAATCTGCACAGTACTGGGGTTCCTGCTATTCCTGCTCAATATCGTGCTGTGCTGTTGCTCCAGGCACAAATATTACTGGCAAGACAGCAACACAGGTGAGAATGTCCAAGATGAAGAGGGATGCCTCGCATGTCAAAACGAGTATTTTTATACTGTGACATAGGCCTACGCATTTAAATAAACTTCTATGTTGAATGCACTGCCATTACCAAGAGTGCAGTTTTCGGCTTTTTCAAACTCTGGCGCTGCCTTATTACACAAGAGTTTGTTCCTGACTGTTCTGGTATCAGAAGACACTTTCCTGTAACCCAGCAGATTATGGTTGTGGGCTGTCTGAAGGCAAGAGTGTTCCTGAACAAACCTACGACATTAAAATTGATGAGGTAAATGACTCACTGCTCACACTGGCAGAAATTCCAGAATGGGAACTCAGAGCTGTCATGGCAGTGAGCTGTGATGCAAGAAATCCAATTTCTTGTGTAATATGCCAGTGCCAGGATTTTTAAGATTGTGTAGAACACATGAACAATTGAAGTTGGTATATGATGTGCGTCAGTTACAAATAGCAATGAGCAGCTGTAACTAAAGCATATTGAAAAATTGAGTAAATGAATAGTACCCACTTATCTGTCCTAGGTGTGTGCTGTTGTTTCTTGATGCAAGTTTTCCTACCCTACAGTTACTTAGTATGAACATCTAATGTTTTTATATCTATCTATCTGCTGTAGAGATGTGTGCCCAGTTTGAGGGAGGTTTCGATGTGGGCTCATTAACAGTTTTTTTTTTAAGCATAATGACTATGATTGAAGCATACAAAATAAAATACATGTTGTAAGAGACCTGTAGAATAGCAAAGGCTATGCGCCGAAAGTTAGTTTCGTATTGTGTAAGGACGAACTTAATGCTTTTCAATGAAGATTTCGTTGATAAATAATCGAGGCATACCAACCATCAGGAAGGCTTATCATAAAAAATAAAAAGTGGCACATTGGTGGATACGCTTCTGCTATATATTCTAAGGGTTTCATATGATCTTTATCTCCAGAACTCAGGGGGGGGGGGGGGAACCTATTAATCACATCTAATGCACTACAGTGTATGAGAAATACTGCTGATAACTCGTAAAGGAAGTGCTATTCCAGATTTATTGTGTATCTCTTATCTGAGACTAGACTTCTTTTAAAAGCATGCAACAACCAGTATTCAAGGGCAGCAACAAGTCAGCATAAGTCAATATAGGTAATATGAATCTTGTTTATAATGCATTTATAAAATGACACGGAACCAAATATGTGTAGCAACCTCGCCTCTCTTGCTAAAACAGATTTTAATGTATTCATTTTCGTTGATTTTTTTTTGCATTAAAAATATTCAGTTTTTCTATGAAAAGATAATGATCTTAATTTTATCACAATAATAATAATAATAATAATAATACTTACTTACAAATGGCTTTTAAGGAACCCGAAGGTTCATTGCCGCCCTCACATAAGCCCGCCATTGGTCCCTATCCTGTGCAAGATTAATCCAGTCTCCATCATCATACCCCACCTCCCTCAAATCCATTTTAATATTATCCTCCCATCTACGTCTCGGCCTCCCTAAGTAATAAAAATAATAATAATACGGTTTATGATGTTCAGTCCTGTCTCTGGGTTCATTTAAATGGAGCGTCAGTTCGAATATTTGTTTCTTTGTAAACAAATGTGAGAGTCTAATAAGCAAACATGGTATATGAATTCTAATGTTCGAGTTCACTTGATCAGTATGAATGGAGTGTTAATTCAGTGTTCTTACAATGCTCGATTTCCAGTATTTTTATTTCAAATTTTGGTTTTTCTCAGTAGCTCATCCACGAGCCACCAGCAGCTAAAATGTCGTAGCTCTGCTTTGCAATATCAGTGCTCTTTTGAATATATTCTTATTTGTTAGCAAATGAAAACAATGAAAGAAGACTATCTATCATATTATAAGGTTTTAAATTATCATCGCTTGCATCGTCAGGGAATCGTTGGATCCTCCCGATCTGGACGAAGACGCCGCACCAGCAGCCGCCCCTGGACTACACAGAGCTGGAGAAGTGTGCTGTGCCCGAGCAGCACGTGTTCGACACGGCCGAGGGCCCCGTAGAGTACATGGAACTGACGCACAAGAAGGAGAGTGATCTGTGAGTCAACATGTTCCACGTGTACTGGCCTGCGGTGACTGCCCTCACGATGGTCGTGTTCCTGGGGGTGGTCGTCGTCATGCTCAAGTTTGGACCGCGCCTTTGCAGGACGCGGCACACTGCCAAGCCTTCCGAGCTCGACTGGCAGGACAAAACCTACGAACAGAAGGTCTCGTACGCCTGACATCAATGAAGATTGAACATCTGTCAGATTAGAATGCAGAAACCTGTTCCTTTTTCTCTCGAGTACCATTTCAACAAAAAATAGTAACCATTTGTTACAAATCTGCAAATGTATTACTTTTATTATGTTAAGTATCTTAACTATATTAATTCAAGTAATGCTTTTATAATTTTAAAATAAAAACTAAGCCCACCCACAGCAGTCTCCTAGTTGCCCAGTGTTTTGGTAGGGGTGTACGAGGAAGTAGATGAAAGTGATAATTATATGCAAATGACGAGAATGTTCACTTAATCACAGATTTGTGTCAGTTTCTGTTATTTAAATGTCTTCTTTATGTTCTGAATTGTCTAAAAGGAATATTTTTGCAATTCCCGTAAAAATATTTGGCAATCCTAAGACAGTACGAACTCTTCTTGATGAGTTTGATATAGCATTTCCAGAGAACTGTGGCAACAAAATCAATTCTTGTTGGGTCAATGATGCAAAGTCATTGGATTAGAAGTCAGTCATCATTAGTATGTAGAGGTTAGTTATTAGGCATATTAGTCATTCTGCTTTACTCACTGAAATTCATATCGTCACTTGTTTCAAAATGGCGAACTTTCAAATTTCTGAGGTTTTATACAGACCCCCAAGTCAGCAATTACGGAATTTTGTAAGGTAATAACATATGAAAACACACAACTTCCATTAGAAGACTTTCTAAAAATTCTGAAAGTAAAGCAATAATGTTCATTTTGAGATTATGTTTAAAGTGGCTTAATGTTCAGTCTGAACATGTAAAATACAGTAAAAGTCTGATGCAGCATGAACCGATGTGACATGGTGTTCCCAGAAGAAAAATAATTTTTATTTAGCAGTGAGTACCAGTTTTGTGGATTCTCACCGGAATTATAGTAAATTAGTCCCAAGCAGACTGTTTAACTACCCTACTACATACTTCATAGGAGTACGGGTTGTTTGATGACAATAGCAGCAAATTATTACATATATTGTTTTTTCCTCCATCCCCGTCACTCTCCAATTTACCTTCCGATACATTGTTGGTGGTGAAGCATGTTCAACAACAGTGTTATATCGAGCTTTTGCTGTATCACAGTACCTATATTATTTAGTGAAGTACAGTAGAACCTCCATTATGCGTCACCCTATTAACCGATCATCAGATTATCCGACTGTCTTTCTTTACTGCGAAGAAACTTAATACTATACCTTATATTAGTACCTATTTTCTCTAGAGTGTTCTATTACCTTTACATAGTACTACTGCAGGCAATAAGAACAGTTACTTGAAGGTATTTTTCCCAACTTGTAAAATAGTCCCTAGAACTTCCGCACAAAAGCTATATAGCAAACCTGTGCAGCATTCAATCCTTATTTTACTGTTCGAATGCCCGTACTTCTATGCAAAATATCTTCCATGGGTGTCAAAAGTGTTTTGCTAAGTATCGAAATAAAAATGCAAATAATTGAGAGGTTTGGGAAAAGAGAAACCGCAGCTCATTTCGCATCAGAATACGTGACTGGCGTTACAACTGTGCGCGATGTAATGAAAAATAATGATAAAGTGTATAACGCATGTAGATCTACTATTCCTATCCTTCCGCAAACAACCATCATAAGGAATTTCCTTGGCCCTTATAAATACGTTGTTGACAACCAGAATTAAAATAGTGAACTTCTGATCCACTACCTAGCATGCTGAACACGGACTATGGAGGAAATTATGAGACTGTAATGTGGACTTACGAAAATATTTTATAGTACAGATTATCTGATTAGCCGTCCAGTCCACCCCCTTCATTACCACGGATAATAGAGGTTCTACTGTAATTTGTTGTCGTGTTAATGTTAACAATTGCAGTAAGTAACGTCTTTAGTATGAATTGTGTTCATTAAATCTGCCTTCAAATTTACAATGGCTATTTTTGGCTGTAATATTTTTAAAGCGATCTCCAAATTCGTTCCTAATACATAAGAATGTAAGAATTTATTTCTAGACTGTATCGAAAGTTCTCACTTTCTGCGTGGATAATCTTTTTTGTTGTTCTCTCTTGAACATTGGACATTCCTCACAGCGCAATAGCTTGTCTGTTACCTAACTGAAAGACTAGGGGATTTTAACATAAATTTGGAACTGCAGAGTCACAAAATTATAAAAATATATCAATTGTACCTGTTTTGCCAAAAACTGGGAGTCGCATTAGTGTGAGTTTCTTTTTACAAGTATGTGAAACATCAGATCCTCTGGGAGTCCACAACTGGCACTGATGAATCTCATTAACATGCCTATGAGCAGCTCAAAGTTTAGTATGTTACGCATTACAACAACCAAAATCATTCAGTGACACTCGAGTGTTTCTGCAATATTCCTTTAGATTTATCATATTTCGTTCATGCATGTTTTGTGTGCAGAAATTTCTTTGTCCATTTTAATTAAAATTTTTATATTTTCATTGTCCGTAAACAATAATGTTATAACATTGAATCTCAAAATTGAAACAGAACCACCACCTGTCTGCTGGGTTTTCCAATTTATGAATCTAATACATACAGTTGCTCAGGAATATGACTCACAGTCAGTTGTAGAACTGTGGTACATTAAAGCATAAGGCTTAAGTTTGTTGTGGGTTGTACTTTGAGATGTTGTTTTATAGTTTTAAGGAAGGGACAAGCAACCTTGATCTACTGGGAAGTGACAAAAGTATCATTGAATTGCTTTTTGATGTGTGTAAAAAATTTTTTTTTCCTACTTGTTTTTATAAAATATAGTTGAGAATATGGAAAACATGGAGTTTTTAAGTTAATGTCTGCAACTTTGAGCGACTGTCCGTGAGCTTAATTTTAATATGGCCATTACAAATGCTAATCACACTGAAATTGCTGTTACTTAAAATGGAAAGGGATGTTAGTGGGTGTCATTGGAATGCGTGGGATAAAAACATCATCTTTCGTTTTGCCAGTTAATATTGTCACTTCTTACGTTTTGAAAGAGTTTTTTCACACCAGTTCTTGTTCCACTGCGTAATTTTGGTGGGTCAGTATTTCGCTATAGTACTACTGGTTATTCAATATTAAGTATTAAATTATATAATAGCAATCCTTGTGGGTTCAAGGAATTCAAGAATTCAGTTGGATAAAACACAGCCTGCTCACTATCTACAATGCATAAAGATACTTATTGCATGAATTGTGTAGTTTTAGCCTTCATGATGTGTACCAACAATGCTATTTAATTTCGTGTTATAATTTCCATGGCCTCGTGAAAGTCGATGTTGAATACAGCAGACAACAATAAAGAACAATTGACTACAGAAGATGTTAATCGGTCAGTTTTGTTCTGTATTTATTGTTTATGAAATTCGTGTTTGAAAATTAAGATTCACAAAGACGAGTTGATGAAGATAGGCCTTTTCAGCAGATTCAAAGAGAAATCTGAATAATGTTTATAATAGCAGTTTTCTTGAAACAATGTATAAATTATAACAAATTACAAATATGTACCCGCTGCAGATGTGTCCTCAAACATTTTGGGGGTTGCATGTAGGTGATACAACCGCCATAACATAAAAATATGGTGCCTACGTTAAAATGGTTATACTTTTGGCTACATTGGAGAGCAAGAGAGTTAATGGCGTTATTGCATTAGTTAACATATTTAGTAAACAGCGCTTGTGAGACACCAGTAGATCATAATGTGTTGCTGGCCCTTGTTTCAAGGTATTGGCTTTTATACATTTTGTACTTTAATCTTGTTGAATATAATATAATATTGTGTTGTATTGGTTTTAATATATTTTGTACTTGAAATCTTTCATATCATTGTACGCTTTATTATTATACCGTAGTTTTAATATATTTTGTACTTGCAATCTTCCATATCAGTTTACTTTGATTATATATACATTATGTTAAGATCATTGTAATGCCTGAATTGGTGACCAGATTTATTGCTTGTGACACGAAACAGGCCAAGAAAACTTTTCTCAATAAGGCATTAGAGATCTTGTCAGATCTTAACGGATAATTTCATTTCAAAGACAATGCTTCCTTCTACCAGAAAGGAAAGAAAACCTCTTCTGATAGCAATACCGTGTAATTTATGAAGATGATGCTGTTCACAGTTTGAAGTTCTGACACATCCAAAGTGTTTGACAAATAAGAAGTAAAACTTCATTTACACTTTGATGTGATTGTATTTTAAACCCCGGGAGGTATGAAACTTCATATGTTCTTAATTCATTTTGTTCGAAATTAGTTTGCTATGAAAATGTAAGAAAGTGAAAACACCATATTTACTCTAATATAATACGCCATTGAATATAACACACACACCAATTTTTGTATCCTAAAATCCAGGAAAAAAAATACTGGCAAATATAATATGCACCAGTGCTAAAGAAACCACTTAAAATTATATTATCAAGACAGGTTATAAAGGTACTCCCTTAACTCTAGTTGTACATCACAGTCATCGTCATTTACAGTATCGGAACTGGAACTTCATGTCAACAGGTCTGGATTGGTGACAGTAACTAACATCATGCCAGTCTTTCATCAGGAATTATTGGTAAATTCTTTTGGTTTAATTGAAAACGCGCAATTGCTAAAAGTCGTATACATAAAATCTCACTATAAAAGAAGAAAAAATGTTACGTCATTCTCGTTAGAAATATCATTCGTATTAATGATTTTTGCCAAAAATGGACAAGAAATTACAAATGAAAAGACGAGGAAACACGAACTCGCAGGCATCGTTTGTCAGTTTTCCCACCATATCAAAACTTAAATAAAGCATTAATTTTAAACTTTTTATATTATTTTTTAATGAGTCACGCATGTTTCCATCTAACTGAAACTCTGTGATAATGTGAACAGCGCTAAGATTTGGCACACAGGAAGGAATATGCTGAAGACGGATTTTAAACTGCTCTGAAGTGTACAAAGCTCTTTTTTTTCCCCTGTACTCTTCAAGTGTGTTCATAACTGACTTTATCACATGTTATTCATTATTAATGCTATTTCAGATGTTATTAAATGTCATTTCAGTTATACATTTTTCTTCAGGCCCCATAAAATGAAGTTTCACTATACCTAGGGTATGACAGCTGTGGTTTAAGTTTCCATCAGGGTCACACAAACTTTAAATGAGATATTAACGAACATAAATAGAAACTTGCAATTTAAATCTAGAGAAGAAACATAAATCAGCACTTGCAGCAATACTTGAAAACCACGGAATACGACGAAATTTTTCCAATTTAATTTTGTATTGCGATAATGACCAACAATCTCTGACCTCATTAGGTAAAGAATTCCAGAGGCAGAGGCGAAGTATTTCTATAGTGTAGGAGGATGATTACAATGAAGTATTGTTGCCATTTTCGTAGGGTTGTAACAACTTAAAAGATCCTTAAGAATAGAAGTGTGCACGATTCTACACAGAGCGAGATAGATGCACCCATGAAAGTAATGTTATGCCATACTCACTGTAACAAACAGATGTTGAAAGAAATTATCCTTTGAGATGAGGAACTGCTCAAATATCTCTACAGGTGTTAACAATGGTTCACAGCATGTCTGGTCACCATTACCATTAACACAGCCACGCCTTGTTGGGACACGACATTGCAAGGAGTTTGTACATCATTGCTGAGTATGTACTGCAGCAAGTGCCCACTTGTCAGTCACAAGCACTCAGGCCTTACTAAATATTACTGGTTTGGTTGGGAGTTACGTAACTGAAGCTCTTTTGTTCTAACTTTGACATGTTGGGTGCACCATCCAATCTCTCACAATCATGAAGATCTTGCTTATAATCGAATATCATAAATCTCGCGATTATTTCAAACAAATCGTACAGAAAGATATCTGTGGTCTCCAGCCTGTGCCACACATGGGTCACATCTCTTATTAAAACATTCAGGGATGATGATGATGATGATTGCTTTATTGTCCGTTATTCACAGTTTCCTAAATTGGTATACTTGAGCAGCTCCGTAAAGTACTTTGAAGATACAAATAACGAAATAAGTCGTTCACTTAATTCCTCCCACATTCTTTTAGTTCCTGCCAACACTTGTCTTAGCCTAGCTTGGCCACTGTGCCAGGATTCTTTGTGTGAATGCATACACGTGCGCATAATTTGCTGTCTCTTCTATGTCATGTGTAAATAATTTTAGTAAATATGTCTGTGGGATAGAAGATTTATTGAACTTGCATTGATAAATTTGGTGTCATTTCGAAAGGTCAATCTACATCTCTGATTCCAAATGTAACTTCAAAAATAAAGAAAGATGATTATGAAACGACCAGTTGGTTGTAATGTAAAGAAATGTCTAAAATGTTTTGCTGAATGTGTGGAGTTTCTGATCTAAATAATCTGCAAAATTTACAGAAAACACAAAAGTTGTCTCCGAGTAATACTACTTCACAAGTGACTGTGAAACAATTCAGAAAACCAAATTTATATTGAATTTACAATTACAACCAGGCTAAGGGTACGGAACTGTCCTCTCCAGATACTAAGAGTTGTATGAAGTGCAGCAGTGTTTGATTCTTGAAATCCTGGCATAGCATAAGACAGTGTGTTGTCATTTTTTTTTATTCTATAAATAGCTTTTATCTTCTCGCAATGATGTACAAAAACATTGTTCATGTTAGAACTTGAGGCTTATCATTCCCCACAACTTAAAAATGTTGCCGTCCATCTTTTCTATCATAATAGCATTTGAATATTTATTTATGATTCCAGTCTTATAATTCATTGATTGGGTCCAACATATCAAAGCGAATAATCCGTCCAACATTCAACTCATTTATGATACTGACTGAATTGGCTTTGAATATTTTCAAGCAACATGTAGCAGCTCTAGTGTCTTTATTTTTAAGGTAAAAACTCATAAAGAATCTTTATGAAAGTTGTAACAAACTATAAACAGCACCTTGAGGAGTCACAAGGAAGGAAGCTAGTGACTCTCACAGACCGTTTAAAGGAAATAATTGATTAGGTTGCTTATTAGCATATACAAACAATTTTCTGTTTTATATTAACTTGTTAAAATGTTTGTAAGAAGGATGTGTGTATGTCATTTCACGAGGAGGTAAAATATGTTATAAAACACCATTTTGAGGCCAGAACATACATAAATCTAAAACTGATGGAATGGCTTCACACACCCAGACTGTAACCCACCATGCCAGGACACTTTTGTTCAAGTGTGTTTCTGTAATCTGTATTCAGAGATTGCTGAACGATGTGTTCAATTTTTATATTTTTTGTAATAATTGCAAATTCTAAATACATATTTGAGGAGCAATTGTTTATGTAAGTCAGTGTGCAAAAAAGTCATACACTAAAGTAATAATATTTTTACAACTTGATTGCAGAAAGTACAAAGTCTGAGAACAAGTTCTTACCGAACTGGTGACAATCCGCATCACGGTTATCAGTTTTGCAGTACAGTTTGTAAATTCCTCTACCTGAGACCAGAAAGTGTAAAGACTCAACAAAAGTATAGAAATTTGATACATTGTCTTGGTTAAGAAGTGGAGATTTCAGCTTAGAATGCAACCCAAGTTCTAAAGCTACATAAACTCGATGTAGTTCATGAAAGCACAATATAATTTTGTAACCATGCTTTATTCTGTTTGTGATGAAGCCACATTTTATTTTATTATAAAACCTGGATTTGTTGAACAATTACAGAAAAAGCAATATTGGGATGCAAAAGATTCTTGATAAATTGAAAATTGGCATGTGGTGGGTATGTGACTGGACTCATTTGTGGAAGTTAGAATTATTAATGATGGGTTACAGCCACGTGCTGCTGCTTTATTTTTTGGATTTACAAGAGCAGCTAGTGAATGGTAACAGTGTTGATGTTGCTTTATTAGCCAAGTCCGTATTCTGTTGGCTGAGAGAGTAAGAAAATTCACATTATTTGATATAGGAACATGTTTGTCACTGTATTGTAACATTTTTGTAATAAAGTTTCTTTAAAATTACAGATGTCGGTTACTAATGAGTATTTCCATTCCCAAGGACAATGCAAGACATGTGCAACATTCAGGAGGCCTGGAACTGACGCTGGGCACACTTCAGGGCATGCTGTTCCTGTAGGGACTTTAAAAAATAGTACTAGTGGGTCGAAAGTTTTAAGGGTACACTCTGATGGTTCAGTTTTCTAAACTATTCAGACTAGACGCTGCATACAAATACTCTCTGTACAGTTTCATCTAATTTAATTGAGACTCTCAGAAACAAGACTTGCTTCAAGAATTTCTATTCCATTCACTCAAAAGGAAAAAAAAAATATTTAATGCAGTCGAATATAAAAATTGTTCCAAAAATTTAAAGTATTAAATATATATAATATGATATCTAAAAGAAGTCTTGATAGCTAATATTATACATCACGCATCTGCTACATTTTAGTAAAGGTAAATGTAAACCAAGAAAAACGAGTTTAAATGTTTGGAACCTGCAGTTTCTTCTAACTGTAACAGCTGGGCAGATCTATGGACATGACATAAAAACGGAGAATTCCACCTTGGTGTCCACGCCTGTGGAGTAACGGTCAGCGCGTCTGGCTGCGAAACCAGGTGGCCCGGGTTCGAATCCCAGTCGGGGCAAGTTACCTGGTTGAGGTTTTTTCCAGGGTTTTCCCTCAACCCAATACGAGTTGGACTTTCGGTAACTTTCGGTGTTGGACCCCGGACTCATTTCACCGGCATTATCACCTTCATATCATTCAGACGCTAAATAACCTAGATGTTGATACAGCGTCGTAAAATAACCCAATTAATAATAATAATAATCCATCTTGGTGTACCCTTAAAAGAGGATGGGAGACACAAAATTTGATTTTTTATCATGCCATAAGAAAGCTGCTCTGATATTTCAACATATATATTCCAGCGGTTCTGCCATTGTTGGAAACAGTCATAAAATTCTTGCTCCTCGGAATTATTTTCAGACTCACTACATTGTCTTCTATGTCTTCAACAGAGTTCAAACGTTTTCCTTCCATGACACTTTATACTTGGCAAACACGTAAAGTCATTAGGTGCCAAGTCTGGGGAATAAGGTGCCTGCAATTGATTGGATGATCAGCAGGCCAGTATGACTGCCATGGTGAAGGTTCCGTCTGCTTGTCTTCTTATCAAGCCTTTTGCGATGGATTGCAGTCCTCAGACATGCAGCACGAACAGTACAACACAAGCAGCAATGGCATCCCTAAGAGTGCAATCAAACAGGACTACCAGCAGCCACAACACAGGGTAATTTCTTATTGGAGAACCAAACAACTGGTCTTGGAAAGGACAATTCTAAGATAGGTTACTGGGCTTCTGACTGCACATAAGTCCCTTCACATGTTGGGTCTCAGTGTAGGAAATGTGGGATGGAGGCTGAATCATCACTCCACATTTTGCTGCACTGCTCAGGTCTAAGCCAAATCAGGCATAGTTATCTTGGGAAACAACGCTGTCTGCTGAGGAATTTCAGGAAATTGAACCCAGTAGTATCGCGAGGCTGGTGTTAACTGCTGTCTTCGGGGTTGATTTCCAGAGCATTGGGTGCACAATGGGCCTTTTCTGCCTACATGCTATAGTTTAATATAATACCCTTAATTCAGAAGAAGAATACCGACGAGTACTTGATGAACAACAATTGCCACATTAGCACTGTTCACTAAATTCTTTACTTTCTTGCCACAGCAAAATGAATGTTAGAGAAATACTCCAACATGAACATATGAGGAAGAAAGTATCACTCCCCAATGTCACAGACAAAATGTGACAAAGGAAAATTCTACAAAGAAGAACAGAATTCAGGTTGGAAAAGTCTTTCACAGCTGAACTTTATGAGTCAATGATTCAACAAACGTACGTAATTTCTTCATGGATTTTTTTCTGCTGGTTTTGAAACATAGTTGACCCAAAATGGGGAAGAAAGATAATTTAATTATCATACAACTATTGCGGTCAGAGACAGACGTGGTATAAACGAGATCTCATTTCTTACTGCACAGTTAAAAATTGATGAACATAAGGAATGTTAATCAAAAGCTTCATTCAGAAAAGTTAACAAAAATTTATTCGTCAACAAGATAAAAGTTGATATTAACACATCATTTTGTTAAAAAAAAAAACTTCCAGTGTGAACGCACAATTAAGCTGCCAGATCTACAGGGTGTGGCAGAGGAAAGGCACTATAAATAGTTTGTTGTTGACTCAACAATTTATTTTTCGCAAATGACAAACATGAAATCATGAAGTACATAGTCTGCCATTTATTTCTTGAAAAGGACGCCCTTTAAGTGACTATCACTGAGATGGAAATGTGCTTCGTCAGACATCCACCAGGTGTCAATAAAGTCTTCATCTTTATCCTTGCGATTTAAAATCTTCTCACAAACCGCTCCACCATTGAGAATATCGCGATGCTTTAATTGATGTGACACCTGAATTTGTAATGATGAAAATGTAAGCCTCATGGGATCATGGCGCCATAAATTAAAATGACGAAATTCACGCCCAGTAGCCTTAAACTGTTATACTTATAAAGAATTTAAATTACAAAACTATGTTTTGCACTGTTCCATCTTTCCATGATGACTAAATGGCACTGCATTGGCAACAGGATGTGCGCACAGTTTATTGGGCTTCAAATGTGCTTTGAGAGATACACGCTCCTTAAAATCAGCCGTTCCTCTGCCACACCCTGTATTTCCTAATGATCCAGCAAGTTCTCATAATATTTCACGAGTTTTTCTGCTAATTTTTAATAAACATAACTATTGCTAAGAAGACTTTGTTACCGAATATAACCAGGATTATTCAACATGGATGCCTGGTACCTTCTATCAGCTTGGCGAGCTACGCGTCACTGCGAAGTGCTGTTCAACTTGCCGGCTATCTCGGCGTACTTCTGTGCCCTGAACTCCCTGCGCGCCTCCTCCAGCAGCACATTGTGGATCAGATGTCTGTTGCTGCTTGTGTCAGGCAGCAGGGGAGGGTACGGGTTGCCTGCAACACGGAAACAAGTCTACAGAAACTGAATGTAATCAAGTACTACGATACGACCATGCTAATTACCACAGTCTGTTTAGGTCACGGAGGGAAATGTGGAGTGGCTTGCTTCTTATTTAATTCAACACGAGCAGGTGCCTTAACGAACAAACTGTTGTTCCTAAAGACATTCATGTCCAGTGCACAGCAGTTTGCATATTCAAGTTGAGAATCATTCTTATTACTTCCTGAATCAGAACTCACACTGAATAACTGAAACTAATTAAATGATCACTTTAAGTAACTGACTTACTGTTAAAATTTCTTAGACGGAAATTCAGGTTATATAGAGTGACCAGATTCACATCGATAAAAAAGAGAACACAAAGCTTAAAAAAAGGAGGACATTGTTCGAAAAAAAGGAGACAAAATATGTACTTAGATTTAGGCTTAGGTCTTATATTATAGTACTTTGAATTACGTCAATATGTTTTATTACAAAATATTTATAAGGATTTCTCTCATAAGCCTCTAAGGAGGTGCCATTTACGCCTATTTGCAGACAGAGCAGCTGATATGGAATAAACAGGTTGTTGTTGATGTGCAGCAGTTGTGAAGCATGTTTCGCAGACAGAGCGACGGCAACTGTTAGTATGCTGTCTACACCACTGTACTCACATGTGTAGTGTGGCCTGTATAACTCACAAAATGTGTACTTCAACACAAAGCACGTAAGCAGACATGTGTAGTGCTTATAAATACATTAAGTGTGTTCCTTAATGATTTTGTTGCTGTATCGGAGTCACACCATGTGAACTTGCCAACGTTTTGCTACGGATTCGTATTTTTATTTGGTTCTACTTCATCATGTGTTGGGATCCAGGTCCATGTACTGCTCTAATCAACAAGGAACTATTTCAAATACTTGCTTTCTCTTCAATAAACAAAGACAAGAAAAATGAAGTAGTGCTATACATCGTGCTAATTTTGAACTCAATAATTATGCTGTCTATATTAAGCACGTAATTCTGGCAGACACTACATGGAAACCAGACGGTTTTATCTTAACTGTCCTTAGGATAAGAACAAAATTAACGATGTTATCTTTCCAACAATACTTGCCTGGTAATCCTCATAGACGTTACAACCAACTCATGTGAAGAGAAAATCAGCAGAAGAAAGGAACAGCGGCAGACATTGCATTTCAAGACACGGTGCGAGAAACACAAAATAAATTATGAAAATTTATTGGGTAAGTTGCATTTTTAAGCAAAACTGATTTTGATAATGTTTTGCTTTACGAACTTAAAAATGAAAGACATTTCATTTGTTACGTTTTGAAATATCTAAGTGTACAAATAGTTGCAAGTATAGCTGGATTTTAGGAGACAGTCTGCTATGTTCACGTTTAACACCAGGGAAGCTTGCCACACCATCTCAATGCTTTCACTTCACTAGATGCTCATAAATTGCGCTCAACTATGGATGAGACCGCCTCCGTGGCCTGGTGGTCAGCATGCTGGCTTTCAGATCTGGAGGTTCGTGGTTCGGCTCTTGGAGAATTTTCCTTAAAGAAGAAAAGTTCCCTGGGAGTCTAGAGTCTGGAAATTTGTATGAACGTGAGTGTGCCTGGTTATTAAATAACCAAACTTCAAAATATAAAATATATCAGGACTGTCACTAGGCAGAAACCTAAACACATTTCGTCACATTGTTGACATGTAACGCCATCAATTAGCACTAAGAGATGCTAGAGAGTTAAAAATGAATATAAAAAGCATGACTTTCTGATTCTGAATATATAGGCTACTGATCAGAAACTTAAGAAAGCCTACAAATGACGGAAATATTATACTTGTGCACGGGATAGGGCTGAAACAAGCGTTGAAGATACGTATTATTTCAGACTTCGATATTATCTCAATTTGAAAGTGTTTAAAAAAACCTTTTGGAAATGGAAATTGAAGAAATGTGTGTTAATTTTTACACAAGTGCATGAGGAGTATGGACCTTGTGACTGTTGTTAGAGAGGTGTGTCATGTTTTGCAAATAATATACTAATAAGAGCACTCTACGCTCCAACAAGGCACAACGGTTCTCCTGCTGCCCACCATGCAACCCGCCTTCTTACAATAACTTACATTTCAAGTGCATAGTTTGTATTTATGAATTATTTTTATGGGTTATTTCATTTCATTTCCTTTTATATTCTGTAAAATTATCGCATCAGTGCTGAAATTAAGAGGGCAACTGTGGCCACGTGGGGACAGAGGTATTGGTAGCGAGCGGTGTAAAGTGATGGGTCTGTAGTGCTGCATCATGTTCTCCACTATACCCACCACCCCTACGAGCAGTCAGTTTTGTACTTTTACTACCACTGATTTCTTAAACACACGGTTTTCACGACTACGTACGAGTGTATTTTTCATGTACTTGGTTTCTTACAATATGTCGGGGGCCAGATAATCATCACAAAATGTTATTCTTTGAAATTAATATCATGGGTAACGAGGAAGTGTTTGCCCCTATCGAGATGAAAACCTGGGGGCACTCCTGTCCTCAACGCGCAAATGTTTAAAATCCATCAGCCTGGCAATACCGTACTTTCGAAGTAAAACAGAAAATTAAGCTGTTATCCAATTATTAACAATGGTATGTAGAACTATGAATGACACAGGTATATGCCTTCTGAATTAACTCAATTCAGTGCTCGGAAGTTTCCTAGTACTCAAACTTCCTAGGCACAGATTTTCAATTACACAAATTGTTGACATTCAAGAGTTTAGGTTCACCTACTTCGAAAATAACCTAGAAATTTCAGCGCTGATGATGCAAATGAAAATGCAGAGATAAGATCTATGCATAAGATCTCAACGTTACCTCTTAGCTCAAGCACTGCTCTCTTGTTGTAGTGGCCGGGATAATGTTGTGGTGCCCGATACATGCGTGTGTATGAAACAGGAATATTCTCAAATCTCGGTACTAGAACCTTGAACAATTTATGCACCAACTGTTTTTCCAGCAACCAGTAGTCTGCCATCTCCATTGTTGCTCTGTGGCAATCCCCATATCTGACTGCATCTGATATCAACTGTGAAAACAACCATTGAGATTATAAGTGACTTGTATCTTACAACTGCGCATACATCATTAGGTTATGGCTAAATATGTATCTAATAAAAGGACATTTAGCCTACTGTGATTCCTATACTTAATATCTACCACATCGTTAGTACCTCTGTTCTTATAAAGGCCTGTATTACAAAAACACTCGCACTTACACGTTCCACATAACCTCTAGTTTCGTCGGCCCTGTTATAATTCAGTTCAATGCGTTCGTGTTTGATAAGAGCTGTCAATGTTTTCCTAATCTTCTTCAGCCGGCCTTCTGGTCCTTCCGCATTTCTCAGTTTTCTCCTGATAGGATTATATTTAATCCTCAATTGTGACATCAATTTCGTTACATCTGCTTGATTCATTTCTGATGCTCATTTAACTGTTGCACTAATTCGTATTTTATAATTCAGCTTACAATATATAATTTCTACTTAACTCTAAAAAAAACACTTCTCTTTCAAAGCCCGAATTCATAAGCATGGCGCATGCCGTCAGTGTTGCCAACAGTTGTTCATATAATCCCACTAGATAGCTTTCGAAAACCCGCGATTTTCTAACAAAAATCTCTAGATTTAATACACATTCATTATTCAATTTTATAATAATAAAATAAGTGGTATAGTGCACAAGTTTAACTTTCGCAGATGCTGGTCAATGAAGCTTTCGTTTCGGCACAATATAAGACATTCAATTTTATACGCATGCAATTAGTATTGATAAGAAACATGTAATTTAAAAATCACTCACTCAAATTAGCAGCTCCTCTGGATCATCTCCATCTGAACCTTCTAACGCAGGAATATAATACTGTGACTGTGAGGTCCCCGCGGTAGTAAGTTATTCCTAGCCTGTGCACTTTCATTTTTGTACGTAGTCAAGGTATCTTTTTCTCCAAAACTGGTGGTACCTGATAATTCTTGCAACACTTGTTCACATGATCCAGACCTGCCTCTATTATCAGAATTGCATCCATTAATTCTGTCCCCATCCGTTTTCGTAGACTTCACGACATCCATCATACTAAAAAAAAAAATATTCTCTTCACTTGAGTATAAGACCAAGAAAACAATAAGATCAAGCAATTCTTGAAAAGCATTTATATTAGATGCATCCCTGTAAATGGCTACTTCGCTCCAGAATTCAATTGTGTTTGTCTTTATGTTACACTTCACGTAGCCACTCTTTACGAAACCGTTGCTGATATTGAGGCCCCACATCTCAATTATTTACGGATAAATAGCACAGAGAAAGGTTTAACGATATTGTACCGGTATATTTGTAAAACGAGTAATAGTTAACACTGTCATGGTACACGACTTACACAAATAATATTCTTTAAGCAATTGAATTTAGTCTGTATGTAATTTCTAATATATTATATTATTAAAGTCTTTGTTGATCATGCGAAGTACTTGTGCACGGCGACAGCAGATGTTCGATGTTTAACGCTTAATTAGAATGCCACCGCACTTAAATTTTTTTACTGTCCGATTGTTTTAGAATCGACCGGTATTAAACTTGCAAAAACAACAATATGAATATTTTCTTTTCAGAACTTCAATGATTAAAAACCGCTAGTATTTCTGCTAAGCGGGATAATATAATTTTACCCGCGAGACGGTTATCCAAAAAAAGCTAGATTTAGCGGGAAAACCGCTGAATTGGCAACGCTGCATGCCGTATAGCCGCCAGTGTAGCCAACACATAAATTGTATCCGTCAAAATTAAGTAAAAAAAAATTAGACCCACTCACTATATCTATAAAAATAAAAGCAAATTTTAACACAATTTATTTACCAATCTTGATTAAAATATTAATTCGTCAACCTCTAACTTCATTACTACGAGAAAATCTGAAATAAGGGATTCTTTAACACCGTACGACAACTTCAGTGAGAAAGTATAAACAAGAATGCATTGTTGAAAATCAAATTGGATGTGTTTATTATATTATTGATATGAAATGTTATGTTTTATTTAACGACATTCGCAACTGCCGAGGTTATATCAGCGTCGCCGGTGTGCTGGAATTTTTTCCCGCAGGAATTCTTTTACATGCCAGTAAATCTACTGACATGAGCCTGTCGCATTTAAGCACACTTACATGCCATCAACCTGGCCCGGGATCGTACCCGCAACCTCGGGCATAGAAGGCCAGCACTATACCAACTGTGCCAACCAGAGCGACTTATCGCTATGAATAGTAATCAGAACTCTCAGTTACATTTCCAACATAATATTATATCAACAGCAATGCTATTTATTTTCAAATTACTTTATACTTCCTATTGAAGTAAGAAATGCTCATAATCATAATAATTATATCACCAACAAAATCAAAATAATAAATTACAGTTTGCCTTTCACAAATCAATTTTGTTTCAACAATGAATAAGTTTGAATATATTTCTTTGATCGAGTCTGATGTGCTTCGTCAGATCGAATTTAATGACATCATCAATGCTTTCTCTGTGAAGAAAGTGCGAAGGAAATCTTTATAATTCACAAGTAACATGCATAATATATTTCGATTCCAGTAATTTATTGATTTCTGAATTGTAACATTTCATTTAAAACTAATTTAAACTAAACAAGATCTGTATAACAGCTGCTCATAAACTGTTTGTAAGAGTTGGGGGTAGCAAATTTTAGCATTGCCTAGGGATGGCACTATACCTAAATCCGGCCCTACAGGAAAGTACTAATATGTAATTGTGAAGACATAGGCTCTATAGGTCATTATTATTATTATTATTATTATTATTATTATTATTATTATTATTATTATTATTATTATTATTATTATTATTAGGGCTAGGATTTTGATGAAATTGCATCTTTTTTCTAGTAAGCCAGAAACATTGCTGCTTTAGTATTTATATGTTATGTGATAAACTGAGTGTTTTAAGACATATTTGTTAGGGCATTTTTTAGCCTCTTGTAACTAATTAGAGCGTTTTTTTTATTGGGTTATTTTACGACGCTGTGTCAACATCTAGGTTATTTAGCATCTCAATGAAATGAAGGTGATAATGCCGGTGAAATGAGTGCGGGATCCAGCGCTGAAAGTTACCCAGCATCTTTTGTTTTACTCGGTAATTTTTGGGGTATTTTCATTTAATTTTGGCCATAAATTCCCATTATTAATGTAAAATATTATTTATTTCCTTTTATATTTTCTCTACATATTTTGTCCATTAATACCCATTATTTTATGTTCTATTTTAATCAGTTTTTCTACACAAATATTTCATTTTAACGTAGTACACTCCACGTAATGGATCAGTCCAACCACCCCTTCAATATAGACTCCCCTATACCTGCTAGGTCCAAATAAGCGTGGCCTTGTGGTGGACTACATGGAACTACATCAGGTAAAATAATTAATTAAAGTGTACTACTTTAGAAAAATTATGTAAAATTAAATAAACTTGAATGTTGGTATAGAATTTAATTTACTATCTTCTTCGTACCTCGTGTCAGCAGATGTCCTGCAGTAACAATGTTATAAATTCATAAATATGCTTACCATATAGTATAATCAGAAACTAGATTAAGATCTAGAAATAAGATTGACGAAGCCATGTTATAAAAATGTATATGGTGAATAAACTAGGTACGGTGGTACTACTACTACTACTACTACTACTACTACTACTACTACTACTACTACTACTACTACTACTACTACTGCTGTTACTGCTATTACTACTGCTGCTGCTGTTACTACTACTACTACTACTACTACTACTACTACTACTACTACTACTACTACTGCTGCTGCTGCTGTTACTGCTACTGATCTGAATGAAAGGGGGAGAGCAAGGGTGAATTGTTCAATGGTTGAGCTGTTTGGACTCTTTCCATTGGTCAGGTGAAAACCTACTGTGGGAATCGCTACAAACAGCTAGCCTGTCTGACTGAATTGTCCACCACCGCCACTGCCACCACAATAAAGACATATTTTTAAACAGAAATACAAGTAAGGCGTAGTGATATTATTTTATTTAAGAATATTTATTTTATAAAGAGAAATCTGAATGCAAGTTGCTTTACTTATTCTTTTGTCTGTAATAACATACTGCAAATGTAAATTTAGGCTACTTATAGTACTGGCGCAGTGAGGGGTGGTTTGGGGGTAACTCCCCCACCGACAGGCCCCCAAAAATACTGTTGAAGCTCTGCAACATTATAATGGTGACCTCCAGTGCTGCAAGTCTGTTGACCTACCTACCTAATACACAACCTGTTCACAGTAATGGTAACTCTCTGTATATGTAACTATCCATACTCATCACCAGGGAAAGGATTTATATGTAAATACATATTTACTTATAAAGCTAATATAATTTATATTTTGCATTATCTTTATGTTTCACAATGTGTAGGGTTGAAAAATCCTACTTTTATTTTCCATATTTTTCCATATTTTAGAGTTTAGTACATATTTTCGTTAATTTCCATATATTTTCCACATTTCATATAAAACAGTCCATATTATATTAGGTTTAACAATAAAACAAAACAAAATTCCATTAACTTTTAAAAATACATTTCAACAATAGAGATTTAAACACATGTTCAGTAATCCCTTTAACATCAGAGTTATTTGAAAATTAACAGTCCTATCAACAATGGGAAAGTAAGTTACAAAACTGTATTAATTTAATTTAAAATTTTTAACAGACTTCAGTTGTGCAGCTCAACAGTTAAATGCCAGTCAGAATACACAGGTTCAGTTTTGTAAATCATACTATAAAGACGGTAAATATGCCAAAAGTACGTCATTCAGTCAATTTAAAATCAAAACTAACAAGTTACATTTCAGAATTTAAAGAAGATGGTTTATCAACTGACAATAAAATATTATTTTGTAATTTGTGTCAGTGTGCAGTATCATCTACACAAAAGTTCCTGGTGCAACAACACATTACAACTAGTAAACATCAGGCCAACAAACAACTAAATTCCAAGCAGAGACAATTGTTTTTAACACAACCAACAACATCGAATGTAAGATCTGAGTTTAACATCGACCTGTGCCGTTCTCTCATCTCTGCTGATATTCCTCTCTACAAACTAAAGAATAAGGTCTTCAGGGAATTCCTTGAAAAATATACTCAACATACAATCCCGGATGAGTCAACACTTAGGAAGACGTATGCTCCATCCATCTACGATGAGACAATACAGAAGATAAGAGATGAAATTAAAGATAGTTCAATTTGGGTTTCCATTGATGAGACTCCCGACAAAGAAGGTAGACTTGTTGGTAATGTAGTTATCGGTTTGTTAAGTGAACAATATTCTGAACGAATTCTTTTACATTGTGATGTTCTAGAAAAGTGCAATAACAAAACTATAGTTAAACTGTTCAACGAAGCTATGGGTATCCTGTGGCCAAAGGGTATTATGTACGATAATGTGTTATTCTTTATTAGCGATGCTGCCCCTTATATGGTCAAAGCTGGACAAGCATTATCTGTTGTATATCCTAAATTGACTCATTTTACTTGTGTGGCGCATGCATTTCATCGTGTGGCAGAAGTGGTCAGAGACAATTTCCCTAAAGTAGATTTGTTGATTTCATCAGTGAAAAAAGTATTTCTCAAAGCTCCCAGTAGAGTTAACGTGTTGAAAGAAATGTACCCTGAAATTCCATTGCCACCAAAGCCAATTTTAACTAGATGGGGTACATGGCTAGAAGCAGTTGAATATTATGCCGAACATATAGACTCTATTAACAATGTTCTCCTTGCATTGGACTCTGAAGATGCAGTCTCAATTGATACTGCGAAAACAGTTACCTGTGACATAAAGTGTGAAGAATGACTTAGCTCACATTCAGCATACATTTTCATGCATCATAAAAACGCTCAAAAGTCTCCAAAATAGGCACCTTTCACTATCTGAAAGTTTTGAAATTATAAATAGTACTGTGGAACAACTGAATCGTGGTAGAGGTAAAGTTGCAGATGCAGTAAGAGCTAAGGTGGACACTGTACTTTCAAAAAACCCTGGATATGAAGAACTACAAAAGGTTGTTGCTGTGATGAGTGGTGAATCAACAGTGAAGATTAACTTGGACTTATCCCCAGCAGACATTGTGAAATTGAATTATGTACCAGTTACTTCTTGTGACGTCGAACGCTCTTTTAGTCAGTATAAATCTATCCTCAGAGACAATAGAAGAAGATTCACTTTTCAGCACTTGAAAGAAATGTTTGTAACCTATTGTTATGGTAACAGACAATAAAAATTGTGTTTTGTTGAAACTACATTGGAAGATAAGGTACGTCCATTATATTTTTTGTTTAGTTTGATTAAAATGTACCAATATTTAACGTACATAGTCATTTTTTTATAATTTTAAGTCCATATTTAATTCCATATTTTGGTAAAAATCCATATTTAATTCCATATTTTGGTAAAAATAACTACATATATATTTACATATTTCATATATTTTTAGTCCATATAAATCCGTTCCCTGCTCATCACTATGAAACCTTAGGAAGTGGCTGTCATGTGGAAAGTTTCTGTGAATGAAAATGATGTGCTCAAGGAACTAGTCAAGAAATGCAGAAGGTTGAAAAATATTCTGTGCGGCTTAAACGTATAATAAAAGAGAAATGGCTGTTATCATTTCTCTTTCGAAGTGTATTGCTCGTACTGATTCAAGACGAATAATTCCTTACGTGTTTGTCCATTCTGCTTTCTTTTTAATGTCCTTCCCTTTTCTATTTCTTGCATTTTAGTATGTACCGGTACTCACAATATGTAGCCTATGCTTTTATTTTAATACATCTCTGACCAAAAGATAAGTGGATATGTCTTACAAAATGCATGCTGCAGTCCATTGTGCCGCATCTGTAGTTAGAAATTCCAGTGCTTCAGAAGGAAGGTTGATGTTTCAATATAATGAGAAAATTTAAAACATTCACTAACAGGAGAGGACTCTGATATTAGCTGTGCAAGAACATGTGATACTTCTGATGCTAGTAAACAGGAGAGACCTAAAATGAAAGTTTTTAACCACTTTCGGATTTCAGATGTTTTGTTTCAGAGCTCCTGGTTTGATGGACAGTTTCCTTTAATTTATTTTTCTAAACCAACTCTGTCCTGTCTGTAATCTTAACACTGGAAAATTAATTCTGGCTGCATTATGCGATGCCATTTCATAATCTAACAAAAGATTTGAAATTATTAACTGCTCTTCAATATTTGGAGACACACTGGTAATTTCTTCAGAAGCACCACATGTTATATGTTTGGATATTAGCATTTAGCCAAAAAATAAGTAACCACAGGAATATTGAAAGCGTTAACAGATGATTGTATGGTGTACATTTGATAGAAATGGTTGCGAGCAAAACAATGATGCATTCATTATTCATGAGAAAAGTTCGATTTATTAAGACAATTTTACTGTCCTCCAATGTGTGTAACTACATTTTCGGCAGAAGCATGTTATAAGGCTTCATCGATGGAAGAAGAAACAGACGGAAGCATTTTACAAAATTTCCTATAAACTACTTGCCTGAATGGATCAATTTCAGAAAAGAAATTTCAGAATTATTATTTCCTTTCATTTCGGCCACACGCACGCGCACACGCACACACACACACAGAGTGATTCAGGACGTCTGCACCGAACTCGAAGGGAACACAGATCTCTCACAGAGGATTATTTCTTGTCAGACAACTCACTTTCTTCAAAGTGTCGTTCAGGAGGTATGTACCCCTGTTTAAAATATATCGCTGCAGACACTGGTTTGAGCGCCAATATTTACAATGTTCAACCGAACCACATCCCATTTTCCTCGCCCCTACTCGTACGTCTGTGTGCACTAAACTCACAAGAAAAATGCTGAAGCTGGCAACACTGTAATTTGTTTGTTATGATCGCATCAACCTCCCCCCTTTTCAATGTGCCTGCTGTCTTGTTGCCGAGGTCATGCCTGTGTTTGAGCTTAACGTGGATTACCTGAGCAGCTTACCTTCAGAACTCAATGTCACTGAACGTATCCCTCGTGATGCGTGGTTCCAGCAAGATGGAGCCCTGCCGCATTCACTGTTGCTGTGCGAGCACATCTCAACAACTATGGGGAGCGGTGGATAGGGAGGGGGTGACTCATTGGGTGGCCATCGCGATCGCCCGACTTAACGCCCCATGAATTTTTTCTTTCGGGATATGTGAAGAGTATAGTATACAGAGGAACTGATTGTGCGGATATCATACAAGCTGTCTTTAACCAGCTTCACCAGAGAGATAGTTCAATGGTCAATGTTACGACCGTGTCATGAATGTGATGCAGACTTTGAACACCTGCTGTAAGATCGCGTAGCTCCTATGGGTTGTCTGGCAAAAAAAAAAAAAAAGGTCCTCCATGCGAGACCTATCATCCATCAGAGGACTGAACTGATATATACGTTTGTACCTATTTATAGTTTACTTGAACGTTCTGGGCTGGATTGTTCTTCATACTTACTCTTATTTCATTTCATCCATGAATCCATCTCTATTCCATCTCTTCTCTGGATTCCATTTTGTAACTTGATTTAATACAATAACATTACAATCTACATTTACATTTTACCTCAGTTTTTTATATTAAAACATTATAGGCTATGCGACGGCTATAGAATAAATCTTGAAGATATGCAACAGAAATGCATTAAGAGTAAATAATTGTACAAATTGTTTACAATAAAATACAAGTGCAGCTTAGACATAACGAAATTTGCAAATGGACAAAGAAATGGAAAATAAGGTAAATCCAAATACATCCGTCATATTCACTAGCAGAAGACCAAAAGCTTCGATTCCTTTGCTTCCAGAATATCACATTCCTTATGCTCCAATAGCGAAATATCTAGGATTGCACATGGACAGAAAACCGTTACAGAATCGTCACTGCCAGCATCTTCCATAGTCTGCATGATCTAAGTTGTATTCAAATTATGACTCCTATTAGAGCGAGTAGAACTGTTGGGTAACTCGGTTCTATCGGTTTATGTGTTTGGCGGTGGAGCACCGAAGTTACTCGGTTAATCACAGTCGTTACCGGTCAGTTCAAACGTTTGAACAGAGTTCACGTGTTTCACTTCGTTCTACCAGACAACAACGTAGGTACTGTTGTATTTAAATATTTTCTGCTAATTATTTCCTTATCCCCAAGGCGGGCTGAAACTCTAGTATTGAAAAGGAATTCATCCTATTATATGACCTGTCAAGTGGGCCTAATGAACACTGCCAGTCTGAACATATTATTGTACATATTAATAATAATAATAATAATAATAATAATAATAAGTGCAAGCAACTACTAGTATTGCAAGAATAATGGTCGTAAATAATAATAATAATAATAATAATAATAATAATAATAATAATAATAATAATAAAAGTTTTACTTACTATTATTATTATTATTATCATCACCACCACCACCATTACCATAATAATAATAATAATATTATTATTATTATTATTATTATTATTATTATTATTATTATTATTATTATTATTAAAGTCCAGGATAAAAGAGAAGGTTTGGAATTGAACGGCTTACATCAGCTCCTTGTTTATGTGGATGACGTGAATATGTTAGGAGAAAATCCACAAACGATTAGGGAAAACACGGGAATTTTACTGGAAGTAAGTAAAGAGATAGGTTTGGAAGTAAATCCCGAAAAGACAAAGTATATGATTATGTCTCGCATCCAGAATATTGCAGGAAATGAAAATATAAAAGTCGGAAATTTATCCTTTGAAGAGATGGAAAATTTCAAATACGTATCTTGGAGCAACAGTAACAAATATAAATGACACTCGGGAGGAAATTAAACGCAGAAAAAATATGGGAAATACGTTTTATTATTCGGTTAAGAAGCTTTTATCATCCAGTCTGCTGTCAAAAAATCTGAAAGTTAGAATTTATAAAACAGTTATATTACCGGTTGTTCTGTATGGTTGTGAAACTTGGACTCTCACTTTGAGAGAGGAACAGAGTTTAAGGGTGTTTGAGAATAAGATGCTTAGGAAAATATTTGGGTCTAAGAGGGATGAAATTACAGGAGAATGGAGAAAGTTACACAACGCAGAACTGCACGCATTGTATTCTTCACCTGACATAATTAGGAACATTAAATCCAGACGTTTGAGATGGGCAGGGCATGTAGCACGTATGGGCGAATCCAGAAATGCATATAGAGTGTTAGTTGGGAGGCCGGAGGGAAAAAGACCTTTGGGGAGGCCGAGATGTAGATGGAACGATAATATTGAAATGTATTTGAGGGAGGTGGGATATGATTGTAGAGAATGAATTAACCTCAGGATAGGGACCGCTGGCAGGTTCATGTGAGGGCGGCAGTGAACCTCCGGGTCCCTTAAAAGCCATAAGTATTATTATTATTATTATTATTATTATTATTATATTAAAGTGTTTGATTAATATTGAAATATGTTAAAAAAGGAAGTGCATTAGAATTTTTCTATTTGTGTTACCTCATCAGTCATCATTTTATTTGTATTTATTTCTACGAATTATTTTACGTAATTACTTTAATGTATCAATAATACTACTCTTCACCAAAGAGAACATGGTTGTATGGAAGGCTAGTAATGTTACAAACTAAATAAACATTATGTTCTTCAGTTCAAGATTCCACGTTTCATTGATTATTTTATCCACTTTCCGTAATAGTAAAGTCCACACCTGTGGAGTAACGGTCAGCGCGTCTGGCCGCGAAACCAGGTGGCCCGGGTTCGAATCCCGGTCGGGGCAAGTTACCTGGTTGAGGTTTTTTCCGGGGTTTTCCCTCAACCCACTACGAGTAAATGCTGGATAACTTTCGGTACTGGACCCCGGACTCATTTCACCGGCATTATCACCTTCATTTCATTCAGACGCCAAATAACCTAGACGTTGAAAAAGCGTCGTAAAATAACCCATCAACGTCACGTAATAGTAAATAATTCTGTGTGTTATTTTTAAGTGCTTCAGGCAGTGCTTCATGGAGCCCGTTTCTTTCTATCTTCTTTTTTACTTAGGTGCAGCGTTTAACGTTTACCTCACATGTTAATTTATTAGCTGTTAGTATTATAAATTATTTTACCAATTTTATTTCGTCTGTCATACAGTATATAACAACACTGAAGGTTAAATAGGCCTTTCATATAAAATAACTCCACAAATAGTTGTAATCACGCAAATAAAATTTGCAACCGCCATTTTATAATGAAGAGAAGCACTTTTTTTCTCGTCAATTGGCAAAGGAAAGCGCTTTATTACAACGCCTGTAAAACAATCTATCTATCTAAATTTTAAATCTGTCGCCACAAATTTGTACTTGGTACTGTACTCGGATCAACCGAGTAATGACGTCACAGTAACCGCTCCGTCCCCAACCCTAACTCTTATCCTCCGTTCATGTAATATCCCACTGACAAAAATAGATCTATGTAAATCTTATATTAGATCTGTCCTCATCTATGGACGAATGAACGAATAAATAATTAAAAATAAATAACTAATAAATAAATGAATGAATAAATGAATGAATAAACAAATAAATAAATTAATTAAAATCAATCAGGTAGAGATGGAAACATAGTGAATTGTAATGGTAGGCAGAGTAATTATCTCATGCCTCCATGTTAATTTTAAGTTCAGTGCATTCATTAGAACCAGGTACACATCTGTTGCCGAAACGGTTAGCCTTGGAAACTTGCAGTTTCTTTATTTCCATCTGCTTAAATTGACTTTTCTGTTTCCAAGATTTTGTTACATATTTACCACATTGTATACTGCATGCTACTTTTTACACGATAACATTTTCAGAATTGCGATTAGCGTAATGATTTACGAAATTTTTTGCATTGAAAATAAAGAGTAAATTTATATTTAAAGGGCTGCGTATTATTTCAATTTAATTTTTTTTCTTAACTTTATTTACACACGCTATAACATCTGCGGTCTTATCGCATGTGTAGGATCTTTGGGTATCAGTTTCTACTATTATTGAGTTCCCGTTTCCATCGACGAGATGGCTTGTATTTATATAGCTGATTTTAGATTTCGATTAATGTTTATGATATTGGTGACTGAGGCGGTGATGAATCATGCTATGTGAATTTACAATCCGTCTGAGCCAACTCGCTCGATTCAATCCATTGTTATACATTCAAGGGAGTATTATTTTGCCAGAAGGATTAGGAACGTCCGTATGATCATACATCCGATAAAACATGGCAGCTGAAAGCGATGATTCTGAGACATCCGTAGATATAAATAAATAGACCTAAATATTGAAGAGTTATGGAACTGCTACTGCTACTGCCACTACTACTGTTGCTATTAGGCCTATTACTACTCATTATATAGGCCTAAGAGAAATATTCAGCTACGCAATTGTTACGTCATGTCGAATTAGTATGAATCATTATTTTCTCTCTTTTTCGATAAAATAATTATTTGATTTAGTAAAATAACTGCTGTACATTTTTCTTGTGCAACTTTTCGATTGAATTTACTCGTAAACGTAGACAATAAGTGCAAAATCGGTCATACATAACTCAGGTATAGTTAAAGATAAATCGCAGTATACAGACAGACAAAGAGATAGCTTTCCTAAAACCAGTTTTTGTGTGACTGTCAGGGATCTTGGAAAACGCGTATTTGTTCAAATTTCGAAATCGATGTCTTGCCGTGTGGCGCGTCTTCAGTTAACGAGCAAATTAAATTGCAGGCCGCCAAGTGCAGCTGGGGCGCCGCCATCGATCCATTCAGTACAATCATCACATGCGAGCAGGAAGTTCTCCGTGCAGTGGCTATTTTCCTCCAAAATCCCTTACACACTGAAAATACAGAAACTGCCCTGTACTTACACAGAAGCCACATGTGAAAATAGCAGCTAGGCGTGGGTTCTTCGCGTGAGCTATTTTTATTCAATTATTTAAAATCAACAACAGCCTCCATTGTGAGGCCTCAGAGGATGAGCAGGAGAAACCAGAACTAACTGCTAAATTATATTTAGTGCATGCTCTCTATAACAGTTGCTTTTCGAACTGTTATCAGTCCGAGAAAATTAACTTTATTGGCCTAAAACCACTAAAGTCGTCATAGCAACACTTTAGCGGACTTTTAAACATTTTTTTTTACTTTTAAATTAAGTTATTCAACTTTAATTTCCTCATTTCAATTTACCACCACCACCACTATTATTATTATTATTATTATTATTATTATTATTATTGTTGTTGTTGTTATTATTATTATTATCATCATCATTATTACTATTCTTATTTTTTATCATTATTATTATTACTATTATTATTATTATTACTATTATTATTACTATTATTATTATTATTATTATTATTATGAATAATTGTCTTATTTTTTTATGCTTTGTATGCCTCATTTATTTTGACCTGCTGTTCACATTTTATTATGCTTTTTTCTTTCTTTCTGTATGTTATATATTATGTCCGATTTCTTCTTACTTACTGTTTACATTTTATTATTATTATCTTATTCAGTTTTGTGTGTAAAATTGTAGTGTACTTTGTAAATTTGTAGTGTTTTTGTAACGCAGTCTTTACTCCTGGTTGACTGTTAGAGAAGGTCGTATGGCCTTAACTCTGCCAGGTTAAATAAATCATTATTATTATTATCATTATTATTATTATTATTATTATTATTATTATTATTATTATTATTACTTACAAGTATCTTTTAAAGAACTCGAAGGTTCATTGCCGCCCTCACATAAGCCTCCCATCGGTCCCTATCCTGAGCAAGATTAATCCAGTACTTACCATCATATCCCACCTCCCTCAAATCCATTGTATTATGTTTCTCTCATCTACGTCTCGGCCTCCCCAAAGGTCTTTTTCCCTCCAGCCTACAACTAACACTGCTATGCATTTCTGGATTCACCCATACCTGCTACATGCCTTGTCCATCTCCATTGTTCCTACTGACGTATGTTAGGTAAAGAAGGTAAAAGTATCTGCTGTGACGCTATCGAGGCGCATGGAAAGCTTGGAGGTAGAACTCGGGACCGTTCTGGAAGTTTTGGCAAAGAGGAAATCCTATCACCATCCAAGATGAAACCCAGGGCCTTCCAATTGAGCTAGCCGGCCGCCTCAATTTCGTCGCACGTCTCGTTAAAGGAAAGCGCTCACTTATCGGCACGTTCGCATTTTTATTATATTATGTATCACACGCTTCGAGTCATCCATTTCATTCATAGCCTACCTTCAATATTATCGCGATTGCTATCGATATAATTTTCATGGCATCCTTTATTTCGATCTCGGCCCGTACGGAAATCCATTAAAGAATTCTCTGGCCAGAATTCTGCACGGAATCCGTTCAAGTGGCGATGCTCCATTTAAATTAACGCAAAGAATAAAAATCCGAACGAATTCGTTCCGGTAAGTGAGCGCTACCTAAAATTCAGCGCTTTAAACCCTTTTTTAACAAGAGGTAAACTAGAGGTACAATTTAAAATAGAGTGGATACTCATAATAACCAAGAGGTAAGTAGCTATTATTTACAAATAAAAGCAACATAATTTGTTGTTTGTATTTTTATTTCACGTCTTCGGTAGGAATGCAATTTAATGACTAACATTATAAAGTTAGCATATCAATGATAGTATACTTTCAATATTCAACCTGATAAAAAAATGTAAATCAATCTGTGATATTATTTTACATTGGTTTCATTCTATCATGTTAAGAACAAAATTAATGAGAAATTTGAGCTTGGTGAGATTTCATTACATCTTTGTGGCCTCATGACATCAGATACACAGGGTCCGGCGGAGGACTGGTTACTGACTCAAGAATTTGTTTTGAAAATGATCATAAAGTACATAGTATGCCATTCATTTCTTGAAAAGGACGTCCTGTAAGTGACTACTACCGATGGAAATGTGCTTCCTCAGACATCCACCAGGTGTCAATAAAGTCTTCATCTTCATACATGTCATTTAAAATCTCTTCACAAAACGCCCTTCGGTTGAGAAAATTGCTGTGTTTTAATTGATGTGTAATGATGAAAATGTAAGCCGCATGGGCAGGTGGGACGGGATCGTGGCTCCATAAATTAAAATGACGAAATTCGTGCCTAGTAGCCTGTCGTTCTTGTAAAAGCCTTTAATTACAGAAGCATGTTGTGCACCGCTCCACCTTTCCATGGTGACTAAATGACATTGTATTGGTAACAGAATGAGCGCGCAGTTTACAGCCCGTTCCTCTGTGTAATGTAGGAATGCGAAGAACTTCTACAGCTCTTTTGGAAAAGCTGCCAAAAGGAGCTCTGAAAATCATAAAACAAAAAGAAGAAGAGGCCTGGAACGTCCGAGGAAGCTGAGTCTTCTGATCCAATTACCGGACATCGTTGTAATGCAATTTCACGCTCACAAGCTTCCAGTGCTGAGGATTTCAATTCCTTGTGTTTTGAGTGGTCTGCACATGATTACTGGACAGCACAGAGAAGGGCGATCAGCCGTGACGGGGTCGTGAACCGTGAAATAGTGAATAGTGTCCAAACATGGCGAGGCAGAGCCCTGGGGACCGTCAGAATTGCAACAATACATCAGACGCAGGCGATCTCTCTTGTCTCCATGCAGTAACATCGATATCAACAAACAGTGGGGAATTATCAGGGGGTTTGGCCTGTTATATGCAATATTATAATGCCCAATTCACATGAAAACATATCATTAACGTAAGAATGTACGACCACATTACCATAAAATTGAAAAGTCATGCCACCATTCACGATGGGAACATAAACATAACCGCAAAGATACTTGGTAACCATGGACACATAACGACGTCATTAAATTTCATCATCGTCATCATCATCATATTCTGTTCTCTACTTCAGCGTTCTAAGGTTGTGTATCGTTTTAAAATAATGTAAGCGGGAGCATAAAGCTTGGAGTTCGCAAACTTTCATGTTATCGTCTTAGGTTTAAGTTTACGCTTACGTAATTCTTTGCATATGCAGTACATTTACGAAGCTGCGAAAGTTGTAGTTATAATAACATTTTGTATAGCTTCAAAAATTATGAATAAAATAAATTGAATGAAATTCAAAATTTACATATACAAATAATTATTGTTACGAATTAACAACTGAAAATGTTTACTTACCAAGAGACTTAAAAATTCGGCAACGAGGTACCGGTAACCAAATGTCTGTGAAACCACGCAATGACGACGTCTTAGTAATACAGCTGCGCTCGCCGTGAGCTGGACATTCACTTCGCGCTCACGCAGACAAACCGTTCAGTCTCATTTTAAGTCAAAACGAAGACAGAAGTGAGGCTGTGATGAAAGATCTGGAATGGAATCGCAAAGAAGAAGAAAACAACGCACCAAGATGACTGCGACAAGAAAACAGCAAATATTCCAAGCCTGAACAAGGCACACACTGACCATTATTACTATTATTATTAGGTATACATTCCTAATTGTGAACGCTCAACTTGTCTTGCTGATTTTACACGATTCAACTGCACTGAGCAATTCGGCTGTGGATGTCTTAAAATGTGATTGATTTCGTTTCAACGTGATTACTTTGTTTTCGAGAAAATAGTGTTCTGATATCGACCAATCTGAGAGTGCGAGGTCAAAGACATTTCCATCAATATGTTGTTTCTATTCTATTTTAAAGCTGGTCGTGTATCGATTAGGCCTATCTATGAGTATAATGAAAATTGCCTTTCTACTGTGATAGAAAAATCACCAATCAGGAGAGCTGGCGTGTAGGAGTGGATGGAAGTGTTTGTGATGCCGGTACTAGAGTTCGCAGATGATATCAATATTATTATCGAGAGACATTTTTTATCGTGATATTGATTTTTACATACGTTTCAGCCTTTTATATAAGGCTGTTACCTTAAAGTGATTAGGAAGATGCTACAACATTTTTGGTTCCAACTTCATTATCCTTTTCTTGAAGGCATCAGTTTAATGGAATTGAAGTAGCAGAGCCAGAGTTCGAATGATACAGCAAATAAAATCATAAAATGATTCAGTCTGTAACATGATGTGTCGGAGCTGTGATCGGCTGATCGTTGATGCATGCGGAATTCCAAACTTCACAACCATAGGTCATCGCTGCTCTTATTCAAAGCGGGGAATTTTAAGATACGGAGATCTATCTAATCTTTGTTTCTGGCACATTCTATGTGTTCAGACGTTTGTCAACAATCACTCCTAGATATTTGACTTTTACTTCATTTTTGTAGCCAATGTTTCAGACGAAGGCACTATTTACGTCATTATAATTTCTATACCGTGTACTTTTCTGGGTATAGGACATGGGAATTAACACTCATAAGAAATGTACGTATAAAATAATTAAAAAAGAACTTACTCAGTGGGCCATGTCTATAAATTAGCAGTTAGCAGCATTTGACAATTTGTAAAACAAGAAAACGTCATTTACGTTTGTTAAGTCAAACCCTGCTCTATCTTCTCGGATAAAAATGGTTCCTATTTGGTGAAGGACGACATTCACCCAATCCTTGAGGGCAGAGAGCGCGCCATGAACCGTTATTTCGATTTTCTTGAATTAAGAATACTGAAAACACGTATTTCCGTGAAAATACAGGAAATCAACTTTAATGTTTCTCGCTCAGCGGTAGAATATTCCTAGATTTATTTTATCGAGCCTTGTAAGGCCTTTGACAGCTCGTGTGATAGAGTATTATCTAGATTATTTGTCCAGAGCATGATGGCAAGGATATTGCTCCTTCGGTTCGCGTAGGGGAAGGTGACTGATGGGGATTCAAACGGGATAATGATTCCTTCAGCTCGCTTACCGAAAGATCATTTCAGTTGGATATTATAGCCAGGGCAGGTTTTCCTGATTCACATTTTTCAGCTATTTGGTGAAAAGTGAATAAAATGTCGTTACTTACTATGGTTAAAATGACAGTAATTTCATGAAAAATGACATGATTATTTTTTTCATCATGTAGTGTCCTACACTAATACACATTCTTAATTAGCAATAATCTTATAGGCTACATTATGCAACATTCATGACGAAATAAAGTTGTTAATCATAATAATAATAAATAATAATAACGATGATAATAATAATAATAATAATAATAATAATAATGATAATGATAATAAGTTGATGATAATAACAATAATGATAATAATGATTATTGAGACAATGATATTGATGATGATGATAGTAACAATAATAATACTGCACTATTTGTAAATTAGCGTTATCGATACTCAACTCCCTGTGGACCATTAAAAAGAATTCCCAATCATTTGTCCGTCTGTTGTTTTCAGCTGATTTCTTCAAAACACTAATATACTGCATTTCTTTAAAGTAATTAAAAAGAATTGTCCTTTTTCGTTTTTATCACAAAAATGAAGATTTTTCGAAGGAACAGCCAAAATTCGCGACAGATTGACTGTCATAAATCAGTCACATTTGTGATAAAAGCTGCATATACTTCACATTTCACGTTTTCGCTAATAAAACAGATCTGGCCCTGACTACATCTCATTTCAAAGGGGCAACGGAAGGTTCGTAGGGAGACAGCGAAATGTCTCGTCACCAGAGCAATGTCACACGTCCAGCACGTGGTTCAGGTAGGCGATGTAGCAGATGGCCAGCTTGAGGATCTCGATCTTGGACAGCTTCTTGTCGGGGGGCAGCGTGGGCAGCAGCTTCCGCAGCTCGGAGAAGGCCACGTTGAAGGCCTCCACCCTGATGCGCTCCCGCGTGGCGTGCGCCGTGCGGTACTTCTGCGTCGCCCTCCTGCGCCTGCGCCGCTCCTCGCGCGTCAGCGCTCCCATCTCCTTCTCCCTGCGCAACACAAGCCACATGAATGCCCGCACGTTCGAAAAAGAATTGGGAGGAAAAATTTTAAAAGGTACGCAAAACGCGTCCTTGCAAGGGGTTGGGGGCTGTACAAAGCTATATATGTGAGCTCCAAGCCTGTTGGCCACTAGTCTCACTCCGGGTTACGCTGCTCCACTGAAGGAACTCTAGAAAATTTTGAAGGGGAAGCCGAAATTGGACGTAACCTCTTAGGTACCACACACGCGAGGGGGACTGAGATTTGATCAACCGATCACGGAACGGGAAGAGGAAGAGGAAGAGCTGGCTGGTGTTTGCCGTTAGGATGGCAAGACGCTGTCATCTGTTGTTCGATGACAAGGCATGTGAAGGCCGTCGGAAGAAGCGCCGTGAAATCTAAATCTGCAATTTGAGAGGTCCCTGTCCTTTCAATTGCGAATAATTGAGTGACCTCCTATATTTAATAGACAATTTATATAAGTTCTGAACTAGGGCATACTTCGTTTATAATAAAGGGAATATATATGGGGAAGGGCGTATAGGTCCGTGGCCCATTTCTTATAGGGCTCATCCCGACATTTGTCTTACGCCTGAGGAAAACCACGGAATACCTTAGGCAGGATGAGTTGTCTCATGTAAGAGACTAGCCAATTTGGCTATTATGTAGGAGGTGATTGTTGTCATGAGCCTTGTTGATTTGTCTCAGTTCCGAGACCAGCCATTTGGCTATATGATGGCTCAATTGCGAAGAGGGGGGAGAGATGTAAATGTTAATTAATTTAGAGTTAATTAGGGAGATTCATGGGGATATGAGTGCAGGTCCGTGGCCCATTTCTTTTAGGGCTCATCCCGACATTTGTCTTAGCGCCTTAGGAAAACCACGGAAAAACCTTAGACAGGATGAGTTGTCTCAATATCAGAGACTAGCCAGTTGGCTCTTAGTTTGAATGACTCTATGAATCGATGGATCTATACTAGCCAATTGGCTCTATGATAGCTCCATCGATCAACAAAAGTAGATATTGTTGGGGAGGGATTTTGTTTAGCCCAGTTAAGACAAGGTCATTTTAAAGTGGTTGCACTATCCAAAGAGTCTCATGGAGTTGGGTCGTGGCTACCAAAACCTGGGAGTAACGCCAGCCTCCCTGTCCTCCTGTCTCAAAAGTATAGCTAATGGACCTGTCTGGTGTCTACGCCGTAACCTAGGATCATACTGGCCGAGGCAAGATATGAGCGGGTTGGGGTTAGCACGAGCTTCCGCATACAGGTTCCTAGCCAGTCGAGCAATGAACTCGTCTATGGTTGGCAACTCTAGTTCATCATGGAACTTTCTTCTCGAGGCGACTCGGAGGAGATGGGTAATGAATCGAATCACCTGGTTTTGGATAACTTGGAGTTTACGGAGATGGGACACTGCCGCAAACCCCCATGCGGGTGCGGCATAGGTAATGACAGAGCGAATGAGGGCCTTATACATGGTAAGTCCTACCCTCAGGTTGTCAGGAGTTAAGGCCGCCAGAATGGGATAGTGTCTAACTATCAGCCCGTTGGCCTTACGAAGAAGGGATTGGATGTGATCTCGGAAGGTGAGATGAGAGTCCATAATGATCCCTAAATATTTAATTTGGTTCATCCACGGCATTTCTCGTCCGAAAAGTGTGGGTGGTGGTGGTATGTCTTCGAGCCTCGCTCTTAGTGAAAAGAGTATGGCCTGACATTTCTCTACATTGACCTTGATTCTCCAGTCGTGAACCACGGCTGGAGGTGATCTAAGATCGACTGCAATCTACGGGACGCTAATCTATAGGTTTTTCCCATCGCCAAGAGGGCAGTGTCGTCTGCATAGATATACAGATGACTACTTCTGCCGTGGATATAGCGAAACGGGAGGTCATTAATGAATATATTGAAAAGTATGGGCCCGATAATGGAACCCTGTGGGACTCCTGCGTGAATTTCACGGGGGGTGGAGAAACTAGTGCCTACACGGGTTTTGAATGTACGGCCTCGGAGGTAGTTAGAAATGAGGCGTATCATTCCATCTGGGACTCCCATGCCCAGTAACTTAACGAGGAGTCCCTCATGCCAACCAGATTCCTCAGTGCTACAGCACAAGCGAGCGCAGCAGCCGAGCAGCTCTCGGCCAGGGAGGCTCGAGGCGCCGAGCTTCGTACTTCTGTCGGCCAGGCGGCGGACACCCACACGTTCTTGTCGGTACCGGTACTCATTATTTGAAGCTTCTTTAGTATGTGCGCAAAGTTTCAGCGTGTTCCGGGAGATGGCGAAGCTGTTGCAACAATGCAAAATGGAGTCATACTCGTTACAGACAAGTGCTGTAAAAGAATTTATACCTTGTTGTGGAAGAAGAAACAGTGGTGAATATTTCCAATCGTTTGTGTGAAGTATATGAAAGGCCGCAGTTGACATCGCTGGGAAAAAGAGTGAAGGCTTCACGAAGAGGAAGTAAGAGACTAAAAGAAATTTTGGTTAGCAGAAAAAAGAGGCCTAATTAGAATTCTAAAACTTGCACTGAATAAACCCCTTGCAGACCATTGTTTATAGTTTTAGGTATTTTAAAAAAGTGTAATTTATTTATTTTGGATGTTTTGCATTTAATGCATAACTCCTTAGATCATTTTAATCCAAGAAGTGACCAACACAGTTATCCGACAAGACTTAGGAATGAAATAACTCTTCCGTATTTCAGGTTGAGTAAAGGCAAAGGCCCGCTCCCGCTTAGCGGAATCGAATCGAACCGAAAAGTCTGCTGCCGCTCACATCTAGTGGAATCGAAGCGAACAGCACTTTTGTGTTTTGTCTTACAAAAGAGAATAATTCTATACAGGATTTATTAATTTTTCTTCGTTCATATTATATTGTTATTTTTGTATACGTACTTTTTTAGCAATAACTTCCAATAGTAAACAAATTAAGCCGCCAAGAATGGAAGTGGTTCATTTGTTTTTTCACGAAGGCTTCGCGAGAACTTGATTATACCCGAAACAAGCAATTCTATTCCGGCAGTGGAATAAATATTCTAGCTCATCAATTCTGTTCTGTTCGAGTCGCTTCGACGCGCCGCTTTCTGCCATCTTCCATTTAAACACATTGTGAAGAGAAATTCTGTTCGATTCGATTCCGCTCAGTGGGAGCGAGCCTTAGGCTCAAAATAGTCACATAGCATATCTTGGGCCGAAATTGCACAATAAATTTCCGGATAACTTAAAAGCTATTAAATATAGGCCTAATTGCTTTTAACTCAAGAATTGAGAAATGGCTGATTTTAATCCTTAATATTCAATCGACGAGTTTTTAGATTTGAAAGATATAAAACAATATATACTGTAATAAAATTATGAGTTTTTATTACGGTATAAATATAGAGATGGTCATGAACGAGATCGGAGAAGCAGAACAGTTTTACGTTATTTATGTGAACTTATTAGTGTCATTTAAAGTGTTTCGACTTTTTTCTACGCAAGATATACATAGTATTTTTTTTTTCACACAAAGTGATATTTGCATAATGATTTATTGAATGACTAATGAAAAACAGTGACTTTTTCGCCTTGTTTCCTGAACTGTTATGTGTTGCTATAGACATTTTATCAACAACCTCCAGTTTTTATTGGTTTCGCATATCTTGATATGAAAGTTTTATAGTTCTGTGTTGGAATGTACTGTAGGTGAGATACTGCGATATACGAAACTTTACAAATATCATATATTATTAAGTTATATAGGCTATAATAATTTATAGACCCTTACCTGGTCAAGTATAAGCAAATCTTTGATATTTCCTACTACGTGGAGGCTGCAACAGGAGAAGAGTCATCTTCCATAAATAATATTTATTTAGATACTTGTAACACAACGCAGAATCCTAATCAAATTCAGTGTGATTATTGTGGAAAATGTTTCTTAAATTCAAGAGGAATAGCCATACATATTAGTAAGTCTCACCCAGATATTCATCGAGAATGTCTCATTCGCAAACATCCCCAATATTCAACCATCGTGTGGAAGAACGATTCCAATAATTTAACTAATAATTCTGAAAACCACTCTACTGCTACTAGAAGTCCTTTATCCTTCTACAAACAAAATCTTTCTACTTGGAAGGATAAATTTAGCGCAGAGTTATCCGACAATGTGTTTGATGATGTGACACAGCAATTCCTGATTTTCTTATCCGAAGCAATTGATTATCTGCCGGACCCAAACATCCAACCAGAAAATATTACGAAGCAAGAAAAGTAAAGAAAAATTTCAATAACCAGAGGACATACAACAGATCCACTAACCCAGAAAGAGCCACAAAACGAGACCGACAGAAAATAAGGAACAGATTTCTCTATGAGAAAACACAATTCGGCTACTTCAATCAACGGCGGAAAGCAATAAGAACAGTACTGAGTCAAAATAAACCAACGTGCAAATTAGATGTCAGCGAGGTGCAACAACTTTACAGTTCAAATTTTTCTCAACCAAATAATATTCGATCAGAATATCCTCGAATTAGATGAAACATTCCAGAAATCTATCACCAAGTCAGAAGTTGCGCTTTCGATATTTCGAATCGCGGTGGACACCGCTCCTGGCCCAGACCACGTCCTGATGAGAGTTCTGAAGGATGATAGTGCTGCAGAAATCATCTCCTCCATAGCTACAAGAATGCTCCAGACTGGTCACGTACCTCCATGCTTCCAGACCGCAAGAAGTGTTCTCATTTACAAATCCGGTGACGAAAATGACTTTAAAAACTGGAGACCAATTACTATTTGTTCCGTGTCACGTAGGGTAATTGAACGCGTCCTCGATAAACGCCTTCGAGAATATTAAAATTCAATCCTCATCAGAGATGATTTACAAGTTCTCCAGGACAATAGTTAATACATCCCTTCTCAGGTCCATTTTAATGTCCGCAAAATCTAAAAAATGTGATGCAACTGTCGTTTTCCTTGACATTAGTAAGGCATTCGATAATATCGGGCACTTGCAACTATCAAACACATTAGATAGCTTGCTTATTCCAATCTTGTTGAAAACGTTAATTTTGAATCTTCAACTAAATAATTCCACTAGAGTAGAAATCAATAATAAAAAAACCCCATAGATTTACGAAAAGGAATTTTGCAAGGATCGCCCCTTTCACCCGCATTATACAATCTATGTACTGATCACATCCTTAATGAATTGTCAGAAGACTCGATCGCTGCCGAATACGGTTTCAATCTTGTTTCAGGTTCAAAACCCATTACTGTACTTGGTTTTGCAGATGACACTGTTATCATAGCTAAAAACAAAAACACTGCTTTAGAAGTCACAAGGATGGCTATTGATCGTTTCAAAGCTATTGGTTTAGATATAAATGTAAATAAATCTGTAGCTATTAATATTTCTCGCGGTAAATTGCAACCAAATCAACTAAACATTTCTGATGACACTACTGTTACATGCTTAACTGCAAATGAGCATGTACGCTACTTAGGTGTTAATTTTTCTGACGTTTGTATATTCGATTCCCAAACCGTTTTAAACGACTTGAAAACTAGATTAGATTTACTAATTTCGTCGCCTTTATTACATCCTGATCAAAAGTTTTGTATATTAAATTCCTCAATTTGCCTATCATTAATCTACACATTTCAGACAATGCCCTTGAATACAACACCCAATACTTTTTTTAGATAACGCTGATACAATTATGAAAAGCACTCTTAAAGAAATTTTGCACCTACCAACTGATACACCCGATTCTATGGTATATACATGTATGTATGTATGTATGTATGTATGTATGTATGTATGTATGTATGTATGTATGTATGTAATGCGAGTAATTTTACGGCTGTCGCCGTCTCCCGCTTCTCAACTTCCAGGTACTCCGGTTTTGCCAATCGCCCACTTGTAGACCCCCGCAGACCATATCCTCCTGAACCTCCTTGCTCCATTTTTTCATTGGCCTTCCTCTTCTCTTTTTTTCCGGGGGAGTCCAGTTGAAGACCTTATTAGGCCAGCGGTCGGCTGACATTCTCTGGAGATGCCCATACCATATCAGGCGTTTAGTTTCCACTGATTGTAAGATATCTCCTGATACCTGCATTATGTTACGGACATCCTGATTCCTAATGTGGTCCATCCTCGAAATTTGACAACTACGGCGCCAGTAATCCATTTCTAGAGCCAACAATTTCTTCTTCATCCTGTCTCTCATTTCCCAAGTTTCAGATCCATAGGTAGGCTACACATAGGCCTACTTTCTATTATAGTTTTATATATACTTGTCTTAGTTTTCCTTGTTACCTTGTCATTCCACAGGAGTGTATTTAATTGTCTTATGGCCCGCTTTCCTTGACCAATCTTATTATTAATATCTTCATCACTTTTGGCCTGACTGTTGAGGGTAACACCCAAATATTCTTTGGTATATAGCGCCTATGGTATATACACATCGTAAATACAAAGGTCTTGGTCTTTTTAGGGTACGCTGGGAATCCACGCTACAACACATTAACGACTTAAGGGTATTACACAAAACTAATGTCCTTACATTACTTCCACTAGGGACTTTATTGAGGAGAGTAAAACATGTTCAAATAGCCTTAAATTAACTCCTGCTAAATCTTTTTTAAATAGCCGTGAAAGTTTTGTGGACTCTCGAAAAGTTGGAGACGCTTTAAGAAGAAAAGAATTTGAAAAGTGGTGTACATTGCAACAAAAGGGTAAGCTTAAAGGAGTGATTCTTAACAAAGAGTTCCCCCCAGCAAACAGCTGCATAAGAAATCGCAACTGTCTAACCCTCTCGGAGTGGATAGACGCCCTTAAAATGGAGGCTATGTCGCTTCTGTCCGAGCTGTACCGGGTAGAAGTCGGGATGGTACCCGCTGTAGGCGCTGTCTCAGCGAGATTGAAACTCTTCCCCATATCCTTGGCTTCTGCCCCTATAGTGAGGCCCTTCGCAACATCCGTCACCATGCTGTCCGTTCTACAATACTTTGAAGGGGACTAAAGTACCTACTGTGAATGTAGTGTTCAATAAAAATGAAAAAAAAAAAAAAAAAAAAAAAAAAACATTCCGGTTATTTTTGGGTCCAACTGGCACTTACAGCGCAAGGTTTTAATGACTGTTTAAACACAAATGTGTATGTCGCCTACACTATACAACTTTCAGCCATTTTTTATTGTTCTTGAGACCTGGCTCTGGACCTCACAGAATGAGGGAGATTGTGGAGTAATGGTTGAATGATGACAATGGTGAGGAGAAACGAGAGAACTCCGAGAAAAACTCCTCGTGCCCGCGTTTTCAATGAGACGGGCATCGAAACCGGATTGGTTGAAGTCAAACCTGGTCGAATCAGCCTCTAGCACGCGTCATTAAGCATAGTCTTATTGCTTTATTGTTGTTAAAGACATCCGGATGTGCGAATGTTTTAGTTATCCATCCATTCCAGAGAAGCCTCGGCATAGACCTAAGTTACTGGCGACGAAACAAACGAAAATAATATTTTTCTAAGTAATATAATGTCCCTAAATTTAATAAACCAAGAATATTTTTTTTTTGTAATGAACTCATAGGCCTATAACATTCTTTAATCTTAAGCTACTTAAAATTAAGCAATCGTTAAGTATCTTAACAGTGGTGTATTTCTAAACAAAAAAAGTGCCCTGGCTCTGGGATTTTGGTAGTAGGCCTATTGGTAGAAGCTGTTTTCATCGTCTTCATCATCATCATCATCATCATCATCATTTCTGTAGGAATAAGTTACTTATGGAATGTCAGACGAATCTAGATATGGAGGTTGTTAGGCTTGCGGAGTTGACTTCGTTACGAAAATATTTAAACATGAATAAAATATTATTTCTTATGAATGAAAAATTTACGATTAGGCCTATATGAGAATTATAAAATCGACCTGGCGCCTCCTGGCCTCGAAAAATATAAGTTACCCTGGCCAGCCTGAAGTATGTACACTCCGGTCTCTTAGCACAACGTGCACTGAATAAAAGACAAGTAACATTAGCTGAACTAGCGAATGTTGAGACAAGCCACAATGCACGATTGTTCAACAGACCCGCCATGCAGGGTATCGCACGCCGGGAAGAGCAATGCAAGCAATATGGTAATTGAAGCTGTCAGGATATGGACATAAATCACGCGATCCCTGGGGACAGGTACGCACTTCAATACCGAGCAGTGACGTTTACGAGGAAGTCCGGTAGGGGCAGGGAGGGAAACGACTGCAGATGGGCCAAGAATTCTGCATCCCATTCTCATTGCAGTATTCTAAACCTGTATGTTTGGACATGGTTATCAGACATAAAGCATCCAAAACAAGAACTTGCGAGCTGTTTCGTAGGATTTTGCTTCACGATCGTCAAATTAATAAGTGTTAGTGTTGCAATAAGAACGACTTCGCCAACAAGCAGCCACACTAACGACGTTCCCTTAGAATAATTGTTGTTTTGTGACGCCTTCGATTCGAAAATCTTAGGCCTATGTCTGGTACTATTTTCAGGGTGTGTCACAAATACATAAGTTAGCGAAGAACAAGTCCATTGTCGCTGCCTCACAGTCCCCCCCCCCTTGTACGGAGGAGGGACCCATTGTATGAATGATTGGGTAGCCGAACGGCGGCGCTCTTGTACAAGTACAGCACGCTGCACCGTGAACTGATATCGTGCTATGGTATGGATGATGATGATGAAGATGATGATAATATGTGAATTAATGATGGCGAAATGAGTCTGAGGTCCAACGCCGAAAGTTACGCAGCAATTCCGCTTCAATCGGGTGAGGGAGAACCCCGGGTTAGGCGTATTTGTGGGCCTACATTCTAGTAAGGGGGCGGCCGGGTAGCTCAGTTGGTAGAGCAGCTGGCTACGGACTGAAAGGTCCGGGGTTCGATCCCAGGTGGTGACAGGATTTTTTCTCGTTGCCAAACTTTCAGAACGGCCCCGAGGTTCACTCAGCCTTCTATAAAATTGAGTACCGGGTCTTTCCCGGGGGTAAAAGGCGGTCAGAGCGTGGTGCCGACCACACCACCTCATTCTAGTGCCGAGGTCATGGAAAGCATGGGGCTCTACCTCCATGCCCCCCAAGTGCCTTCATGGCATGTTACGGGGATACCTTTACCTTTTTACATTCTAGTAAGTCGTGATTTATTTTGTCTATTTTTGCACGTATAGAATTAGAATTACTTTTCCAGTTTTTTGTATAACGTGAAATATTTTAAAACGTACCGTGGAAATTATATTCATCAATTCATATATTAAAAATACATAATACTGTATTAGATAATAGGCTAGTTGAATACTGTATATCAATAGATGTATTATTTGACCTTGTTTCTGTACATTTTATATACATTCACCATTCTTCACTCAGAATGGATTTAATCAGTTTTATATTTTCAGATGGGGTAGATATCTTAAACATTCACCCTTGAACTATGCATCCTTGCTAGCCTATCCGCTTCCTTGTTTCCAGCTATATGAAAAATCACGCTAATTCGATTAAAGGTATTTAGGCCTATATCGGTGTAACGATTCTCTAACATTAGTCCGATACCACTTTTCTGAAATTTCACCTCTGCTAGATTGTGTTTTTATATTATTACTAGCCGTACCCGTGCGCTCCGCTGCACCTGTTAGAAATAAATATAAAGTAATTACATAATTAAAATAGGACGTTTGATCCAGGGAACATTCGTGTTTGATAGAAGGATAAATCGTTTAATATGTTACTTAATTTAAATTGCATTTAAATAATTAAAATGCGATCATTTTGGTCCAGAGAGCACTCAGAAGTTACTGCAATAACATTATAGCATTATGCCCATCTAGAGAAACTACACTTTCCAATGGTGAAATAATAATTAATTATACAAATCGGTTAATTTAGCTTTCGATATTACTTCATACAAACACAGAAACATTCTCTGTAGGCTATGTTTCATAGCTTTCGATTATTGTTGTCCAAGGCCCCTTATAGACGTAGTCATTTGTTTTCATTTCATGCCATAGATGGCATTGTATTTTAATTTAAAACTCATTTATCCCATTAAATATCAGTCCTATCAAAAATTTTCAAAGAATAAAACTTATCGCAAATGATTTTTAAAGAAACTTTGTTATGTAACATTTTTTCACAAAAATCAATAATACGCGAGATATTTCGATTTATTTAATTCAGGTCCCCTTATAACCCCCCTTTTAAATAACGTATTTTGAATGTCATATAGCCTAAAATCTAAGTTGCAGCGAACTTAATTTATATTCCAATTTTCATATAAATCGGTTCAGCCATTATCGCGTGAAAAGATAACAAACATCCAGACAGACAGACAAAAATTTCAAAAAAGCGATTTTCGGTTTCAGGGTGGTTAATTATATATGTTAGGACCAATTATTTTTGGAAAATCGAAAATTACCAGAAAAATTTCGGCTACAGATTTATTACTGTATTAGTATAGATACTAAGCTTACACAATACCGAAGCCCACATGTTGATTACACACTTCGCCAGTTCTGAAGATGGCTGACACAAAGCTGAAACTAGTCAACTAGATAATTATTTTAACATGAAAGTGGTGAAACTATATTCCTAAATTATTACATTCTTTGCGTCGGGGTCCAATGTAAGACAGTCTTCAATGTGAACTAGCCTATAGCTTGTCGGACGGGAAATGATTCTCCCGCAAATATAGAAGTCGTATCTTGGGGCCATACTCGTACTCATAGACATTCTTAGCGCGGGCTTCCGGTGGATGATCAGCGTTTTTCGTATTCATAAACCAGTGTAAGCGATAGGATATGATTTGAATTCTGTACTAGTAACCAGTGGATAGCCGGGGCTAGTTCAGCACCCTCGTAGCGCGTGCTGCGAAATGTCTATGAATAGCACCCCTAAAGTTTAAGTCAGGGAGTAAAAACTGCCGCTCTACAGTCGCGCTCAAACCTCCTGGCGCTTTCAGGTGTGACAGCGATGCCTATAGCGGCAGTGCTGCGTTGCAACATGTGAGCACGCAGACCAGCGATCTCAACATTATAAACTGGATACACAACTCCTGTAGAGAAAGGCTGAAATAACGTGACGTGTAACTTCCGTACTATTGGCGTATCTTTCTCTCTTTCTAACGCACATGGCATGTGAAATATTGTGGAGCATACGGCTGTACCGTCCGTAACAAAGAAATGACGTATAGGTGTACTTTATTTTTCCAAACAAGCCTGGATATAGAGACCCTAGGCAGTTAACAGAGTAGGATTTATTTAACGTAATTTGAATTTAGAAAATAGACAAGCAGACTTAGAAATGAAATAGACAAGTACCAATTATACTTTTTTATATTTATAATTACAAGATTACTTCTGACTGAGGTTCTGGCTGATACGTGTGTGTATGTATGTATGTATGTATGTATATTAATAAACAGCATTACATCACTTATATGTCAGATGAAGAGCAATTGTTTGTATGTACATCTGATTAGTGAAATATGTTACTAGTCATCGATGAATGCAATGGAGGGGATGAGTGATGCCTCATTAGTGTCACTTATGAGGTTCAAACCTGTCTTCGAACAGTTGACTAAACAACAATTTATAACAACATTTATTGCCACGGGAAAGTTTGCCACAGCAAATAGCACTATTATTATTATTATTATTATTATTATTATTATTATTATTATTATTCCTGGCGGGACCCCCTCGAAGTTAGAGCCCTAGGCAGCTGCCTAGTTTGCTTAGGCAGAAGTTCGCCGCTGTTCCTATATAATGTTTATATATTTCATATTTAACGATTGGTCTTTTGGTGGGGTACCGTATAGTGTAATATTTTGTGTGTATTGTTATTTGTGATAAATTGATGTAATGAATTTTTCTTCTAGTGTTTATGTACCGTTATTTAGTATTTATTATGCTTATACTTGGCTTTTTTTTATTTTAGTGTATTTCTGTTACGGTAACAAGAGAATAATTTTTATAGGAAACTCAGCTCTTATATCACATACAATTAAGTATACCGTAACAGGTTTTTATATTCTGAGGTCGAAGTATAGATACCGGTACTTATAAAAATCGGTGAATTTAGTTAGGCCTACATTATTTTATATTGTGTGTAAGGTAATTAAACTTGTGACAAAACCAAAAATTATACAATTTGGACGAATAAATCTTTCCAGTTCAAAATACTGTACTGCCGCTGAGACAGACGGGGAGAGTAGTTGTGACAACGTCGCGCTCGCGAAACGTCAGGAGGTTGGAGCGCGACTGTAGTGCCGACCAACAGCTGTACGTCCGTGTAGAATTGAGTGGCCGATCTATCGTATGTTCTTATGTTACGTAGGAGTTGCTAAACTTCATTAACCAGTTGCCTTCGAATCGGATTCAACAACACAGATTTTTGTTTAGTTCGTAATCTGGCTGGTCGGAAGAGAAGGCCTACTGGCTTTAGCTCTGCCAGATTAAATAAATAAATTATTATTATTATTATTATTATTATTATTATTATTATTATTATTATTATTATTATTATTAATCCCATTTTATAAGTTGTAGCTAGGATAATGCTAGTGCAATGACCACTTATTTTTGTAAGTATCTGCTTAGGCACTTAAAGTTTATAGGAATTTATCTTGATTCGTTCTAATAACTTAGCAGTTCGTGGATTGCGTTGTAAGGATCAACCAATGTTACAGAAGACCTGCTAGTGCTAGTGCTCCTTACCTCCGCCTCTGGTGCAGCGCTGTGCAGTTGTTTATATTGTTGTGCTGGTTCTCTCGGTTGTAGTTCTCGGAGCTGGATGTAGGTGTCAGCAGCTCACAGTTCATCCCTCTTCGGCTCCAGGCTAGCAAACAAGATACAAGTTATTGCATTATAGGCCTAAATCTTGTCTGCGGGAGTCGCTGTTTACTTGTTTCATTACGTGGGGTGCTTCGGCTCCAAGTATGGGTGCCTTTAGGGGGACGGATACCACTCGAGGGGGTCCGGCGCGATTTTTAGATATTTTTTTGGGAGAGAATGATAGCCTACAAAATATTCAATAAACTTTTTTTTTTTTTTTTTTACCTGAAAGAAGAATTTTGTTACATCACGTGTAATAGAAACAGCAATTATACGTTCAACAAGTTTTAAGAACTAGGCTACTACTGAAGGGTTAAGCCTAAAGTAGCCTTCTATACTGTAAGTTAGGATACTACATCACACTGACTTAGTTATATCTGCATATTAATTTTTCTTATATTATATAACGGGTCACCATTTTGTTTTTACTAATATTAACCTGGCTATACCTTTGGATTAACGCTTGAGAACCGCAAACACTTTGCTACCCCCTTCCACGGCCGGAGTTTGATGATACTAGAGTAAAATACAAACAAATCACTTTACAGGTATAGGAGGGAAGATAAGTAGTGCACCCATTTACGTAAACTAAGAACTATCACCACTTTCAGTTTGATAATTTTCGTTAGGTTTTTATTTACTCACAATAGAGTACAGTATTAGTAATAAGTGTTTTACTCACGAACTGAACTATCCTGGCGGACGTATTTATTATGCAGCGTACAGTACACTGTCTACAGCATATTAGTATACAATATGGAGAGTGCATTTAAATTCAAAAATAATCAAAATCTAGATATTTAAACAAATTGTTGAAAATAATGGTCGTTCATTTCGATACAGGCTTAAGTTCTTTTGTGTACATACTATCGAGAACGTTTTAAGCATATCTTCTCAAACTGAATGTATTGTTTCTGGAATGCAATTCTTTAATTCTTCTATTGTTGTAGTATGTTTAACAAACACAATATTGTTTTACAGTAACCTCAAAGTATCAGTCGACATGGGGGCCATAATCCTGTGCCTCTTGAAATAGTTCTGTATGATACCTACTCTGTAACAGAGTACCTTTCAATCTTCACTTCGGCCAATTCGCACAGATAAATTTACTTTATTCACTGGAAAATACGACCAGATTTCTGGAACGTACTATACTCAGTCAGTACTCTATACTGCGGCTTTGGTTCTATGTGGAGTACGGTGGAAGTTTACTAGTAAAGGGGTGGGAGGGAAGTACATTAAAAAAACTCGGGTACAATAAAAATTGAAGTAAAAATAAAATGATGTCCCTGTATAACGTTTTCACTGAAGTATGCCTGCATTTGTTTTTAATGTTACATCTTTTTTTTTTTTTTTAATGATTGTAATACCCATTATTAAACATGTCTATAAATTGAGAGTTTTTTTTAATTCCTCTTGCCCAAGTAGGTTAAGGATTAGTAATATTGTGATACGAGTAATATTGTGATAGTTCTTTTTGAGAATTTATTACAATTTTACTGAGCGAGAGGAAGATCGGTTTTCTTTGCGTCAACGTATTAGGGAATGTTCGTGGACAAGTTGCTGCACAAAACCGGTCCTTCTCTCGCTCAGTAAAATTGTAATAAATCCTCAAAAAGAACTATCACAATATTACTTATATCACAGTATTATTAACCTTTACCCTAATATTTCAATTTCAATAACAAACAAGGTTACTAGACATTGCAATAAAATTGTCTTAGTAGGTACTGTGCACTGTATTTATATTATAGGCCTAGAATTTCAACATTTATTAAAATATTGGCGAGTGCAAGGGCCCTGACAAACGTTTATGGGAGGACTCACAATTCCTGCGCCCAGCGAAGTACGGATTTATTGCCGAATATTAAAGAAGTCAAACAAAGAGAGAGAACAGAAAGTTACGACAGTTCATTTACTGCGATTAGTAAATTGTCGTAGGCGTAAATGAGTGACACTGTAGGCCTACATTGCAAATTTGTTGCAAACATATTTCGATCTGCAAAGTTTGATCAGTTGTACATTGTGCAGTATTTTCGTCATCTCCGTACAAACAGCTCTACAGTAATGGCGATTGAAAAACGTATATTTGTATACATTTGAAAGAAAAGTGGCATCGATCACAATATTATGTGAGCCACTCGTGTCGCAGCCCACGACTATTCTTCAGACAGAATGCAGATAGTCTCGTGGCGTATCTCTGCGATCGATAATCAGTCTACATGTTTTACAGTTAGTGTTAATAATGTTATTGCAGTCTAATGCTGTTATTTGCTGCTGATAGATCATTGCGCCCAGCACAGGCCTGTGACAGATTACAGGACGTTTCTGTTTGTTTGCAGTAAATTATTTTCCTCTCAGCGAAAATTCTTATTAAAAGCAACAAAGCTGAAAAGCTAAATCTTCTAGCGATTACTCTTAATAATAAATTTACTTCTGAATGCCTTACTTACTTACTCACTTACTCTTTTTGGTTTCAGTTAAAAATAAGGATAATATTTATCTAAATGTCAGGTCGAAAGTGATTGCAATTAACTGCTAATTATTTAAGAGACTTACTTACGGCTTTTAAGGAACCCGGAGGTTCATTGCCGCCCCCACATAAGGCTGTCATCGGTCCCTATCCTGAGCAAGATTAATCCAGTCTCTATCATCATATCAAAATTCTCTCAAATCCATTTGAACATTATTCTCCCATCTACGTCTCGGCCTCTCCAGAGGTCTATTGCACTTACGAGCTACATGCCCTGGATTTAATGTTCCTTTTGAATGTCATGGAGATAATAATTATTCAGTACGGTATGTAGTACATTTTTCCCTAATGGCGGGTACTTGACTGTTCGTTATGAAGCCAGTTGTGTAGATAAATTTACCGACAGGGTCGTTGCTCATAGGAGGCGTCTGCGCTACACACGCGATGGGATAAGATGATGATGATAGGGATTTGTTGGGAATCGGAGTTCCCGAAGAAAACCCCTGTGTTACCTGCACGACAAATTATAAATCGGGGATCGAATCCGAGTCCACTATACCACCGTAGCAGCTTACAATAGATTATGAAAATAATTTTTTTCTCTTAAGGAATTTACAGGCTTTTTTGACACGTAACTATTTACTCACGAATCATTATGCTCTTCTGAAAGTCATATTAGATATGAGGTCATGCCCCTGGCACCAAACGAAGAAAAAAGTCATTCGTATGATAATTCCAACACGAATATTCATGTTCATTGCAAATCTGCATTTTAAAACTTGGTATAACGACAATTAGGCCTACTAACTGCCTGTGTAAGCAACGATTGGATGCGATCCAACAGGCAGTGTGGACAGTTTAATTTTTATCAAGATCAATATACATGACAGATTTGAGAGAAAATATGCATTATAATATGAGAAACAAACACAAATTGTTGTTTAAGTAAAATTCTACATGGCCTTCCTGTAGTAGTTAGGATACGTTATAATAAATTGCCTGAGAAGATGAAAAATTATTTCCCCCATAAATATAAATTGATTTTAAATTTGAGATTAAAGTCACATCCATGTTATACTTTAGACGCATTTTTTTAATTAATGTTCTCCTGGTGATCTTTGATTTTAATATCTGTAATTGTTACATTCTGTTGCACCAAATGGCTGAAAATAAATCACCAATTGATTGATTGTTGCAGAAAGCCTATTAATTTTTGCTTGGGACGCTATCTAATGAAAGTTTCACAGTAAACGCATGAATTTTACTTAGGAGAATTGTGAGACTTAAAAAAACCGATTTTCAGACTTTCTGGAAGACAGACCTACAAGTTGTCAGAAAGCGATATTTAGTACCCGTGTCATCTGGGGGGTCTTTGAATGCTGCAGATTAATTATTAATTATTAAATAAGTAGTTATAATAAAGATTCGCTCTTCTTCACTATATTTTACGTAGGCTATATTTTACCCTCTTCAGACAGTTACGGACGCACTTCACGATATCCGTTTGCTGTTCCCGTCCCCTGCTTTGTGCATCCCGACCTGCGAATAACAGCCGCTGCAAATATAACTGAAAGTAGGATCTTACTGTCACCAAGATTTATCTGAAGTGTAGGTTTTTGAAACTGTGTCTATGTACCGGTACTTCATTTCAACTCTGATTTTTCCCTATGTCGTATGTTTTTAAATAGGTCTGCTCGGCTGTTCTTAAGCAAGAAATCTGTTGTGCATTGGAGCAGGCTATAAGTAATTTCCCCCAAAAATTCCAATTTAGCTTTGTTAGGCGTGTCGTCAAATTCTTAGTTTCTGTAAAGCAAATTATAGTCCCCAAATATTTTTCATAACAAATGTTCCTCTTTTTCCATAGGTACAATTTTTACTTTTGTTGCGTCGTCTTCAGCCGGCAGATACGCAATTAGCCACGTGGCAGTGGTTTGTACGCACCGGCCTGTTTGCGTTGGGGCGATGATGTATGCACGTCGGATCTTCGGTTAAGCCCTCAGAGCAGCGGGGGATCCCCAGGGACTCGTTCCGCCGCTCGGGGGTTTTATCGAGCGATGCAGAACAGATGCGGACCAGCAGCGGGCTGACGGGAATCGGGGTTCGACACCCGAGGACCGGACTCGCGATGATTGTCCAAGTCCGACGCTGACAGGTGGTCATCCTGGATCCGCCATCAGATAAGCCCTTCCTGTATCAGACTTCACTCTGTCTGTTTTTAACTACTGCAGATGAGGGGAAAGCGGAGAGTGTGGAGGGCAACGGGAGTACCCGAAAAAACCCCCTGCGACGTCTGCTTTGTTCACAACAAATTCTAACGTGATCTGGCCTGGGATCGAACTCGGGCAGCCTGGATTTAATACCAGCCTTACGCCTCGCGGTACACGACCAAGTAACGATTGAGTCGTTCAAAGCAAAAGTGGTGTAAGTCAAAATTGGGTAATGAGGTTTAAAGTAAAAAATTGTGTAAAATACAGCGCAAAGTAGCAATTAATATGTCCTTCGTGCTATCCACCGACTACTAATAGTTTAAATAAATTGAATATTAATTGCTACTTTGCGCTGTATTTTACAGAATGTTTACTTTAACCCTCATTACCCATTTCTGACTTACACCACTTTTGCTCTGATCGCTTCAATTCTTAACCTTCCGCATTTTAGCGTTCTTTGAGGACAACCTGACGTTAAACTTAAGTGAAACATTTATACGGTATTCCCATACGAGCAAATACTTAGAAACATATTGACAAGTTCTATACAGTTTCAAAGTATGAAGGAAACAGAGTCAGTATGATTCGAAATTTAAGTTACGTGAAATACTGTATGCAAATATCTCTGAAAAGACTGAACAAAGAGACTTAAAATTTGAGCAATGAGATAACGAAGTGCACGTTCACATGCTTACACTATACGCTATGATTTCCAAAACCAGCGTTTTCGTTGCACTGGAATTTGAAAATACATTAACATCGTAAGCCATTGTGTGATTTTCACAAAGTATGGCCTAATTTTAGTCTTAGTGAAGTCATTTATCAGTGCAAAGAATTTCAAAACAATCGCTGTAACTTGAAGTTTTAATACGCAGAAGTAGGCCTAACTTATTTTTAGTCATGGACTGCAGCGGACCTTTCCCATTATTAGTGATAACAATGTAAAATATATCACTGCGTTTTGTAGATTGGTTCTGTCTTCGTCGTCAGATGTCTGCATCACTGCGTAACGAACTCTTGTTTGCAGTTTTGCTCATGTTGAGAGATAAAGTTCAAACTCCTAGCCACATAAGGCATAATAACACGCGATGTTCGAACATGTGAGGCGCAACAAGACTTTACAAACTGCGTCCCATTTCATGTGAAAACTAATAGCGAGATCTGTGCTAAAATAACACGCAATGTTCGAACATGAGAGACGCAACAAGACTTTACAAACTGCGTTCCATTTCATGTGAAAACTAATAGCAAGATCTGTGCTAAAATAACACGCAATGTTCGAACATGAGAGACGCAACAAGACTTTACAAACTGCGTCCCATTTCATGTGAAAACTAATAGCAAGATCTGTGCTAAAATAACACGCAATGTTCGAACATGAGAGACGCAACAAGACTTTACAAACTGCGTCCCATTTCATGTGAAAACTAATAGCAAGATCTGTGCTAAAATCCTTCAAACATGAAGGGGTGGGAGTAGAAAGACAACAGAGCGAACTTGAAGAAGTTGAACCGACGCTACGCATGTTCCATGCAGGTCATACAGGCCTACAGAAATTAGCCTATAAGGGACTGCATTAGCAGCGTCCGTCAGACCCTTTCCACGAGGCATATTTGAAAATAATAAAATGTTCATAAATGAGTGTGTGTAGCTCATTGACGCTGATGTGCGCCAAGTTTTACACATTTAGGCTTAAGGGAACGAACAAGTGAAAAATGTGGAAAAATGGAAAAAAATACAAATTTTTGTTTTTATGTTCATAATTTTATTTAAACCTTCTACTTTCATAATATTGCCTCATTTTTTATTTGGGAGCCCTTTAAACCGTGTCACATGACGTTTAAATGTCTGCTTGCACGTGCTTCGTTGCCCTTTAAACGAGCTGTCAGCTCTAAAGTTTATGTTGAGCTTTGTAATTTGAATAAAGCGGGCTAGTTTTTTTTCTGGTGTGTATCTAGTGAAATTAAGTTTGTTGTCACTCCTGAATATACTATCAGCTTGCCTGTCAGCCCTGCAAATACTTCGTTTTGAAACTGAACGGCAAAATATTGTTTGTGGACCGTTTCTTCTCGAGTTTGTGCGTTTGTACGTGAATATTCATACTTGTTTTGCTGATTTCGTGTTATTTAGGATGTTATTAAAGTTTTACACTAATTTTGTATTCAATTAGTTGTATATATTAGTGTGAATAAGTTAGTATAAGTGCATTAGGTTAGGAATCGTCACAATAACATTCAAGACCACGTGTATAACTCAACATTTAGCATTTCAGGCATAGTTTTAGTTTTCTAAACATGAATAGACTAAGTGACATTCATAATAAGGGCAAGAAACGATCAAAATATGCTAATAGGGCTAAAAATTTAGCAAATATAAGGTGGAAGAATGCCAAAACTATTGTGGAATGTGTGCAACAAGAAAATGTGTTAGGCCTAGTTGGTGATAATGAAGATCAAGTGTCAAAAGAAACAAATAATAAACAAAGTGCTAGTGAGATAAAGTTGATAAAATATGGCAACTTGCAGGAGAATTCAAATATAAGTGCCCCCCAGTGTAGTGAAGACTACACATTAGTGCATGTAAGTTTGTGGAGTGAACTGTATAAAGGAGTAAAATGTGGTGAATGTGGAATGGATAGTGCAAAAGCTGAGCTTACTGAACCATCAGGCTTTGCATTTAAAGTGATAGTGAAGTGTTATAATTGCAACACAGTGTTGAATGAAATGTATACAAGCCCTAAGGTAGGTAACACTGAGTCAACTCGACCTTCCTTCGATGTAAATAGGAGAATGGTCAACGCCTTTGTTACCATGGGAAAAGGACACTCTGCTATGGAACAACATTGTATGGCTATGGGTATGGCAGGTTTGAGCTCACCATCCTTCAACTCTCACCTGATAAAACTGACGGAAGAAAACAAACTTGTTAGACAACATGTGTTGAGAAATGCTCACTCTGCAGTTAGACGAGCTCACATGGAAGTGGACAGTTCTATTAGTGATAGTGATGTTATAAATATTGGTGTGTCATACGATGGCACATGGATGAAGCGTGGACATACATCAAAGTATGATTTAGGTTTAGTCATAGATATTTTAACAGGGCTAGTGTTAGATTTTGAAATAATGTCAAAATATTGCAGTACTTGTGAAAAGACAGAAAAAAAAATGGATGTTGCAAGTGACGAATATAAACAGTGGTATCAAAGTCACAAAGATGCTGGTGTTTGTGAGGAAAATTTTGATGGATCTTCAAATGCCATGGAGATGAAAGCTGCAGAAATTCTCTGGACCCGGTCCATTAGGTTGTGTAATATGAGGTACACAACCTTATTGTCTGACGGGGATGCAAAAACACACCATCACCTTCAGCAGCTTCAAGTTTATGGTGAAGGCATTGACATTAGAAAAGAAGAATGTGTGAACCACGTTGCTAAGAGAGTAGGTAAAGGTCTACAGAATATTGTTAGGGAATGGAGAGGGACAGATTCCTCAATCGGAGGCAAAAAAAAGGGAAGTCTGACTGCAGAAATGATACCTCGACTGCAAAATTACTACAGAAAGGCCATTATTGATAATATCCCCGATGTAAACAAGATGAAGAAAGCCATCTATGCAACACTTGACCATGCAATGTCCACGGATGACAAGCCCCTGCATTCAAGATGCCCTAGTGGTGAAAAGTCATGGTGCTTCTTCAACCGGGCCATTGCGAAGCAAGAAGCTGTTCCGAAGCATGACTTGAAAACCATGAAGACAGTGTTGCGACCTGATGTTGTGGCTAAAATCATGCCAGTGTACTGTAGACTAGCTAGTGATGAATTTCTTAGCAAGTGCACTGCAGGAAAAACTCAAAATGTGAATGAAAGTGTTCATAGTGTGATATGGCGGAAGTGCCCAAAAGAAATTTTTGTATCAAAAAAAAACTTGAAGTGGCTGTTACTTCTGCTGTGACTGAATTTAACATGGGTTGTACAGCAAACATTTCCATGAGAGATTTAGTGTCAACAGTGAAATTATCTCCTGCAGCATACAAAATTGGCAATAGGAGAGACAAGCGTCGACTGCAGCAAGCGGCTACTTCAACCAGTGAGAACTTCAAAACAAGCAGGAAGAAGCTACGTTTGTCAAAAAGTGTCACTGAAAGTAGGAAAAAGCAGCAGGAGGGGTCAACATATCAGGCAGGAGGGTTTTAAGCAATTTCCATAATGTGTAAGTACTCAAACATAGTGTTGTACTTTAAAACTTGATTTTCTCCCTTTTAAATTTTATTACATTTTAACATGTTCAAATTGCTCCATATGATGCATTTCTTAACCAATAGTGATGAAATTTTTACCACAAGCCCACATTACCTAAAGGAAAAAGACTGTCACATGGATTTTTAAAATATTTATTATTTGCCAAGATATAAATTGATTAAGATGCATGAAATTAATTTTTTTCTTTAAATTGGCACTCACCCAGTTTTGAATTTTTTTCTCAGTAACTGAGAAGTGCTAACTAAAAATCATGTGATAGATGTTTTATTATTGTTAGAGGAACTGTTCTATATTTTTTTTAAATTCATAATGTTAAGCGTTCATCATGCAGCATTTTTTAAATATTAATTAGTATTAATTGGTAAATAATTAATTTCTTCAAAACTAATTAAGATACATTGATGAAATTTATAGGGATGTTTTAAATACATATCAGCACTCTGTGGTAAAAATTTCAGTCCATTAACATCACAAATGCATAATTTGAATATTTCACTTGTTCATTCCCTTAGGCTACATTTATTTTTACTGCGTGGTGAATGTTTTCCTTGACGCTTGACTTCGTAAAGTTTTGAAATTATCTTTTCGGATCACCACATATGATTTCGCAGAGCGGGATTATGGATGCCAAATAAAATAACTATTGTTCTTCCTCCAAATATCGCCATTGCGGACGTCAGTCTTCAAACTTCGTGAACAATCCGAACGCTTGGTGCTCAGTCTGTGATCCGTGATCAAACAGGTGCAGTGCGAGCTTCATCTGTAAAATATGTTTCATGGTCGTAAAAAATGGTTTATTTAACGACGCTCGCAACTGCCGAGGTAATATCAGCGTCGCGGTATGCCGGAATTTTGTCCCGCAGGAGTTCTCTTACATGCCGGTAAATCTACTGACATGAGCCTGTCGCATTAAGCACACTTAAATGCCATCCTGTGCCGGATCGAACCCGCAACCTCGAGCACAGAAGGCCAGCGCTATACTAACTGCGCTCATGGTCGTCAATTAAATTTTAAACCACGCACAACAGAACAGGACATGGCTGGCTTAATAGTCTCGTCAGCGCGTTCGAATCCCGGCCACGTCGTGCTAGACAAAACAGGCCAGAAGATTTTGTTAAGCTTCACCAGATGGTGTGATGGTGTATAATTTTGCAACAATCCGTTACTTTTTTACTTTTAGTTAACAGATTGGTTGTTATAGCAATAATAGCTGCTTTAGAGTCACTGAACGTAACAGCTTGTACAAAATCCTACTTGCTGTAACAGTACGCTTCCCTTATCATGATCAAGTAGTCTGTGTCGATAATTAGACGTGTTTGGTTATGCTGAAACATAAGCTAAGCGTGTGTTAGTTATGCTTGAATTGCTTGTGCAGCATAATATCGCGGCATTACGCACACTAACAATGGGTTCTTGGCTCAGGTTCGTGAGTTAACATAATTTGAAATAAAATAGTTACTGGATGAAAGTCACGTACGTAATCTGGTGATGTTTAAAAATTAACAGGCGGGGAAATTCCCATAAGTTGGCCGATTTCCAACTTTGCAGAATTGAGTCACGTAGAGCGGGCTTGCTTACTCAGCCTGTACGAGATACAAACACGAACACAATCACTAACGATCTACAGAAATGCTTCAAATGTAATATTGCAGACTTGTTCCTGTTTTATTCCATAAGCCTATTTTTAATTTCACTGGTTTCGTTTTCTCCCCCTTTACGAAGTCTACAAATGGAATTAAGGTAGGCCTAATGAAAAACATCCATTTTCAGGAAGTGCTCGCTATCAGAAATTCTGATATTATGTCCGTGTGCAACGATTTCTCCTAAACTATGGACGGATAAAACAATATGAAATCAATTTTATCGAGCATTAATGCGTGTCGCGTCACTACACAGGACGAAGCAATAAATAAAATGGCATAAGTACTATCGCCAATAACTTTCAGCAGACAGATTTATTGTCAATCATTCCACAGTTACGCTTCCAATAGAAAAATTATTCTGGCATCCTCCTATAAGCATTAACGTATTATCGGTCCTTCGGAAAAGGAGTAAAATAAAGGCTTGCTATTCTTTTACAAGTATTAATATTTTTTATACTTGCACCTTGATTTGAGAACTCTTTAGACGTACAGAAAATAAAGATAGAATTTGCAAGGATATTGTCTTGTAAACTTGCCCCTAGCAGTTACTAGAATGCACCAAAATAAGTCTAAATTTATTGTTCTGTATACAATGTCGCAATTATAGGCCTACCCTCAGAATACTAAAACATTACGAAGTACAGTACTTGGCCAGAAAAATACTTGAATCTATAATCTGATCAACGCTGCAGTCTACTGGCTGATATCAACTGTTTCTAGTTTGAGGCCAATATTAATATTGTCAACAACTGGCGGTAGGCGCTGACAGTCTGAACGTTCAATTCATCTCTAACATTTTCGTGTGTTCTGCTGATTCATTGGTTATTGTCTACATGATCGCATAAGATGCAAGTATTCCACAAATTTAATATAGAAGCATAATCTGGTATGCTATAAGACCTAGTGTTCGAACCACACGAGCTCAGCTTAAAGTACATGTACAACAATAAACACCGTTCTTTTTTAATTATGTTCCTTGTACCTATAAGAACATGCTGTTGGCCAGAACAGACGATACACGGAACTGCTTGCTTGCTTTTAAACATAAAAGAAAGAAGTTAGAAATTTATAATAACAGCGTGACTTATGAATTGCATTGATGGATGCAATGGAATGTCCGGCATGCTAGTCGTCAAAGCTTCGTTTAGATTTAACTTAGTGTTGTTATTAAGGGCAGACAACGTTGATGACAGTAACATAAGGGATGCTGCAAAGTAACAGATGATGACAGTCTCGGCCTGGGTGCACTGCGTTATGTCTGAATGTTTCATGAGGACTCGCTAATTCTGCGGCGTTGACGCGTGCAGATTTACGCGGCAGTAAAGACGACGCGCCGGGTCCAGGGAGACCGATTGCATGAATGTTTGATGCATCGTCCACAAGCTGGGAATTCCGATCGTTCTGGTCTGATCTTTATGCAACGAAAGGAATTCCAAGTGAGCACGCTCCCAAGATGTGTGGCCAGTTCCAATAAAATTGCGTGCACCTCGTACCGGGCGCTGTGTTGTTAGCCATATCGCTCATCGCACAGCAACGGAGTAGTTGGGCAGGAGATGGTGCCCAAGGACACAGCCAGAATCGCCAGCAAATGTCGCAACGCTTGACAACAGAACCCAGTTTCATACATAAAGGAATAACAGCTGACGAATCGTGGGAGTTTGAGCGCGATCCGGGGACGAGAAGCACTAGCCTAGATCGAAGAAAGTTTGTGTGAGCAATGCATTTACTGCACGTTCTTAGATTTACATTACAGTGGTCAGGATCAAAAGTGGTTCCCGCACAATCAGAAGCGAGATTTATTGCCTAGGATCTTGTATTGTTGTCCGCTGTCAGGCACGCCACACGCCGACCTCAAAGACAGACTACGAATAGGATACAGGCGAGTGGGCCTCATAAGCAGTCACCGGACGGTGCCTCACAAAGCTAACTGCCTGCCTAGGCTATCCTCCGCTTCGCTGTGGACACTTACTCACAAATTACTTTTAGAGAACCCGGAGGTTCACATAAGCTTGCCATCGGTCCCTATCCTGAGCAAGATTAATCCAGTCCCTACCATCATATCACACCTCTCTCAAATTCATTTTAATATTATCCTTCCTCCTACGTCTCGGCCTCCCCAAAGGTCTTTTTCCCTGCGGCCTCCCAACTAACACTCTATACGCATTTCTGGATTCGCCCGTACGTGCTACATGCCCTGCCCATTCACTATGGACACACTTTTACTTTGTTTATGTTCACCTGACATGTTGGATTTACTTTATAAATTTGAACTTAGTTTTGTAACTAATGCATTACTAGCCTATATCTACAGTATAACTAAGTGTGCATTGCCACGTGGTCACAAAATAAAGGCAAGAAGTGCGCTGTAAGCTTATACCCAGTCTTAGGAAGTTCGTACCGAAACAGCAGGCATGTAGCTCTACTGCACTAGCGTACTACACAACTCACAGTGTATCCGCAGCTATGGGTAGATGACTACATCACAATAATATGCACAGTACAGAAGCGTACTAACGTTCGCAGTGGAGTTGTGCAATTTAATGAGCGTTTTTCAACGTGACAGAAGTTAAATAATCCAGTCACAAGAAGCTGAATGCAATACTTCAAGAATTTGGTTGTAATCGTAGTAATGAATGGACAAACACTTTACTGGAGATTATATAATGTACACAACGAATACTAGTTCAGGAACACCGGTTATGAAAAGCACGTGCAATACCTCGCTTCACATGGAAATACAGCAATGAAGACACACCGTCTTCTTCAAAACCTGAGTCGAGTATACATAATTATTTTGCATGTAAGTTATATATGTATAATGTATTAATATGTCGTGCACTACTACATTCACAAAGCTGTTGATCATAGTCTGGTAAGGAATGCTGTAGGTATCACATTTCAGGTTTTCTCCAGTCACGTCTTGTGACGTAGAAGAAACATTTACATAAAAGTAGTTTTTCGAAATAGTATAGGAGTAGCATTTCGTTTGATAAACTGAAAATGTACATTATTAACTACTGTAAGAAGTCTAGAGACATAGACTATCACTGTGTGTTGGAGTTCTTATTCTAATAGACTACTGAAAATTACGAAGGTTCTAATTAACAATTAGGCCTAGTATCTTTTATATTATTTGCTTTTGTGTTTCTTGTTCTATGGCCATGGACCATTGGCACAAAGACAAGTTTGGTTACTACCCGACTGTACATATTTGTTTTGCTGGTTTGTTGACGTTTAGAACTGCGTTAGACTACTACTGTTAATTCGTTAAATATATAGTTCAAGCTCACACAACTTAATAGTTTCGGTACCAACTTCCCAGCTTTGTTTATAACATGGGACCCTCAAAGGCATAATCCTCCCTCTCGGCTGGACTTGAACCTCGGACCCAACGACCAGCATGGTCACCGCATCAATAATCACGGGTCAAACAGTCGTACTTACTCATTTGCAATACAACCGTCACATAATAATAATAATAATAATAATAATAATAATAATAATAATAATAATAATACATTTTACTACATGACAATAATTATTAAGCTTGAAACTCGTCGATGTATTTGTATAGAGAAAAAAGTGACAGGCGATTTAAGAAAACGTCTATAGGCCGACTGGAATTAAAGTAATAAAATAAATTAGTAGGACACTTTCCTTAACTCTGCAATGAATTCTATAGGCCTATACCAACCCACATACCCAATATTGTGTGGAAAACATGGAGGAGGCACATTAAATAGAGAATGGAAATCACTCTCCACAACAATGCCAAGAAGAAAGTCGTATGATTAGATTAGTCTACTAGTAAAGAGGCCTAGCCTATCAGATACGCAATAATGAAAAATGTTGAAAACGTGGATGAAATAGGAAATTGTCAGGTGTAAATGTATTTTGCATTAGACCTACATAATATATATGCTACAGACAATTCCACAATTGAGACATCTACCAGTAGGATCCAGAAAACAAAAGTGCAATGAAGAATAATGAAATGAAGTAAGTAATATGATGTAGTGTTTGTGTCAAATGGATCATGAATCTCTCAATACCATTAGACGAATTTTGTTAATGTCCTCATTAGAGAATTTAAGAGAAAGGAGAATGGTTTTGGTTAACTTAAATGAAGTTCCTCGAGCGCCAAAAAGAAGTCCTTTCACTTCCCATGTAGGCTATTAATAATCATTTTGTATCTCTCACTGAAGTGAGGAATACATGGACTACAAATAAATATTTCTTTTTATCGTTAACGTTATCTGTTTGTTCATTATCCTTCTCAAAACGGACATTAGGGTCAAGAATGAGGCTTCTTTGATTCCGGCGATCGATGGCTATAGGCCTAATGTCTGCTCTTCTGGTTGACCATCCTCGGCCAAGCAGTGCACTTCTTCGTAAACCTCCCACCTTGCCTTCCGAAGAGTGGTTGCACTCCCACTTAATGGTGGCGACTGTTCCTCAGTGCATTAATAAATAATCTAATTTTGACTGAAATGTGTTTAACTTTCCTTGTAAGCAACAATGGCCACGCTAATGTGAAGACGTTTCATTTCGCACATTTTAACGGTAGAAGTAAAGTGTTCCGGATTTTCACTTTTAAATAGGCCTATGGCAATCCTAGCCTAAACGTTTCACGTTAAAAAACCATCAGTGTTAAAGCACTTTATTGTTACTGGTAAATCGTGACGCAAGTTTACTGGAAACAAAATGCTTAGAAAGCTACGCACAGTGCCACGAACTTCAACGAAGCTAGTCTATACAATCTGGAATCTAAACCAGCAATGCTATTGTTGACAATGACAGAAAACAGGTAAATATATCTTCACTGCAACACAGAATGCAAAGATGAGTTACGTGAGACAGATGAATTGGCATTGTTAACAGATGACATCAGACTTTGAAATCATCTTGCGAGAGAACTGTGCCAGCGAAATAATTTCTAATGAAAGCAACTGAAAGATAGTGAACGGGGATGTGAGACATCTTAAACTAGTCCTGACTTCTGAACTGAGCACGACTTATAATGTTGTAACAGTTTTTGCTAAGTGAAATTTTGAACAGACAAAAAAAAAAAAAAAAAAAAAAAAAAAAAAAAAAAAAAAGGCGACTACAGTCTAGAGTGGTAGAGTGATTATTATATAAGAAAACTATACTTTGTTCTAGCAATAAAGTATTATTATTATTATTATTATTATTATTATTATTATTATTATTATTATTATTATTATTATTACTATCTATACTAATAATAAATCTGTAGCCGAAATTTTTCTGATAATTTTAGATTTTCCAAAAATAATTGGTCCTAACATATATAATTAACCACCCTGAAACCGAAAATAGCTTTTTTGAAATTTTTGTTTGTAAGTCTGTCTGTCTGTCTGTATGTTTGTTACCTTTTCACGCGATAATGGATGAACGGATTTCGATGAAAATTGGAATATAAATTATGTTCGTTGTAACTTAGATTTTAGGCTATATGGCATTCAAAATACATTATTTAAAAGGGGGGTTATAAGGGGGCCTGAATTAAATAAATCGAATATCTCGCTTATTATTGATTTTTGTGAAAAATGTTACATAACAAAAGTTTCTTTAAAATAATTTGCGATAAGTTTTACCCCTTGAAAAATTTTGATAGGACTGATATTTAATGAGATAAATGAGTTTTAAAATTAAAATAACTGCCATCTAAGGCCGTATAATGAAATAAAAAACAAATGACTTCGTCTATAAGGGGCCTTGGACAGCAACAATCGAAAGCTATGAAAGATAGCCTACAGAGAATGTTTCTGTGTTTGTATGAAGTAATATCGGAAGCTAAATTAACCGATTTGTATAATGAATTCTTATTTCACCATTGGAAAGTGTAGTTTCTCTAGATGGACATAATGCTGTAATGTTATTACAGTAACTTCTGATATAATATAATATATGTAATGTAATATTATATAATATAATTTAAGTTATTTGAAGGGTTCAGAACCATAGTGGGCCAAACGCCATTTACTGAATACGTAGAAAACAAGGGTCAAAATTAAGTTATTACCATAATTCAATGGAAACCTATAACAAGTAAAATAAAATATACACATTAAATCTAAATGATGTCAATGTTCATTAAATTATGGTTGCATGTAATAAAAATTAGAAACTTGTTAAAGGAATTGTCATTGCACCAATGAGTGTCTCTGGACCAAAATGATTGCATTTTAATTATTTGGATGCAATTTAAATTAAGTAACATATTAAACGATTTATCCTTCTATCAAACACGAATGTTCCCTGGATCAAACGTCCTATTTTAATTATGTAATTACTTTATATTTATTTCTAACGGGTGCAGCGGAGCGCACGGGTACGGCTAGTTATTATAAAAACATGAAACTCTGTTTAACTGCAGTTCATATGCATGCGAAGTAGCCTGAGTAGGCCTTGTCAGTGAGAAGAAGCGACAACTGTTCAAATTAAAAACAGGCAATACTTTCGTCACCATATTTAATAATAATAATAATAATAATAATAATAATAATAATAAACAACGTGTTTGTTATAGTTCAACCCATTCCATCCTAATTCCCGAAAGTGATCCGTAACCCCAATCCCCATGCTTTGAATAGCTACTCAATTAATGTTTTACTCTCCTCCCCAGACTGCTCCACGTACCTCTGGTCCGGTCGGGGCGGCTGCCGGCGGCACAGTGAGATCAGACGGGCAGCATCCACTGGCTCCAGCAGGACACGCCCCCCGACCAATAGCGGCAGGACACGCCCCCACGCGGCGACAAATCAATGCAGTGCGTAACTGCCCCATTAATAAGCGTCACCAACATTATTATTATTATTATTATTATTATTATTATTATTATTATTATTATTATTATTATTTCCACGGATCTAAAACATGCTTATATACTAGCTCTGAATGTTTCTTCGTATTTATTGTTTATAAAACTACATTTAGCACATACCTAGGCTACTGAGTCCATTTCCAGACAGATCTATTCCAGAAAAGAAACTCAAAATCTCGGGAAAGATTTGAAAGCTTTAGCATTAAATTGAGGAAACAGAGATTAAAGGAAACAATAATCACAGCGGAACCCGAATCGCGCAAGTGAAGTGGATAGACATTGGATAGTCTACATCACACATTATCACAGCATCTAGACAGAACTTCTTCTGATTGAGGTTCTGTCTATTATCAGGCAGTACTTCTCACTTGACGATATGTGTCTGAGGAAGAACAATTGTTTGTATGCATCTGAAATCTATGTAGCTAGTCGGCGATGTATGCAATGGTAGGGGAAAGGAACTGGCCACCCTACCCCATGTACCTTCTGCACTAGTTGCCTCATAAGTGGTGCCTTCTTGGTATCACTTGTGAGGTTGAAACCTGTTCAATTCTGTTACCGTTCATTGCAGTCTTCTTTATTAAAAATGTATCCATTACCAACACTTAGATACATCGCCATCACTGATCACTTAAACGGAGACGTTAACGGAATTTTATACACAGCAATGAACATAATGTTTGCTTTAAAATTTAATATAATCTATAGTATGGTTTTGGTGTTGTAAAATACATTACTACTGTACGTTTTTTCATTCCAGAAAGGACTTGTATTTTATTTTATTTTATTTTATATAATCAAACACAAAAAAACTAGAACCAACATAATCATAGTTAAGGATTTAAAATACCTGTAAAAATACCAGATTGATGTAAACTGTAATTTTTCGAAAATTTGGGTGAAAATGAAAATCGTTTTTACTTTAGGTACTGTGGTAAAAAATGAAATTCTCTTCATTAAGAATTATGAAAAAATAAAATAAGTCGTTTCTGGTATATATAGCAAATTTGAAGCAGGCTACCTACCTCTGAAACTGGGAACATTATAAGAAGTTGAATACAACTACTTTCTTTTTTTACACATTTCCCCTTAACATAAGGAAACTCTATACGAATTATTTGCAAGGGCAAGACCCTTCTAATAATTTTGTTTGGGCCCCTGGCTAGAAGGTGCCCTGTCCCTCAAAGGCAGCTCTCAGTGTAGCAGAATTAATTACGTGAAATTAGACCTGCTGTTTATGAAGATAGTAGGCCTATGAGCATTATTAATAAGCTATCACTATCAAACATTCAAAATAGAATTTACCAGTAGGCAAATGTCTTGCATTCTCTAATAAGACTACCAGTAGGCCTACATTCACTTACGAACTGCAGTGGGCTACTATGCAATCTATTCTTCAACGATAGCAAGTACTGAAATATAGCTAATAGCTATTTGTGCAATGCATGGAAACTGGAATACATGCCCTGCCCCTCAAACGTCTGGATTTAATGTTCCTAATTATGTCAGGTGAAGAATACAATGCGTGCAGTTCTGCGTTGTGTAACTTTCTCCATTCTCCTGTAACTTCATCCCGCTTAGCCCCAAATATTTTCCTAAGCACCTTATTCTCAAACACCCTTAACCTATGTTCCTCTCTCAAAGTGAGAGTCCAAGTTTCACAACCATACAGAACAACCGGTAATATAACTGTTTCATAAATTCTAACTTTCAGATTTTTTGACAGCAGACTAGATGACAAAAGCTTCTCAACCGAATAATAACAGGCATTTCCCATATTTATTCTGCGTTTAATTTCCTCCCGAGTGTCATTTATATTTGTTACTGTTGCTCCAAGATATTTGAATTTTTCCACCTCTTCGAAAGATAAACCTCCAATTTTTATGTTCCCATTTCGTACAATATTCTGGTCACGAGACATAATCATATACTTTGTCTTTTCGGGATTTACTTTCAAACCTATCGCTTTACTTTCTTCAAGTAAAATTTCTGTGTTTTCCCTAATCGTTTGTAGATTTTCTCCTAACATATTCACGTCATCCGCATAGACAAGAAGCTGATGTAACCCGTTCAATTCCAAACCCTCTCTGTTATCCTGGACTTTCCTAATTGCATATTCTAGAGCGAAGTTAAAAAGTAAAGGTGATAGTGCATCTCCCTGATTTAGCCCGCAGTGAATTGGAAAATCATAAGATAGAAACTGGCCTATACGGACTCTGCTGTATGTTTCACTGAGACACATTTTAATTAATCGAACTAGTTTCTTGGGAATACCAAATTCAATAAGAATATCATATAAAACTTCTCTCTTAACCGAGTCATATGCCTTTTTTAAATCTGTGAGTAACTGATGTACTGTACCCTTATACTCCCATTTTTTCTCCATTATCTGTAGAATACAAAATATCTGGTCAATAGTTGATCTATTACGCCTAAAACCGCACTGATGATCCCCAATAATTTCATCTACGTGCGGAGTTAATCTTCTCAAAAGTATATTGGACAAAATTTTGTACGACGTCAACAAAAGTGATATTCCTTGAAAGTTACCACAGTTAGTCTTGTCCCCCTTCTTAAAAATAGGTACAATCTTGGACTCCTTCCATTGTTCTGGTACAATTTCCTTTTCCCAAATAGCAAGTACAAGCTTATAAATTTCGCTAGATAATGCGCTTCCACCCTCTTGTATTAATTCTGCTGGAATTTGATCGATACGTAGAGACTTGTACTTTTCAGATTTTCTATCGCAATTTCGACTTCAGGAAGTGTGGGTTCGGGTATAAATGGCTCAGCAGTTGGTATTTGAATTTCGTCCCGATCATTTCTATTTGCCCAAAATAGTTTTTCCATCTGTTCAGGATTCAATGAGAGTCTGCAAGCAAGTCACCATTCCCATCCTTGATCACGTTTACCCTTGCCTGATATCCGTTCTTAAATTTCTTTACACCCTTATACAAATCTCTATTGTTTTTATCCTTACTAGTTTTTCCTTTAAGTACCTAACCTCTCTTTTTATTCCTAAGTGTACGACTTGCTTCCCGTCTTTCATTGAAATAATTATCTCTATTCTCAACTGGATCCTGTAAGAATTTCAATTTTGCCTGTTTCCTTCTTTCAATAATAATAATAATAATAATAATAATAATAATAATAATAATAATAATAATAATAATAATAATAATAATAATTCAGATCAATGAAGCTATTGCAAGGAAATTTAGGAAAAGAAAAACATATGACAACAATTTTAAGAATGCGCAACTCATGTCAATTGTGACTTCGCTTAGATCTGTACATGTAGGCCTAAGTTAAACCACTCTATACTGTCTACTGCATTAATTCAAACTAGTATGATTTTAGATTCTGAAATGTTGTCAGGCCAATTCAGGCACGGACATAGATTGGAGTCGATCCTGCGATAATAAGAGTGACCAGCGAGCGGTGCGATTTGTGCCAGGCAATCAATAGAGATTCGGAATCGAACTTCAGACCGATGGACGCGGCATTGGCTCTGCATTTAATCTTGCATTATGGCTCAGAGAAATATTCTAAATTGTTGTGACGGATTTCATTAGGAAATATTTTAAAATAAAACATAAAGGGGATGTGCGATGCTCTGTTTGAGGAGGTAAATAATAATTACTGCAAACTGATTCGAGACTTGGAAGGACCGCAGCCCTGGGCCTGTTTACATTTGAGGGGCCCGAGATCAAAATGGGCTATGTCATCCAAAGTAAATTTTAAGAAAAATGCAAGAATGTCCTACATCTCATAGAAGAAAGATACAAATGCGGAAATGACTCTAATTGATGAAGACGTCAGTAGTAAACATGCATTCCATGTTTATTCAAATCATAATGTCCAAATATTCGTTGTGTAAGAAAATTTAAATTTTGATATCCCATTTTGATACATTTATTTTGAAACTCATAACTCTAATTTTACATTGCTTGATCTAATTGTGCTTTTGAACATGATTTCGTTAAAATAAAGATTTCGAAATAATTTTATTTTATTTTTAATAGCACTATTCCCAAAACAGTCACAAGAAACTTCAAAAACTGAAAGTGTTTTACTTAATTATTAGAGTAATTGCATGGTTTTACGAAAATTATAAGAAAATCACTCTTCAAACATGTTCACAGGATTTTTTAAAAAGGAAAATATCCGAGCGTTTCGTATGGGACTCGCATTCGGGGGGCCCGTGGTTCGATTCCCAGACCAACTAACCTGAATGTTGCTTAGGCAAATGCCGGGTTGGAATTTTCATTGCAATGTTCCATTTTCTCTTCCCCTCCCGTGTAGAAAAAAGAATTTAGATTTTCATATCAAATCATTCATCTTTCTCATCTCATTCAATAGCCAACCGTTCTTTGGTTCTCACTCTTCCGCTATATGTTTTATTTTTATTTTAGTAGGTTATTTTACGACGCTTTATCAACATCTTAGGTTATTTAGCGTCTGAATGAGATGAAGGTGACAATGCCAGTGAAATGAGTCCGAGGTCCAACACCGAAAATTACACAGCATTTGCTCATATAGGGTTGAGGGAAAACCCCGGATAAAACCTCAACCAGTTAATTTGCCCCGAGCGGAAATCGAACCCGGGCCACCTGGTTTCGCGGCTAGACGCGCTAACCGTTATTCCACATGTGTGGACCTTCTGCTATATCTCTGTCAGGATTCATTCCTTAAGAGCACTTCCAAGGGCACTCCGACACCTTGGAAGGCCCGTTGGAATGGATCCTATGCTGCTTGGTCGCCTTTTCGGTATGAGGGTGGGAGACCTCCATTGGTTGAGCAGATGAGGGGTGAGATGCGGCCGGTTGGCTGGTACAACCTCATCCTCATTCATCCCATAAATTCGGGGTGCACAATAGGTCTTAGTATGACCGATGTGCAAAGGGTCATCCTAACCGCCCGTAGCCACCATGACCTAACCTAACCTAACAAGGGAAAAGCATGTGCAAAGGCCATTAACATCCTCTTCTCCATCTTGTTCGTTTGTTGGCACATTCCTAGTCATACGAATTTGCAGGCTTATCTGCGAATGGTCTTCTTCCCAGAACAATCCAAAATGTTTCTACAACAATCCCTCTACATCCATGATGTATCGATGTATTGATAACCTACAGAAAAATTTCCTTGTTTGCACTGTCCTTATGATAAATATTGTTTGCTCTAAAAGCGTAAACATGCTTGTCCTTCAAATAAGATGAAGAAAAAAGATGTTTAAATTCTGAGATCTTAAATAGAATGTAGAAGTCTCATGTTCTAGCATGTGTAAGAAAATGCATTATGTCTCAATATTTTGTCTTATCTCTGCTCAACTACTGTTTCATTGTACGTGTAATATTGCTTGGTTTAATATGTTGCTTGGTTAGAAGACGTGGAAATGTCAAATTTTGCTGACAATCATAGATCAAAGTGAGAAGGTCTGGAGATATCTCATTCTTGATTTCATAAAAACCTTTCACTCTCAGCAGATGAATACGTTGAGCAGTCATAGCCTGTAATCTTCTGTCTGACGTAGTATTAACGTAATTCATAAATTAAAGCCTATTACATTAGTTTAAATAAATATTTTTCATAGCAATACAGTCCTTGCCTTATAAATTAGAACAGAATTGTAGAGGCATAATTACTGTGCAACTAAGGTCTAAGCCATGTTAGTTTTCTGACAAATCTAGAGGAAAGACTTAAACCACGCAAACTTTGGCAAACATAGACCATTCTGTTTCATGTGCTCTGCAAATATAACGTAAAGATGTGAAATATAGCCCATTTTGATCTGTTCAAATAACGGCTGGCATATCCCATTTTGATTCATTCATTAATAATAACATATCCCATTTTGATACATGTACTAATTTTCTCCATGCATTTTACATGTCTAAAATAAACCATTTTGAAACTGCACCTTTCACAGTGTAAAGTATTCAACCCAAACTTGCCAATGACGTCAATAACTCATTTTATGAAAAAAAGTCACATAGCCCATTTTGATCTCGGGCGCCTCATTTAATCCCATTGTTGAACAGATTTTGTTCACATTCTGTAATCTGCATGCTAAATTATTAGCCTGGACTTAGCCTACACATGCGAAATCGATTTTGTTTCAAAATTAATACGGACTGGCAAACAATTGTCTTTCATACTTTTCTTCTTGCGTGCGGACAGTAGCTGTGCACAACCAGGGCTGGCCTTAGTGACTTCAGTGATTCTTACGGGGATAACAGTTACTGTTAGACTGTGAATATTACTTGACGAAGTTACTCTTTCTCAAAGTATTGACCATCAGTAGTTGTAAATCTTTTTTATTAGCGGACGTATAGCCACGATATAATATAAAGCTGCCGTTTACTTGCTCGCACTTCTAAACACAATGTTCTGCAGTCCAAGTTGTTCACAACATTCAGCAGAGCGAGGACGTGAGAAAGACTTTTCTTGCGTAGCTATCGGTGTCACTGTTTCAGTTAATTCTTACGGTTCCGTCTGATTGCTCTCTGTGCTGAATTCATAAGAACCTAAACAATACTGCAGTACCCAATTAGTATTTCTTCTGCGATAGTGCGTGGAGTTGCATTTTACCGACTGTTATCAGTGGCTAAACTGAGCCTTTAAAACACTAGTGCGTGAAAAAGTAGCCTAAGTAATCACTTTAGGCACTACTCTCCATTTTAAGCACTGTCAAAGAAAATGTAATATTTAATGTACAAACTTCAGTAATAAATTAATACATTACTTAAATATTACACGTAACACAAATAAGTAACAAATTTAACATTCATATCTACATTTTAGCCCTTATTATTCTGCAGTTACAAGATTTATCATTCAATTGTTCCTAACCGCTCGCTTTACAGATGTAAGGGGCGGACACTGGTTGAGATGAAGACCAAGTCTTCTCTGCAGGAAACAATAGAAACTAACCGATGGAAATAATAGCGTAGGCTACCTGATGGCTATGCAGAGCCACCACTTCGCTGGAAGCCTGTTGAGCAAAATATAAAGTAAAGTTTATGACGACGTCCACCGCTGTGGAGTAACGGTCAGCGCTCCTGGGCGGGACAAGTTACTTGGTTTCGTTTTTCCCGGGGTTTTCCCTCAACCAATTGAAGCAGAATTGCTGCGTAACTTTCGGCGTTGGACCTCGGACTCATTTCGCCATCATTAATTCACATATCATCATCATGCATACCACAGCCCGGGTTCAGTTCACGGTGCGGCGTGCTGTACTTGTACAAGAGCGCGGTCGCTCGGCTACCCAATCATTCACAGAACAGGAGTGGTGAGCACAATAAGCCTCAGGTGCAGTGCAAGCGTACGAGAGAGAGAGAGAAACCGAGATTAGAGGAGGTCATGCCCAAAACAGATCGATCTGCCGGCTATTGGAACTCGACTCATCTCGCTGTTATTTATATGCGTACCGATCGATCCGGCAGCAAGCGATGCGATGCCAGTCAGCTGCGTCTGTCAATTAGGAAACATTTGCTAAGTCTGCACGTCTGTTGCATCACTATTCATCTGTAAATTGTAGGTTTAAGCAAGTCCGCTCTTTGGACAGCGCGTGGTCCGAGGTTCGTGGCATTCAAAGAAATTTACCTTCCGTCCACGGGACGGCGTTGTCTTGTGATGTCTCATCCCATGACCAGAAGGGGTGCAGTCGTGCCAGGGGACGCCCTGCAACTTTGGAGCGCCCTGCTTCTTTAGTTCCACTTCTTACAACAACAATAATAATAATAATAATAATAATAATAATAATAATAATAGTTTATTATTATACTCATGATAATAGATCTAAAATTTATTTATTTATTTATTTACTTATTTACTCATTTATTTACTTATTTATTTATTTATTCATTTACTTATTTATTTATTTATTTATTTATTTACTCATCTATTTACTTATTTATTCATTTATTTATTTACTTATTTATTTATCTATTCATTTATTCATTTATTCATTTACTTATTTATTTATTTATTTATTTATTTATTCATTCATTCATTTACTTATTTATTTATTTATTCATTTACTTATTTATTTATTCATTTATTTATTTATTTATTTATTTATTTATTTATTTATTCATTCATTCATTAGGCCTGCCTGTTGAACATCCCTTTTATCCGGCTTACACGTCACTGCGACGGATTATTCTGATGCGGGCTTGCCTGGTCTTCAGGGATAGGCTATAGCCGGAAAAGGGCGCTTCGCGAAAAGTTTCCGTTTAACACTTAGGGCCGTATTCATAGACATTCTTAGCGCGGGCTTCCGGTGGATGATCAGCGAACTAACGTTTTTCGTATTCATAAACCAGTGTTAGCGATATGATATGAATCCTGTACAAGTAACCAGTCGATAGTCGGGGCTAGTTTAGCACGCTCGTAGCGCGGGCTAGCGAAATGTCTATGAATAGCACCCTAAGGGTTTTGTAATGGGAGTCACAGCCACACACACTTGAATACAGCACAGAAAACAAGCTGACCACAATTATGGCCGACTGAGGAAAGTTGTTTGAGAAATAGGGTGTAGGAGAAGGGTGGGGTATTGTAACTATCCAGCCCTGGGCTTAAGCGCAGGGGTGAAGTGTCGAATAAAAGGGAGGGTATTTATGTAGGCTTAAGTGCGCAGGTAAATTCTGTATAAATCATAACTAGCTCGACTCAGCGTTAATGGCCCTTGTCCTTGGTTGTTTGGCTACTGAGAGAGCTGTAGTATTTAGTATTTTTTTATTTAACCTGGTAGAGATAAGGCCGTCAGGCCTTCTCTGCCCCTCTACCAGGGGATTACAACTATAACATGAACAATAAGATTACAAATAATATTAAATTTACAATTACAATTACAATAAAAATTAAAGTACGACAAGATTACCTGATTAATGAAAGCTAGACATTTTATCATAGAAGTTAAGAACAAAGAATATTTTTGTATTCACTGAATTACAAATTAAACCTAGAATAACAAAATTCTATAGTGATGAAATTACCGGATATTGAAATATTTTGTGATAGATTAAGAGAACTATTTACAAGAAACCATGTCTGAACGAGTCTCAATTACTGACCAAGTGCCTAGTAAGTCTGCGTTTGAATTCAATTTTATTTCGACAGTCCCTGATGCTAGCAGGTAGCGAATTCCAGAGTCTTGGCAGGGCTATTGTGAACGAGGATGAGTATGAGGAGGTGCGATGGGATGGTATTGATAGTATTGTTAGTATTGTTTCATGGCGAGAGCGTGTGTTCAGATTGTGGTGGGAAGAAAGGTAAGTGAAGCGAGACGACAGGCACGAAGGAATAGAAGAGTTCAAGATTTCGAAGAGAAGGAGAAGTGAATGTAAATTTCTTTTCTTATCTAGTTTAAGCCAACCTATTGCTTCCAGGGATGGGGTAATGTGATCATATTTACGAACATTGCTTACAAAACGTACACAGAAATTATGAGCACGTTGAAGTTTCGTTTTGTTGTCGCTGGAAAGGTCAGTCAGTAAAATGTCCGCATAGTCAAAATAGGGAAATACAAGGGTCTGCACAAGGGACTTTTTTAAGCAAGAGGGAAGATGAACAAGCTGTGTGTTGCGTAAAAAAAAAAAAATTAATCACAAATGTGCACAGGAGGGGAGAGGAAGAATGAAAATAATATCTAAGTTATGCTCGTAGCTGAGGGACTCATATCAGTCATCATGACATTGTTTAGTGAACAGACTAGTGATTAGTAGCGGGACGTGTGGAAGAATATTGTATTTTAAGACGGACTGTGCATCTATTATCAGGCAATACATCTCACTTGACGATATGTGTCAGAGAAAGAACAGTTGTTGTATGCATCTGAAGTCTGATTAGTGTAATATGTAGCTAGTCAGCGATGTATGCAATGGAGGGGGAAAGGAACTGGCCACCCTACCCCATTATCTAGTTGCCTGAGCACGCCGCACCGTGAACTTAACCCAGGCTATTGCATGCATGATGATGAACTGATGATGTCAATTAATGATGGCGAAATGAGTCCGAGGTCCAACGCCAACGAGATATTCTCTGTCTTAGGATTCCATCCCCCCTCATCAGAAATTCGTACCCTGCTACTAGATGTAGCCTGTTAGGTCTAGACGTACCGCTTACTTCCTCAGTAATCAACAATATTGTGCAGTCCTGTATTTTACTTTGCAAAGAGACGTCTTCACAACTACTGACAGCACGTCAATCCTTTAGGAAAGAGTTGTTCTGTCAACCTGTCTGTAACAGTTGCAAGAAACGATTACATAATTATGTAACTACATATGAAGAAAATTTCGTTTCAACAAACTAAAAAACAGTAGACAGTCTAACTTTAATATTCATCCATTCTCGTTTACAAAACTCCTTTCCGGAAAAACGAAGCAGCATTTTTCTTGGTTTCCGTATATATTTTCGAATAGCCTAATGTGTATAGATATCTTTAAATTCTGAATTTTTTGGATTGAATGCTGTAAACAATAATTAATTTTCCTGATAAAATGTTTTCGAAAACACATTCTCAAAAGCATTTCATTTTTGACATTCTATACTGTATGTTTTTTATACCAATGTAGTGTAGGGAAGGGTAAGATTAAGCCTTTGAACCAACGCCAAGTATAGGCATTCAGCACGATGGAGGACCACCGCAGGACAAGGGACAAGATCCAGTCAGGCATGATATGCATCGTTGTGGATTGAGATGACTCGCCGAAAACAATTGTTCCTTCAGCAGGAATGTATTTACGCGAGGATGTCAAACTCTGTTTGTGGCATTCACACAATAGGCCCTAACTGACGGTACTTCGTAAAATCCACTTTCCGGTCTGGTTTTATGCTTTCATATTTCGGACTTGAGTTTTCGTTTGTAAGCACAATAAAGAGCCATGCAAGGGAGCCTAGGAGACAGTCTGAACCAGCATAGCTACTAAACTTGTGAAAACCTGGGTTTTGTATGATCCTACGACGAGCTGTACATGCTCATGAAGACATTCCTCGATGCAGGCTAGAAGATGTAGACCAAGCATTAGTTCAGCTCACTCTGTCGTATCACAAAACTTACGATGCTTGAAATAATCGATTTAGAGAGTAAAACGATGTTTCATTATTCCATAATAAATAGTTAGGCCTATTATGTAATTATATAATTTTGCCTCTGATTGAAAACTCCTCCACACAATTTATTGTTCTTAAAATAACCACAATAATTGTATTTGTTTTTCTGTAAAAATATCGTCTTTCTATAAACGAGGTTTCAATTAATCAGTGTGCGCTCGCTTCTACGCTGAATGTAGCCTATCGGTAATGAAATGTTCTTCCTCGTTGCTTGACGAGTACATTCTGCTCCCTCCGCATCCTCGACTGTCCTTCCAGCAATAAAGATTTATGACTTGCTAATATTTTCATTTCAAATCCCATGATTTCATTTGGTTTACATCACAACACAGCAATCAATCTGTTGCTTCGCACGACGATCTGCCACCTAGCGAAGCCGCTCTCAACACTAGTTCCGCGCGTCGCCGGTAGGTGTGGGAGGCGTGGTTACCACGGGAACGGCGCTTGTTGACAATCCGTCAGTCTGGGAGGTGCAATTATGTCCTACAACTTCAGTGCCAATCAGGTATGTTATAAAGTAGCGCCTCGAGCGAAGTAGGAATTGAAACCAGGACAGCGGAGTCCGAAGTACAGCATTGAAATCGCACGTCGGGTCTCTGCAGATGTGCCTGCATAACATGACGTCGCAAACTCATACCTTATCACGTAGCACGTCGGAAACGTTACTCACAGGTAAATTCTGATAGAGTTTTGTATCTATGCAGCATCGAGCATTATGCGACAACTCGGTACTTTTCGTCTACAATATTAGGGCTATCTCACTCTAATGCAAAGTTTAGATCTATAGCTTAGCTGACAGGATCTTGGGTTCGAACCCGGCAGATTGTGTGAGATGTGAACATTTCACAGTTTTCCCGTTTCACTACTATTTCATTATCGATTCTCAACTGAATTGAGTCATCACACTAATTCAGAGGTTCTCTTTGTTGACTAAAATAATTCATACATGCGAAAGCCAATATCAATCGGCGAAGAAAACGACTTGTTGCAACTTATCCGGCTAGAGAAGAAATAAAACGACGTTTCAGGAATACTCGCGAAGCAACTTAATGTTTTAAAAGCGATGTTCCAAATACAAACAGGATCCATATTATTTAGAAAGTTAACACCAATGGGAGTCAAAATGATGCTAGTCAGGATGAAGCACGCTGTTTAAATATGTGCGGACTTGAGAATTACGAGTAACTTTGCATCCTTGCAAAAGGTCTTGGGGACTCATAGGCTGTTGGTCATTTGTCTAATTCAGAATATGCAGTCTCACTGAAAACACTTAGGCCTACTGAAATTTTTAAAAGGGGAGAAAGGAAAACACGGTATCACGTCGTTTTCCATAAGTTTATTCGGCATATGCTTAATATGAAACATCGGAACACTTTAATTCCTTTGTTCCTGGAAGCTCAGATGTAAGGCACGTCATATTCATTTCAACGATTAGTAGCGCTTGCAGTCCTGTCTAAGTTACATAATCATACTTTATATTACCGTGCTCACAGATTCCTACTACATGCATATGTGAGAAAAGGAAAGAAGGATGCTGGGATAATGTAGCTTCCTTCACAAAGTGCATTGTCTAGTAGACATCAACAGTCTAAAGGCCTAATGATTCTGTCACCTTCGTAGATACCTACATTACATCTGCTTCAAATATATGATTTGCAATTAGCCTATATCGGATCTCTTTCTTTTTCGGATTACAGGAAAGCTTTTTGTGTTAAATCCAAAAAGAAAAATTTAGTTTTTATTAATTGGGTGCTTTACGTGATTCATTTTTATATGCCTGTAGAATAATATTTAAAGAAAGTAAACTATCATTCACAACATAAGACGAGTCAGAAATACGCATATAGACGTATCTATAACTTATGAAATGAGAAACACATCAAACATAACTGATAGCCTTTAGCTGTAGAACACGAGCAACACACAATTACATCATATGACTGAATTATTTTTGGAGTAAATAGCCGGCATGGCAAAGTGAGCAATGATAGTGAAAGTGAAGTCAAACGATTCGCGGTGACAGAGTTCTCAGTTCATGGAGCCAATTCCGTCCTTATCGCCGATCCCAAGATCGGTCACGCGAGCTGCCATCCCATCCCATCGCGTGACATAGGCAACCCGTTCACTTCTACGCCGGAGATGTTGCCGAACGCGCAGGCAGCTGATGTGGCTGCGAGCTGCAAACGCGATTTTGTGTGAAACCGTAGTCATGGCAACTGAGCGCCACGGCTCACGCAATGCATCTCTACAACAAGCAAGCAGGCAACAGTGTGCCGACTCTATGATGCTCAGTTACATTTTTAACACAATTTTTTTTTGGCGCCTGACTTTTTTTATTGCAAGCTAAAGCAAAAATACAATAACAAATATTTTACAATATTATTGTAATGCTCGTATATGAGTATTCTTCAAAATTCGTAATTGATTGCCAATCTCTTAGTAAAAATAGCCTACATATTACAAAAATTTAAAAATAACTATTTAGTTCTTGTACCAATGCAATGTAACAATCTACTGAGTTTTAACTGATCAAAGCCAACTATCAACTGCAATCTTGTCGCACCTGATGTTCAGATGTTAAACATTTTCATTCCTTCCTTAACAATACAATGGGTCGTGATATTGTATGTTGTCGTGCTAGCAAATGTTCTTCAATCATGTACGCTTGCTCTTGGTTCCAGTCAAGTCACTAAACATCACAACACACCGGGCGAGGGCAGAGACGTTTGTTAAAGGGTAAGCTGTCGTTAGTTATACCTTATTTTATTTCAAGGAGTGCAGTTCGGTGCCTCCTTTGAACACCCACTTACAGATTTATGACTTCCTACACAAACAACTCTGAAAATTCCATCCTGTCCCCTCGTCCCAACATTGCACAGTTGCCACAATCCTGGTGACCCTAGAAACTATGCAGTGAAAATGAAGGGATTCTTGGAATTCGGAAAAGATGCGACAACTCTGCCTCCACGTGGATTTGACGGGAGCCTGTCAATTCTTCTGAACGAGGGTTGTGATTGGTTACTGACAGGAGAAGACAAGATTTCCGTCACAGTAAGGAAGACATTTATTTATGACAACCAATTATTAGGGGGCAGTAGAAGGTCTGTCGGCAAAGTCTTTTCTATGAAACTGCACCCCATGAAATAAAATAAGGTATACAAACCCTCACTGGTATACGTGGACGAATATTTTAAAACTTCCCTTTCCAACGGTCTAATTTCGCACCAGTACACTGCTGGTTATTTTCACTACTAAATAATAATTATCAATATTTATAAAACAATAATTAAAATAGTTATTTATATCCTTTAAATTTGGAAACAAAAATATATAATTTAAGACGAGAAACGTATAAACTTACAATCATTATTTTTATCTTTTGTGCGTATTAGCAATTGTTACGAAAAACTTTTGTGTGTGCCATCTACTATGCCGTACAATCATACGGTGCTTCTTGAAATGTTTTGTATACTGTCCACAAAAGGAATTTTCATCCTGATTTCATTTTTAAATAGCCTACATTTAATCATAGTTTTAGAAAATAAACTACAAGGAGAAATTTTATTCGTAGACCTAACACAATGAACGTCATCACTCGATAGTATTATCATCGAGCCATGTTTGTGTGGCGGTCCACACAGTTTCTTTAAAAGTATTCAGAGTGGGTTTCTACTTTCGGGATGTAAAAGCACAGCGGGGAATTTGGCACTATACTAGCCTGAGGACGTTTTAAGGACTTTTGATCCGTAAAATTTCATAAATATTAGTAACTTAGCCTAATATAAAATTAACTCAGATGACCTTCTAAGACTGACAAAGGGAATCCGTGTGTGGAAACTGTAGACTAGATCAGCCAAGCGAGTTGCTACACACACACTTGGGTCAACAGCTGGGCAGCTGCTAAAATGTCCCTCCATGTCACGGACACACAAGATTAGCCCACAGTCAATCACATGTCATTACTTATAGGCTAATAATGACTAAAATCAAAATTAATCAATAATTATTTTAAATAGAAATGTCTTTGTTTCAATTAGGCTGCACGAACAGCGCTAATGGACCAGCTGGCGGGCAAGTTTTAAACGTTTGCAATTATCACAGAAACATTTCGACTACTCGTCTACTTCTTCCTCGTCGTAAGAGCTACAAGTTCATCGCACACGTTATGCTGAAATGGTCATATTTATAGTTCCAGTAGTGCAATGAAAAGTAGCTGGACTCTTGAACGGTCTTGAGTTCAAATCTCGATTGAATGTCAGGTGATCCGGTGGTAAACGCTCTATCAGAATCTCATGGACAGTTGATGCGACGTCACTAAACAATCAGATTAAGACCGCCCATATAATAACAATGATAAGTTAGGCCACGCCCGCCGCCCGACGACCAATGACAGGAGCCGCTCTGCAGTAATTAGAGTCGGTCGTTGCGGTGCAGGCCGCTGCCGCGCTTCAGTCGCGACCCCGAGCCCGCCGGCAACTGTTCAGGTAACGGCCCGAGCAGTCATTTGTTATTACGTAGTTCAATCTTTCTGAACCGGAACTCTGTGAAGCTGAAGTTAATATCATGTGAGCGCCTTAAAGTAACGTCTTCGCATTTTGATTTTGGTAACATTAATATTTGTTGTGTGTGTGGCTGTTTTATTCTTGTTCTGTACATACACCTTATCATTTCGTGGCTACCTTTGTGAAATTCAAGTTCAATATTTAAACGAGATTTTCTCAAACTAGCGTCCTTTGTAGGTATTCACATACGTTATCTTTGAAGTGCATGAAATGCCGCATAATTAATCAAAGACATTTAACTTACAATTAATTATTTCACGAGTATTTTCAGTCCCGGAAGCACTCTTAATGTAAGACTTAAAAAACAATAACTCACATTTTTCTTCAGCATCAATTTAAGTTTACATAATACATGAAAGCTGCCTAATTTTATTAGATATAGTTAGAAGGTAGGGAGTGCAGAGGAAAAATCTTATGAATTATTTATCCTTTCTGTAAAAATAATGCTACATTAATATAACTAAAACTTTCAATGCTTTCTTAAAATTCCTAAAGTGGAGACTGTCAATGTAGGCCTATACTAACATATTTTAGAAGTAGTCTGGTATCCTATACTGAACCAGAATTAGCTACTCAATCTTTGAAGTTGTTTCTAGATATGGTTTAGGTCGTGACTACTTCCCTACAGACGCGTGGCTAGTTACGCGGTGGTCCAGGCTTTGGAGGATGCAACAGGCAACCAAATGAGCACAAACATGTTTTGTGATCACTTTTAACATTAACGCATGAGATTAAATTCGTTATTTATTTTGTACTGTAATACGTTTGGATTTCGAACATAGCCTAATTACATTTTTATTAATCATAAGGGTGGTACATTGTACCAAAACAATAATACTGAAGGTAACGTTACCTGCATTATCAAAATAAAAAAAGACTTCATAAACAAAATGGTATTCACTTCTAAATTAATTATCTCGAAAGAATTAAAAGATATTCACATTTAAAAATTATTGTTATTGAAATAAAATAATCTCTCAATTGTTAAGAAAACTTAATATTTTCTCAACTAGTGCAGACACTTTTAGAAAAATTGTTTCACATTACGAAATGAAACGTTACGTTGCAATCCACGGTCCTCGATCCGAGGACGAAGAGATGCGGAGTGTTTGGTACACAGCAACGTATTTGTCCAACAGAACTCCCTCGCCACGGTTGCTGTTCCGTTGTCAGATAATTCAGCATCCTTCCATTAAGCTTACGTCAAATGTTGGTGACTGGTACCGTGCATATAGTCAGTACGATCATTCATAAAACTTCACGTGAGACACTTATGGAAAAACTATTTGAGCGAGTGAAAAAGTAGCCTAAATATGTCGTTTTACATGCATATAAGTAACTTATACAAAAGGCTAAATATAGGCTATACTTGTGAAGAGTCCACACCTGTGGAGTAACGGTCAGCGCGTTTGGCCGTGAAACCAGGTGTCCCGGGTTCAATTCCCGGTCGGGGCAAGTTTCCTGGTTGAGGTTTTTCCGGGGTTTTCCCTCAACCCAATGTGAGCAAATGCTGGGTAACTTTCGGTGCTGGACCTCGGACCCATTTCACCGGCATTATCACCTTCATCACATTCAGACGCTAAATAACCTTAGATGTTGATAAAGCGTCGTAAAATAACCCACTACAATAAAAACTTGTGAAGAACAAGACAGCAGTAATGTACTGCCCGTCCGGGGAGTTATGTCACGTCACGGTTCCCCCACTGTAAAGGCTTGTCTTAGCTATTTCCTGAAAACATTTGCTGTTTGGAATTGGATTCCCACGTGATATTATACCCATACAACTGTTTAAAAAAGGCTCCGTAAAGTAACTGTCACGTTTCGACATAATCACGCGGAGGGACAAATAAATATACGAAGAAACAAACAGGACGCATGCTCATAAATGTCTACACTTCCCGTTTACCATCAACCAGATTCAACAATCAATGCGAAGTGTGAGCGTGGAAATAAATTAGGCTAATTCTGTGAAACAGTCAGCACACTCCAAACGTGGTCAGTCACGACTAATATTAATTATTGCATTCCTCCATTAGGTAGAAACGTGTCCCTCGTCTCAAAGGCTTTCACTGTGAAAACAATTGCGCTTTTTATTGGATCTTAACTACCCGCGCATCACAATGAACTAGCGACCACTCATCCTTTAACGAAGAGCGACCAGGAAATTGGTGAGTCTTCTGTGCTGGAGTAGAGTAGAAGTATTTCTGCACATAAATATTCAATTCTCTGTAGAATTTGATACTAGGCCTAAATTGAGGAATTAGGAACGAATAGAGAGTTCCAAAAATAATTAATTTTAGGGCTAACTTTTATATGAAAATAACAAATTCCAACAAACAGGTAAAGCATACACCCATTGCATTGCATTAATTAACGAAACCAGAAAATTAGAGGCCTACTTTGCTTTGTTATCAATATTACTATGAATTCAAGAAAGATACAACATGCCTTTTTATCTTTTAAATAACTCTGCGATTTTCGTTCCTAGTGAAAAGAAATCGGGGCAGGCTGTAGCAGGAGTGCTTAGCTGTATTTCACAGCCACAAGTTTTGTGCGTGGGTAGAATTGAACGTCAGCAGCGACAACCAACAGATCTTCTTTCCAGATACTCTGAAAACCCGGCAGGCTACATCTTTGCTCTGCTCGGACTCCTGGGAGCAGCCATGTTGTATGAATTCAAAGTAAACATGTCGGTTGCTATAGTAACCATCGTGCTCTATCGTTTGGTATCCATTGCTTACATGCCCGCTCCCATTTGCGCTGCATTTCCCTCGACATTATGAATTTTCACTCTTCAATCAATTTCACTCGCGATTTTTTCTAATTTAACTTGTCGACTGCTGATTTTTGACATTTATATTTATTATTGGATTGTTATTTGAAATTGGATTTAATTGTAATTTTTTTTGTAGATTAGAAATATAATTGCAAATTGTGCTTTTAATCATTTTGGGTTTATAGTTAAACCTTTTAACTTGTCGACTGCTGATTTTTGTTCAATTCAGAGTGTAGTCTGGTTCATTACGAATCGTTTGACACCACTGTGAACGTTCCATCGCTTCGCCTCGGTTCCGCGCGACTAATTCGCGCCTCAAATTTCTCCTCCTTCATATTGTTATATGACGTCACTCTCTCCAACTGAATGTCATGTTGGATACATTGATCTTTTGTCTTACTTCATTGGAATATGGCGTGTAGTTTAAGTTACAGGCGCGACAAAACCGGCCTGAAAATGTGTCGGTCCACTTTCTGGTGCTGGACCGAACTTACAGATGTATTCACGCGAATCCTGCAGGCTCGAGCACTGTGAATAACCTGATGTGAAGGGATAGCGACTACTAACATACAATCTTCACTCTGCAAATAAAGACAAGCACTATCGTTATTAAACTAAACGCTGTATGATTCCTTAACACGAATTCTGCCGATATAGGAAATGAGCAGCTTCGAGCCACTGACTCCGGATTACAGAGTCCGAACCGCTTCAAGTACAGTGTGCCGTCCGAAGACAAGTCTGAGGCACCACACTTATGAGGCAACTAAGCCAGGAGATAATGGGGTATGGTGGCCAGTTCCTTTCTCCCTCCATTGCATACATCGCCGATTAGCTACATACTACACTAATCAGACTCCAGATGCATACAAACAATCAGAGGTTCAAGTACACTGTGAGTTAATAGTACATCATGCAACGAGCCTATAATGATAGTAATTAAGACGCAAGTATGTTTGTTTATGAAACGAGCGCAAGCGAGTTTCATAATTTTCATACGAGCGTCTTAATTACCATTATAGGCAAGTTTCATACGACTTTTTATGCTCGACCATATTTCTAACTTGAAATTATTCAGAAATATTCATTTTTATTTGTATCTGACAGAAGATCGGAAGTGACCTTGTTCATAGCTCGAAATTGTGAGATGTGCGCAGACGCGAAAGTATTGATTTTTTCCGAGGAACAATAATGTCATTGACCTTGATGTAATGCAGAGAATATATAACCTGGAAATTGATTTAGAATTAAAAAACGAGATGACAAATTGAATTTATTTGAATATTATTTATAATTAACGCTAATTATTATAGTAACAGAACATAACCTTTTGCGACAGTATTGGATTTCCAGCCTCCGTGACGTTTCCCTCGTCTTTCGATTGCATATCCGAGGATAATAAAAAACCTGAACTTTAATGAATAGGTGTACTTTAATGACATGCATTAAAGGACTGCTACCAGGTGTATAATTACTACATTTCGGCATGGTCGAGCATACAATAATTAAATGTTACTTATAATTGTGACTGCTGTTCTCATCTTAAAAAATGTAGAATGTTTAGACTAGAGCGTAGCACGTTACTGATTCTGGATGCCGGATGATAGATAACAAGTACCAGAGTAACATGTTACAAGTAACGCCGTTATTAATAACCGTTACTTTTCAAAGCAAGGCTTGGTAGCGGCTATAATATTAAAGTACCAGTAACTGAAGTTACTTTCATCGATAACAAAGTAACGAAAATATCCTTACTATTTTTGTCGCATGTAATAATTATATTTTGTTGTAAGAATCTCGGGCCTATTTGTAAAACTAATGTCAGAAGTTATTTCGATAACTGAACGAACAATAGACCTAATATCCTTCCATCTTAAGAAAAAAGCAACGTAAATAGAAGCACGTGGTTAGAAGTGCCTGACCGCACCACCTACAATGCTCTCGAAGAAAATAGTTCCCTTTTGTTTAGCGTCTTTCGTCTCTGTTCTCATACAGATATATACATTTACATACCTCCTACTATGTGACACGGAAATAAATATCTTACACAATGGTAGATTCACTGAAATAATTGCAACCAATAATAGCCTTTAAATTCTGAGCATTTGCATCTTCCCGCATTTATAACGGATAGTCAGTTCGCACGACCTGTTCGTAGTAGTACCCAGTGTTGTAATTGGAAATAAACTTTAGGCGGTGCTGTTGAAATCAGACAAGACTATGTGGACTCATACTGCATTTCTTTTCCAAGGTTACTTCTTCGTCATGCAGACCTCTTTTCAAATCGCACACAAGGCAAGAAATTAAACGCTGACACTGGTGGCCCAACACTTTTTAGGAACAAAAGCCTACAAGAACTTGTTAATCTGTTCTGATATTGTATGAGCAGTAGTGATTTATGTTTAATGTATTCGTGTCTTTATCCGCAGATTATTTTACTGTTTTTCCTTAATGTCACAATCGATCCACTCTTTGAGTGATTTTAAGCATGGACTTAAGCCCAGCTTACAAACTTGAACACACGTAGAACAACTACATTTTTCCATGTCATACAATCAACCAGCTTGTTTTCTTTCTTAAAATAGACAATCGCATTGTCCTTCTGACCAACATTTTGGAAAATCTGTTGGTAGAACTTTTAAATTTTCACTTACTTCGTCTGACTCCAAAACAGCTTCTAAACAAACAGCCACCCTCCAAATCTAAGTCTCGTTGTGTTCTGGGATATTTTGTATATCTGATATCTGTCACTATCATTTTTCCTCGTGAACACTACGTTCTGCTTCTTTTCTTTTGGAATATTCAAGATTCATGAATGCACGAAAATTAATATTTTCCTGCTCTAGCAAGCTGCTAGAGTTATATATCGCTGCTAGCATTACGCCTGAGCGAGTTTCAAAATCAGCGAATCACTGCATCAGAATCCTTGAGGCACCACACCATAAGATTAGTGTAATGCGAAGACATCTACACAAGTTTTGAAATTAGCGAATCAGTGTAGCAGATTTCTTGAGGCACCATGCCATAAAGTTAGTGTTAATTACTTGTACAAATATGCAAGCTTGAAATGAACTTCACAATTTCACAACTGCTTCTGAAGTGAATGGACAAGCGTTTAAGCAAAGGATATGAGATGCCCGCCGTTACCTTTAACCCAGATATCAAAATCAAAATATTTTTCAAATAGCTAACATAGCCCATTTCAAAGTAGTTAAACATAATTAATATATTTTCGAGTCTATATTTTTTTGCCGGTACGATAACAGCAACTTTTTATTTTAGGCGGTACGGGCGGCGTACCGGCCCTACTACAGCACCGGTAGTGCATCACGTGTTGTATCGCTTACTGTGTGATTGTAGCTGAGCCAGTCACAGTGACATAGCAGAACGAGTGATATTATCACCGTTAGAAGTGGGGAAAGAGAGTAGTGCTGAATGTGTAGAGAAGAATATCAGTAAGGGAAATAAGGAAGCTGACCTCGGAGTTTACTGGAAGCAGCATTTATGAAGGTCGGGATGAACTTAAAAAAATAGGGAAGTTGGCAACACCTGGAAAGAAGAGGAAAAGAGAGGAAAGTGTCCTAGGAAAATGTCATGAATTCTTAAAGTGTGCAGAACTTCAGACAAATTTCCTCCAAGCCGTTAACAATGACCCTGATTTGCCGGATTATAAACGTGCGACATTTCATAAATTTTATTATTGTTGGGTATAGGTTTTTCTTTAATACAAAGAAACTGTAAATATAATTATCGACAGGGATGATACTGTTTCATGGACACGAGGTTATTTGACGGCAATACGGAATTACAGGGCAGAAAATCGTAAAATATATTAGGCTACCTCGACGAAACTTGGTGAATGAGGACCACACCACTGCGAGTGCGGAGGGATACACACAGGCTGGTCTAAAAAATCCAACTGGTAGGGGAAATCGTATGGTCAGTGATACAGAGTTTGTGATGGAGGCCTTGTAATGTTTGGATCTAAGAAGACCGTTAAGTACCACTAAGAATTGGAGATGTATTCAAACATATTTTGGCTAAGCTGGAGCCGGGTAGTATAATTTGTCTCGGGTTATGTTATGTTTTATTTAACGACGCTCGCAACTGCAGAGGTTATATCAGCGTCGCCGGATGTGCCGGAATTTTGTCCCGCGGGAGTTCTTTTACATGCCAGTAAATCTACTGACATGAGCCTGTCGCATTTATGCACACTTAAATTCCATCGACCTGGCCCGGGATCGAACCCGCAACCTTGGGCATAGAAGGCCAGCGCTATACCAGGTCGACTTTGTTATGGGTAACGTGCCGTATCATAACGTACGATTCTCCCGCCGACCAAATCCTCATGGCGTAAACAGACTGGCTCACATAAAAAACGTGATTACTGATGTGAAAGTTGAGCTCTTGAAAACAGCTCAAAACCTCGCAGACCAAAGTGCAACAAATACGTCATGGTTGATCTGGCAAATAAATCGGGAATGTGTGTGTTAAGACTTCCCCCTTATCATAGCCAGCTACATACCAAGGAGTTGGCGTGAAGTCACGTGGCCGACATAACACAGCGTTGAAATTATGCGAGGTGCGGGAGATCCACTCTGTGCAACATATCAGAGGAGCGGGATGAACCATGGACATGGTCCGTGGTGGACAGTTTGATTATTAACATTGGAAACGACTCTTCTTCCAGTGATTCTGATTTGGGAGTAAGCCTTCTTCGTAAAAGTAGCAGCGAATAGAAGATAGGTAAGTTTTGCATTTGGTACATTTTGTGACAAGCCTTCTATTCATATTAATATATGAATAAACCAACAGGCAGTGGCGTGAGGCGAAGATATTGTTACAGGAATAAAACATTTCTTGTTACGGTATTAAATATCAAATTGAATTTCCTACAATTTAATGTATTGTAATACTTTTCAAACAGAAGCGGACTGCATGACGTCCAATACAACGTAATAATTAGATTGGCGTTGTGGCTGACTGTACCGCAAATAGTACCACTGCAGCAATCTACCAATCAGAGCAGACTATCGCGGAACGATACTAGCTTTGTTTACGTTGCTTTTTTGTTATGATGGCTGGCCGTTATTAACGACTCCAACTCATCCCTCAGGTCGCAGCATAGCCTAAAATCTTCCTTGGAAACATCCGAATTACACTTCACAGCATTCACGTCTTGCCAGTTCATAAGTTATATCTACACTTTTTATTTTAAAAGGTTATCCGAAATAATGCTTATAGGCCTACTGCAGTCACGTGACTTCCGATCATTCATTTCAATATCTAGGGTCGAGGATGGCATCGCAACACAATAATAAAAAAGTAACTCAGTCCTTTGAGCACAGCAACAGTAATCGTACTTGTTGCCGTACTTTTGAGGTAAACAATTACCTGCAATTAAATTGCTTTTAAAAAATAACTTACTCAACTCTGAGCAGTACTCAAACAGCTAAGGTGCGATTCTGTCTTCGCGCTGAGTGGCCTCACGAAGTACTCGCGGGAGTCCTGCGTCGTGCGGAGGCTGACACGAAGCGCCTCCTGGCGCCGAACTGCGGCCCGGCACGCGAGACGAGCGTGACGTCATCTGCCGACGTATTAATTCCACTACTCGTAATTCTACAAAATCAATTTCTGTGGAGATATTCGGCGAGACTCAAAATTATGAACTCTTCCTGTTCTGTACAATTCTCTGCGGTGTAGTGGTTAGCGTATTTTTCTCTGGGCTGTCAAACGAGAACAGATTACTGTGAAGTACTGCTGTGGACACCTGTAGAATCCTTAAATTGACAAAGTGCCGCATAAGATACAAGATTCTAATTTACGTTATAATCTCAATAAAATAACAGAAAAGGAACTCGCAGGAAAAATGATAATTTATGTAACTAGGACAGAAAGTGATAGTCTACCTTCCTGCACGAGTGAGGCGTTTTCCAACAGAGTGCGCGAAAGACAGTTTCGTAGGCCTACTCGTTACGTACAATATCTTTTCCACAATCGCATGGAAATTCTATGTAAATTGATTAACTTATTCAATAAATCACGGACTATTCAGATTTCTGTAGACTATGAGTCACAGTCTATCAATATTAGCCTATACTGTCTTTATAGGTCTAGGTAAACGTCACGAAGTTGTTTGTATATTATTAGTTCTGTTATCTAAATAAATAAAATTATCTGTTAACATTTTTGGTAGACTAGGAGGCATTGACTATAATTTCTGTGTTCATATTGTGACGTGAGAGTTTTCATAATGTTTATATTACTCGTACTATTCGTGCGGAAAAGTGTTTCTGCCGTATGCGTTCAGCAAACAGTGTTGCCAATTTAATGACTTTGTCGCTAAATCTGGCGACTTTTTACTATTTTTCGATGGCAATTTCTTTCAGCTTTCCAATGATTTAGGAACTCTTCTTTCATATTATATCGAATTTTACTTCTTTCCGCACTCCAAACCAGTACGGAAAGTGGAACTTTACGTTATAGTTACTTTCCGGACTCCAGGTCTACCAACATATGAATACACCGTGATAAACCTAGTTTAAGAAGACTCAATATTATTAGCCTTTTCCTTGTGTTGTGGCATTATTTTCTGTTTCTATATTCATTTTACATTATGTATAGGCCTATATGATATAATTTTTATTTTACGCATTGTCATAAGTCAAACGATGTTCCTCAAAATAATTAATAAATTCTAACTTTGGCATACTTTTTTGGACGAGTCTATGTTATTGGATGTTATTCCTATAATCACAACTATAGCTTCAACATATAATATTTAAAAATAATAACGTAACATAGCAAATCTTCATTATCGATCGGAGTGCGTTATACAGCTTGAGTAATTGAAGTCAATAAATTAAAGATAGGCTACGTATGGTATTTCTGTCAGTCGGTTTTAACTCCCTAACTAAATTTAATTAATTTACTTATATAAATATTTATTTCACCTCAGTTACACTGTTTGTTAAATATCTTGCATAATTTTCATTGTTACAATTTCATTACATTTAATACCTCTTTTGAAATCTCACATCCATCACTCAAACCTGCCGTCATAATTTTATTATTCGCAACAATTCTCCAGCTCGTCAACTGTTTGTTCGATGACCGGAACTATGGGCCCTGTAATGAGCGTATTGTCTGCCTACATTTGGTGCATCTCCAACATCAATAATTGTATTTGTATTTATTTATTCACACTGCAATGGGTATATACCCGGTGGCAGTGGTAACTAATTACAATCAATAATGACAATAATAAACATATTAATTAAAAATACAATTAATAATAATGCTAATAATTAATACTAACAATAATTTATAATAATAATAATAATAATAATAATAATAATAACAACAGGGAATATTCTAAATTAAATGAAGCACGATCACTTAAAATAACATTTGAATTAAAAATCTAATTTGTATCTTAAACCTAAGTTCGAACTAAAACCCACGAGTATGATATATTCATATCTGCACAAGTACCTTTCAACACTACACTCATTTCGCTGTCAACTCACTCACTGCACTGGAACTACGACACATTTCACTGATTCTATCCTGATTTCACTAACACTTCAAAAACATTTCACTGTTCAAATGCTTTGCACTGCCACTATAAACTATAAAGCTTCAGTGACAGGAACACGTTTCACTTACACAACACACTTCACTGACACAACATAATTCTTCACTGATAAAACACTTCAATAACAAAATATCATTTACACCCTTTAAATACTGTGTATAATTACCGTGTCCTTAAGCCTATTTTTAAATACATTTTTGGTTGTTGGTAAAGCCTGTAGTAAGTCTGCAGGTAAAGCATTCCAGTCCCTGATAGTACGATTGAGAAAAGAAAACTTTCCAGTGTCCGTCCTCTGTCTTCTTTCCCTCAATTTATATGAGTGGTCGTTCCTTGAAGAGTAATATACTATGAAACAAAATACTGTACGTAACTCCTTAAGAAAGCGTTTTAACGGTATCGTAAAGATTCGCTTCTTAAGGAGTTATGTAAATATCTATTTCAGCACCCTCTAATGACAAAAATAAAATTTTCTGTATTATAATGACGAATCTAACAAGTTTTGAACTACTGTTTCGTTTACTTCAGTAGGCAATATTGACAGCAAAGAAGAAATTTCTAACCAATCATGCGTTATGAAAAACAGCAGTTTCCATGTAGGCGTGCCAAAAATTGTAGAGTAGGTCTGCTATAATATCTTAACCTTATTAGTTCACATTCGCATTCTCCGAAGAGATGTGATAAACAGAGTTCTGTCATTGAAGGGTTAACGACGCAGCCTACAGATATCTGGCAGCTGTTGAGACAAACCCAGGGCTCGTAGCCTACATCTCGTAAGCTATCGAAGATGCTGGATGAACTTGATGTTAGAAATCGGCGTAGGCCTATTCGAATAGGATACATGTATAAATTTTAATTGCTGATATCTATACTTACGCAGTCCCTTATTGGTAGTAAAAGCTCGTCTCTGCTGCTTTGTACTCGATATTTTACTGTTCGTTCTCTGTTCACCTTCTGCTGATTTGCAATGCAATAAAAACTGGCACAGCGGAAGTTAAACCAACATAAACACAGAAGTTGAGTTCGCGTTATTTAATGAGGTCATTCACAATTACTTTCATAAACACTAACATTAACATTACCATTACCGCTATACGATATCGTGAAACTTTGCAAGGTTCAAACGTTCAAGTTTAACTTATGCTTACGTTATTTTAAAATAACAGACAATCATATAGCGCTGAAATACACAGCAGAACAGTTATGATGAAATGACTCGTTATGTTTCCATGGTGACCAACTGTCTGTGCAGTCATTTTAATCTTCCCATCCTGAATGATGTGATTTTTCATTTGACGGCAACGTTTGCTTAAGTTAACTCTTAAATTTTCGTAAGGATAACAATCCTCTTTCATACAAGGGACCGCCATTTTATAGCTACGGTTGTGTCCACAGCCTGTGTATTTTCCGGCCAGACAGTCCACAAAACTCTGCTGCTTATCACAATGGATTTTTCACTAGACAGAAAGTGGAATTGGGAGAGTCCGGTGGTTTAGCAAAGGTCTCTGTTTGGGGTTCCTGAGCGTGGCTTTAGTATTCCTGTCGTCGCAGGTTGTATTCTGAAACATGTTGCACGACTGAATTGTGTTGTGAGTTGGAAATCCAGTGTGACAGTTTTATTAATGCGAGTTATACGGCATTTCCTTAACAATAAACCAACATCGAACTCCGAGCTGCGTGACGGGTTGCTTTACGGGCACGCGACAGTGCTGCCACTGCAGTCGGTGTCACGGGGTGATGTCACACGACCTAATTATGTCGCTGTTCTACTTTATTTTCTTGAATTGCCTACATTACATCATTTGCTGCGCTCCCGGGTAGCCAGATAAGCTTACGCATAAATACATTTAATCTAAGAAGTAAGATAATCCACTTCATCTGCGAATCCTAAAATTCAAGCAGATTTAAGTATAATAAATTAGTATTGGTTCAGGAGAAATCGCTGTGCAACAGACAAAGGGCCGGAAACATGGAATCTCGAAATTAAGTGTTTGCAGCTTCACACGAGTCGATTTTGCGAAGTCGAGCCACCGACCGACTGGTTGCCCGAGGGGGGAGAAAGTCTTGAGGATGGTGAAGTTCAGCTCGCTCGGGAATCTCACTGTCCAAGGGCAGGTCGTTCACTGCAAACCCAGCATTCTTTAATCTTCCCTATTTTCCCCCTTCCTCTTAGTTTCCGCATATGTCTTAATGTCGTCTATCATGTGATATTTTCTCCAGTTCAGCATTTCTTCAGTAGGCTATCTTTTTCTCTTCCTGATCAGTTTGAACATTATTCTTTCGTCTCATGGATGATTATTCTGACCGGAGCCTTTCCTCCACTTCTGATGCGAGATGACGCGCGGCACGTGGCGGCGCGATGACAACGTGATGGATGAGCCCCGCCTCCGCCTCATTCGCACGTGTCCAATTCTGAAGTTACTGCAAATTAATTTCGCGGTGTACACTTTTCCAGCATCTTGACGTCAAAGGGCTGTTATCGGCGTGTACAGCGATTTACCCCAAGAAAAACTTACTGTTCCTATTCAGTATTTAGCCACGAAATATTATCATACTTAATGGAAATAACAATACATAGTAGATCGTCATTTTTTATCCAGGCTTACTTACTTACTTACAAATGGCTTTTAAGGAACCCGAAGGTTCATTGCCGCCCTCACATAAGCCCGCCATCGGTCCCTATCCTGTGCAAGATTAATCCAGTCTCTATCATCATATCCCTCAAATCCATCTTAATATTATCCTCCCTTCTACGTCTCGGCCTCCCTAAAGGTCTTTTTCCCTCCGGTCTCCCAACTAACACTCCATATGCATTTCTGGATTCGCCCATACGTGCTACATGCCCTGCCCATCTCAAACATCTGGATTTAATGTCTTATTGTAGGGATTCGTAACAAGCTGTTTTTTACGGTGATGGGTTGTTAGCCCTTCGCCCAACCCCCAAGCTGGAGGACCACCCCTTATCGACTGTCCACGACTGCTTAGTCAATATATTCGCAGCTACCCTCCATATCTGGAGGCCGTCTCCTCGATCCGCAACCTGAGGACGCGCCTTTTTATCCAGGCTAAATGGCAATAACTCACAAACTCGTCTTAACAATTTTCTTTTCGATGTATTTCTTACAAAAAGTACGGTAAGTCGTTTAGATCGAAACTGATCTTGCCTACAGGTGTAACAGGAGTGTAAGTAAACTAAGTTAAGATATGGGGGCGGGAGGGAATTTCCACTTCATGAAAACATTCGTTGCGCGAGTTCATGGAGGTGAAGACCAGCCAGGCGGTGTTGGCCTCACGATCATTAGCATCAGCAGGCGTGAAGGATCATACGGGGTATTGTGTGGTTAGCGAATTATCCTTCCCAGCAGTTGGCTTTCAAACCCATCGGTCCCATACACTGACCCTCACTCCGCATAGCAGTAGTAGGTATAGCCCCATACATGGTCGCAGCACATGTTGTAATTCATCGGTAAATGCTCGTCACGTATTAATTAACGATGAATGGTGCGTTTAGAGTACTGTTTTCATTAGAATCATTCGTTTCTACTGGGTCAGTCTGTATGTGTGGACACGCGGCAGATTGTGCGGAACCAATAACAATTAGGCTAAATGAAATTTTAAAAAAATCTGAACAATACAAACCGCATAAGAGCTGACCAACATAACCTCAGTTAATGCACACCAATACGCGACCATCTCAGATTCAAATGATGATTTTTATTTATTTATTTATTTTATTTTAGTTGGTTATTTTACGACACTTAATCAACATCTTAGGTTATTTATCGTCTGAATGAGATGAAGGTGATAATGCCGTGAAATGAGTCCGGGGTCCAGCACCGAAAGTTACCCAGCATTTGCTCATATTGGACTGAGGAAAAACCTCAACCAGGTAACTTGCCCCGACCGGGAATCGAACCCGGGCCACCTGGTTTCGCTAACCGTTATTCCACAGGTGTGGACTCAAATGATGATGCTTATATAATTTCGAGGGAAAAATTGTTCCGGGGCCGGGTATCGAACCCGAGACTTTTGGTTAAACGTACCAACGCTCTCCCAACTACAGAGAGTTATACCTGTAAGCTTGATTTGCATGCTTATATGTATGTATGTATGTATTTATTTACACTGCAAGTGGGCAAGCACCCGGTGGCAGTGGTATATACAATATTAACAATACACAGTTAAAATGATAAGCTATACACAATAAAATTTACAATACATAATACAATTTACAACACATATACAATTTTATACACAATACAATTTAACACAATAATAATAAAACATAAAATAAAACACCTAATTTTACAACACAACCTACATAATTATCTATAGGTCCTACATAAGTTTCAATAGTCTTTCACTTTACTCTCATCTCATTCCCTGTAGTGGCACTATGACGCATTTCACTGACACTTTAGCACACATTTCACTGACACTCTGTAACACATTTCACTGACACTATAGAACACATTTCATTGACGCTATAAATTATCACTGATCGGAACTGTTCACTGCACTGTAAAACCATAACTTCACTGACTCACCTCGCTTCACTGATACAACAGTTCAAATAAGTCAAATAATTACACCCTTATGCATACTTATAAACAGAACTACATTTAAACTAAACATTTCTAGTCTAAGGCCCTCTTACACGCTATTTTTAAATAATTTACAATTCAAACCAAGGAAGTAAACTCGTCAGGCTAGATAAATACATGTCACCTTAAAAAATTAAATGTTGAATGTCACCTTAATTTTAATTTTCACTTTATACACAACTCTTTAAATTATTCTTGAATCTCCTTAAGGAAGGACAGCCCTCAAAGACCGCTGCAGGTAAGTCATTCCAATCATTTATAGTTCTATTTAAAAATGAGAATTTACCTACATCCGTTTTCTGTTTCCTACATTTGATTTTAAAATCATGATCGTTCCTACCATAGTACGTTGGCTTTTCTACCCATGCTTTCTGACCTAGATGTGCTCTATACAATGATGTTATTCTAGTTTTCCTACGTCTGTTTTCCAAAGTTTCCCATTTAAGTTCTTTTATCGTATCGTTCCCATCTTCTCTTTTACCTTTAACAAATTTAGCTGCCCTATACTGGATTCTTTCTAAGGAATTTATCTGATATATTCTATAGGGATCCCAACACGTAGTTCCGTATTCCATTAACGGTCGCACTAATGTTAGATATGCTATTTCCCTCGATTTGGGGCTAGCCTTTCTCAAGATTCTCATAATAAAGTGAAGTGCCCCCCATGCTTTGCCTGTAACATTATCAACATGCTCTCCCCAAGAAAGTTTGGAGTTTAAATACACTCCCAGGTATTTACAACATTGTTCTTGCGGAATTACAACACCACTGAATTCGTAATTAAGACTAGTTTGCTCTCGGGTTTTACAAAATGTTATAGATTTACTTTTAGAACCATTTATTTCCATCCTATGCTTTAACGCCCAGTTATAAATTTTATTTAAGTCTGTTTGAATAGCATCTACATCTGAATTATTTCTAATCTTTCTATAGATAATGCAGTCATCTGCAAATAGCCTCACATTTGATGTAATATTCTGGCATAGGTCATTTACGTATATTATAAAGAGTAATGGACCCAGAACGCTGCCCTGTGGCACCCCTGAACTTATATTTCCAATTTCCGATATTTCATGACCTACTCTAACTCTCTGGGTTCTACCTTTTAAGAATTCTTGGATCCATAGCACCACTCTTTTATCTATTCCTAGCCTACTTAACTTATCTATTAATATGTCATGTGGCACCAAATCAAATGATTTCGAAAAGTCAATCACAACTGCATCGATTCTTCCGCCTCTATCTACCTCTTCAGCTAGATCCTGAACCAGCGACGTAATTTGACTATCACATGAGAAGCCTTCCCTAAAACCATGCTGGCGGTTGTAAAACCAGTCTTTCGCATTTAGAACATGACGAATATAATCCGATATCAAATGCTCCATGACTTTACATACGACAGATGCAAGGCTAATCGGTCTGTAGTTTCCGACATCTAATTTATTTCCACCTTTATGTATGGGTACCACTATAGCTGATTTCCAGTCACATGGAATAGCTGCATTGTTTATGGAAACATGAAATATACGCATTAAGTATGGAATTATGGCCTCGGAACCTAATTTAAGAATCTCTGTAGCAATACTATCTGGTCCTCGAGACTTTCGATTTTTTAATTTCGTTATTCTCTCTCTAACCCCTTTGGAAGTTATTTTGAAAGTCGAATTTGGTTCACATTCACGGTCTGTGACACAACCACTCCTATCAGCGGGATTATTATTATTATTATTATTATTATTATTATTATTATTATTATTATTATTATTATTATTATTATTATTATTGAAAACCGGCTATATCGTAGAACAATAATTGTCTCGATGCAATTTATACTTTGATCAATTAAAATAAAAGTGTGTTTCTGAATAAATTTAAAAAAAATACTATAAACGGTAAGTGAATATCATGGAAACATGTTGGGTTTTCCCTCAACCCAATTTGAGCAAATGCTGGGTAACTTTCGGTGCTGGACCCCGGACTCATTTCACCGGCATTATCACCTTCATCTCATTCAGACGCTAAAATTAATAACCTGAGATGTTGATACAGCGTCGTAAAATAACCTAGGCCTACTTGTAACTCGAAACATGTTGGCCAGCTTCGTATGCGCTCATCTAGCACAGTCCATCGGACCAGTTAACGTATCGCATCAAAATGTATAATAATTACGTCATCATTGTTTATCCTCTAGTCGTAGCACAGCGGTAGTTATTTACGTTACAAGACCGTTATGTAGAACTTAACATGCGAGCATGAATTTAAATAAGCGAGTGAGCATGTTGAATTCTTGTAACGATCGTGTATTGTACAACGTTTTGTGGTATTTTATCTTGAGAGAAAATAAATTAATAATTATTTTTTACATGTTGTTGGAACAGAAATTATTGAGAATTTGTAAACAAAATAACAATTGAGAAACGTCTTAATCAGTTACTATAATAGGAAAAACGTCACAATCGGTTACTATGGTAGGAAAATAAAACAAAAATGTTTACTATAAATGGTTTTGTCTGAGATTAATTTGCATAAATGGATTGCATTGAAATTCCTAACGAAATATCGGTAGAAGCAGAACAAGCAGGCCAAAGAGCTACACCAGGAAAATCGCGAGATCGATAGACCTATTATAAGGAGCTGTCACTAATGAATGGCGAAAAAAGAAGGCGGTGAGTGAGATGTTAAATGTAGCCCGTTAGCTAAGTGTAAAATAAAAGGTGCTAGCCCGTTAAGTCGTACTTACATAGACGCACCTCTGTTAAACAATCTTTACTATTCAAAATACAGTAGGCCTACCATAAATCAGCTTTACACAATGCAACAGACTCAACGACGATCTCATAATAATTTTCTATTTTGAATGGATCTCACGAGACAGTATTGTATTGTATTGTATTTATTAACATTCCATGGTATTCATACATGCTTACAGCTAGAATATGGAACAAGTCAAAAAACTTAATACTATTATAAAGTCTTAATTTATAGTCACAGTCTAGATGAAATATATACAGACGAGATTTACAATATAGTCTACTAGTACAACACAAAGTTTTAGTATCAATTTCATGAAGTGTTATTGAATTCATGAATTCACCTACAGAATAGAAGGCGTGAGAAATTAGGTACTTCTTTAATTTGGCCCTAAATAATTTTATGTTTTGAGTTTCATTTTTTATATCGATAGGCAGGCTATTAAAAATTTTTACTGCCATATAACGCACTGCTTTTTGATAGCACGATAGACTTGCCGATGGAGTATGAAAGTCATTTTTTGACGTGTATTTATGCTATGAACTGTTGAATTAGTTACAAAGTTTTCACGATTACATACGAGGAAGATTATTAATGAAAAGATGTACTGACAAGCCATGGGCATTATTTTTAGTTTTTGAAAATAGCCCTACACGATTCCCTAGATTTGGAACCTACTATTATTCTAATTACTCTTTTTTGTAATAGAAATATATTGTTACTATCTGTGGAATTTCCCCAGAATATTATTCCAAAACTCATTACCGAGTGGAAGTATGCAAGGTATATTGTTTTTGAGGTATTGATATTTACTATCTTTTGCATAGATCTAATAGCAAAACATGCTGAATTTAGTTTGGGGGTAATTTCTTTAATATGATTTTTCCAATTTAACACATTATCGATTTTTAAGCCAAGAAATTTGGTTGTTGTTGTTTCTAATAGGGATTTATTATTAATTATTATTGCGTTATAAATTTGCGAGGTTGAATTTGGACAGGATTTAAATTGAATTATGTTAGTTTTGTTACAATTTAATATTAATTTATTGACTGAGAACCAGTCACATATTTTGAAGAGAATTTCCTCTGTTGAAGATTGGAATGTGTTGGAGTTATTGGCTGTAATTACTATACTTGTGTCATCTGCAGTCTCATGAAGGTGCAGGCAGGGAACCCTTACAATTACCCGCATGTAGGACTTCCTCGGATTCACCTTCCAAAGTTCCTGCAGGATTTATGATTAATTTTGTTTCCTTACTAGCACAGTAACCAAGGAACCCGAGCGGGAACGACCTGAATGTAGGCCTATGACGTGTTCAGTTTTGAATGGTAACTTCCGGTATTTGTTTCTATACTCGTATATCCATAACGTCATCATTATGGAGCGAGTTTAATCCTCAGTGCACAGATAAACGATGTAGGCCATGTCAGTCGTTGACATTGGATATTATTCTTTTGTTTTGTCAACAAATGAATGCAGTCGTGTATTAAAAATAAGAAAGAACATGTTAGTCTATTATTGCAACCAAACCTCATTAAATTACTCGTATTTCTTTCGATATTTTTTAAGGGTGAAATGAATGTTACAACAGAACGTCACAGATTCATTCTTGTAACTTACTTCCGCACAGTATTTTTAATTGAAGAGTCGTATCGATAGGATGTTGATCATTGCGTGAATAATTTCTGATCGAGTGGCCTCAATTCCAGCAAATTCCTCTTCGGAACCTTCTCAGAATTGTTAACAGATAAAGTGAATATTTTCTTGTTCACGTGACAATCGGACCTACATGTTTTTGAAAATGAACTTAATTAAAAAAATAATAAAACACAAAATCAGACATTCTAAAGTATCACAAATTATTAAATCGTCTGTCTTTGGTTTGACTCGGAAAACAAACCTATGACATCGTGAACGAAAAGCTTCATTCAAAATTAAACACGCGGTATATTTGTGGAAGGAGAAACGACATGCAACGTCAATAGACAACCCATCCTTTATTAATATACAAAACATGAAGAGATGGTGCACACAGATTCAGACGCAGCGCGGCATTTGCTTCATGGTGTCTCACAACCCATGCATTGTGGGTCCCTATCACCACTGCATGGCGCGTCCTCATGTTGCGGATAGAGGAGACGGCCTCCAGATATGGAGGGTAGCTGCGAATATATTGAATAAGCAGTCGTGGACAGCCGATAAGGGGTGGTCCTCCAGCTTGGGGGTTGGGCGAAGGGTTAACAGTCCATCACCGTAAAAAACAGCTTGTTACGAAACTCCAACATAAGCCTCGGAATAGGACTGATTCTCTGGCACGACCACAGCAAAGGAATAAGGTTTTGAGATTTGGTACTTGGAACGTCACTAGTCTTTATAGAACAGGAGGGGTAACATTAGTAGCAAAAGAACTAGCTAGATATAGAATATACTTTGTGGGAGTACGAGAGGTTAGGTTAGATGGGAATGGCATATCACAAATAGGAGATTACTTGTTGTATTATGGGGAAGGAAACAATAATCACCAGTTAGGGTCAGGATTATTTATCCATAAAAGAATAAAATCAGCAGTAAAAGAAGATCGAATTTATCAGTGATAGGTTATCGTATTTAGAGTAGATGGTGCGATATCGTAATTATAAATGCTGGCGACCATATAAAGGATAGCTTCTATGAGGAATTGCAACACACTTTTAATCAGTTATCTATATATCACATGAAAATTTTTATTTGGGGATTTCAATGCTAAAGTAGGACGGGAGGATATTTTTAAATCGATTATTGGAAAAGAGGGCCTACTAGTAATGATAATGGAGTTAGGTTAGTCAACTTTACAACATTAAAAAATGTAATTGTGAAAAGTACAACATTTCCGCATAAGGATTTACATAAATATACTTGGACTTCTCCAGATGAACTGACACAAAACCAAATAAATCACATCTTGATAGATAAACGAAGACATAACTTACTAATATAATCAACATGGGAGAATAATATTCAAGTGGGTTTGAGGTAGGTGGGATATGATGGTAGAGACTGAATTAATCTTGCTTAGGACAGGGACCGATGGCGGGCTTATGTGAAGGCGGCAATGAACCTCCGGTTTCTGTAAAAGCCATTTATAAGTAATTAGGCTTAAGTGTCTCACAACGCCTCGTGACAACTTAACATTGTCTGCTGTGACAGCGGATCTGCTGGTTGGGTGGGTTTGGAAAAGTTCCTGGCCTGTACAATGACATGCTGGGATAGTAATTCATGTTATGAAGGATTCTCAAGATATTCGTTTTATGGGTAATTTATCCTTTCAAATGTCTCTAACTTCAACCATAATTATTAAGGCATGATCATGAAAATAAATTAATTGTTTTATAATGGGTGAATCTAATAGAAATTCAAATATAATTAAGTACAGAAAAATTAACTAAAATTACAAATACACGCAATAATCCATATCCTCCTAACTTTATGCATTTTCACTATTTTGAAAGAAGAGCAGAATAAACAGACAAAATGTTGCACATTTTCTATGCCATTTCGCATTTTATCTCGGATTAAAAACTACACTAATACGTTTAACATGCTTTTAAACATGGAATTAAGAACTTGCTTATTTTGACAGTATTTATCGTAAATGCGAAAATGTACCAACTATAATGATTGAATATCTTCTTGAAAAAATTTCTACGTAGAGTTCGTGGACACGGCTATCACGCATGCGCAGTACAGACCTCTCCTCACGACAAAGTTTAAGCAGTCGTCCAATGTTTTCCCTCGCGTCTGTTTCTTCAGAACTCTTGTTGAAGAAAATGTGGTTCAGATTGCCGTTTCTTTACAGAGATTCCTCCCTTTGGACGGATTTTATTCATATTCGTTAGGCGTATCTACTAAGAAATTTAATTGTGATAATGCACAAAAGTATAGATATATGACCTAGGAATTCGCTGCCGTTTCTCCTTTCGTGCGTGAGATGAGATAATAAATTCAGCTAAGAATCATGTTCTAGACCCCAAGTTTCGGATAAATGAATCGTTTGTGCAGAAATTATTTATATTTTCGTTCAAATTTTGTCAGAGTCCGTACAAATCTGCACACCGGGGCTAAGTCGGATATAATCGATAGCGCGTGCCTATGAGGCGGAAACAGGAATCAGTTACAATGTATAAACTGTCAACTCCTTTGCGCCCAAGCACGAAGTTACATTCTCGTTTCCTGGTTTGCACACAAAATTAATTTTTTATGATTCCAAAAAGTAATGTCTGCTCGTACAGCCTGTCTGACGTCAGAGCGAGATGTGTGAGGGGACTCGTCGGGCATGCGGTTAACACTTGGGCAAGCGAGGCGTGTACTGTAATTAGAATATTGCAGCGGGGTTGGATCGCAACTTGTGTAATGGCTTTCTGAAGGGTGGCAGATGTGCGACACAATTAGCCGAGGGGTGAGTAATTGGGGATGAGCCGTGGACACCTGCACTGCACGTGCAGAGGGTCGCTGCGAGGGGTGGTCTGATTGTTTTAAGCGTCGCAATTTATCAGGCCTGACGCCTTAAGCCGGATTACAGCGTCGCGCCAGATGGGAGAGACAACGTGGGAAGGAAGTAAAGCTGTGAGTCCCGTGTAGTAGATTTACGGCACGTGAGGCCAATGAGTACATCAACGCCGACGACGTAATGTGAACTGTATTCTGACGCGTTGTAGCTAGAAGTAATAATAATAATAATAATAATAATAATAATAATAATGATACTAATAATAATACACTCTTGCCCCACATAAATCAATAAGAATTGAAATAAATTCATCTTTGCAGTTGTAGTTCATACGTAAGGCATCTGCTGTGACGAAATAGTACATTATGCAACGAGCCTATAATGATAGTAATTAAGATGCAAGTATGTTTGTTTATGAAACGAGCGCAAGCGAGTTTCATAATTTTCATACGAGCGTCTTAATTACCATTATAGGCAAGTTTCATACGACTTTTTATGCTCGACCATATTTCTAACTTTAAATTATTCAGAAGTATACATTTTATTTGTATCTGACAGAAGATCGGAAGTGACCTTGTTCACAGCTCTTGAATTGTGAGATGTGCGCAGACGCGAAAGTATTGATTTTTTCCGAGGAACGATAATGCCATTGACCTTGATGTAATGCAGAGAATGTATAACCTGGAAATTGATTTAGAATTGAAAAACGAGATGACAAATTGAATTTATTTGAATATTATTTACAATTAACGCTAATTATTATAGTAACAGAACATAACCTTCTGCGATAGTATTGGATTTCTAGCCTCCGTGACGTTTCCCTCGTCTTTCGATTGCATATCCAAGAATAATCGAAAACCTGAACTTTAATGAATAGGTGTACTTTAATGACATGCATTAAAGGACTGCTACCAGGTGTATAATTACTACATTTCGACATGGTCGAGCATTGAGTATTAAATGAACTCTACTCTACCAAAACAGTAGTAAGAACGACAGTCCTATGCCATTCTTTTCTTTTGTCTGTCACAGTTACTATGTTTTACTAAACAATCTATTATATACAACAATGTAGTCATGGAAAATCTCTTATCTTTTAAGTTAATATTATTCCAACATGAAAAAAGAAGGCACATTTTTACAAAGCAAAGCACCAAATTATATGTTTATTTAAATCACAAGAAAGTACTCCCATTTTACAACAGGAAGTGCAGCAGACTAATCGTTTTGCGGAAATAACGCGTTTTCTGCATTTCTGGCACCGAAGACGTAATTAACGGCATGTCTTGTCCTAAGCCCTTGGGAGGGTTCAGAAACTACGACTGAATTTATGAAGCATGTGCAATATAACCATTTTTACCCAAATTTAACTAGTGAAAAACGAAGTATCTAAAATAATTAAAGTAAATGTTAGCTACGGAATTGCATCTTCGTGTAACATTTAGCTGAACGAATTAATTTGTAAAACAACGAAATATTACTCACTCACTCACTCACTCACTCATGCCTCCAATCCTCTTTTTTTGGGCTGCATATCTTTTTCTAACCTACTTGCAAGACTCGCTTCTTCGGATCTGCTGAAGGAATGCTAGGAAGTTGGTATCAAAATTGTTAAGTTGTGTGAGCCTGGACTAAATCTAGTACCTACAGCAACAAAACATGTACTACAATCGTCCACAGCCTTAGAGCAACAAAATAATATAAAAAAAACAATAATTTGTAATTATAAACTTCGTAACTTACAATCTAAAATAATTTACCCATATATATATATATATATATATATATATATATATATATATATATATATATATATATATATAAACCATACGTATGGTTGTGAAACTTGGAGTCTCACTTTGAGAGAGGAGCAGAGATTAAGGGTTTTTGAGAGTAAGGTTCTTAGGAAAATATTTGGGGCTAAGAGGGATGAAGTTACAGGAGAATGGAGAAAGTTACACAACACAGAACTGCATGCATTGTATTCTTCACCTGACATAATTAGGAACATAAAATCCAGACGTTTGAGATGGGCAGGGCATGTGGCACGTATGGGTGAATCCAGAAATGCATATAGAGTGTTAGTTGGGAGGCCAGAGGGAAAAAGACCTTTGGAGAGGCCGAGATATAGATGGGAGGATAATATCAAAATGGATTTGAGGGAGGTGGGATATGATGATAGAGACTGGATTAATCTTGCACAGGATAGGGACCGATGGCGGGCTTATGTGAGGGCGGCAGTGAACCTCCGGGTTCCTTAAAAGCCAGTAAGTAAGTATAGGCCTACATATAAAAACAACATACAAGGTATAGACCCTACAATTATGATTGTAGCATCATTATAACAAATAACAATGAACATTTTCATTTTATCAAAGGAAATACTTCTTTTATGTTCAGAAAAAATAAAAACAATATATTTTGTACTCTGAAAATATTACTTCTACGTCACAAGACGTTACTGGAGTAAATCTGAAATATGATATAGTACTTTTTACTATAATCAGGTGAATAACTACTTTGTGAATCTAATAGTGTATCTCGTATGTGGCACATAATATTAAACCCATAATTATTATTTTCAAGAAAATGTTTCATTTCTATAGTAATGACAGCTAGGAAGTTCGTATCGTAATTCCGATGTTGAACTTGGACTGTAACGCAACCGAACGCATAGCAGCACGAGACGTCAAGATTTAACCCTAGATCATATATACCCAGATAGCTCGGCCTTATAGGCTTTGACGGTAACAACTTTTGTCAGGTTTACTATGCTGCCGTCTAGTTGTTACGTAAGGAGTCACGTCATAATTCCCATTTGAATTGCATTAGCGACTGTACTGCCATCTCGTGTTCGTTTACGGCGGACGGGTGGCGATCCTGGCGGTTGTTCTCTTCAAAGTGCTGCCGATTTTAGCATAGGGATGAGCTATGTTTTATATATATATATATATATATATATATATATATATGATCTAAGATTTAACGAAGAATAATCCGGGAAAAATAAACGTGTTACACACTGCTGTTTGATAATTATTTAATAACAGATGAGTTTACTTTTTGGAAGCATGCATAATATTAACATTACCGGTACGTAAATAATACAATAATAACAGAATAGTTTACTTCGTTCAGAACCTAAAATATTAATAAATACTAACAATATTCTTCAAACTATTCACGACTGCAGGCCTACGGAATGATACTACGCGTCGTTAGTGAACTGAGTATCGTCAGTGGCGAGCGGGAGCAGGGTGCATCTATACTCCTCGCTTGTTTCTACCCATGCTCCTCATGAGGATGTTTGTGTGATCCACAGTTTGATCGAGAGTTCAAAGCGAAGCGTCTAGGCAACTGGGAGGTGCCCAAGTGGTACCCCGACCGGCCTCGCCCCCCGCGCAAGACGCCCACGCGCATCATCGTCAACGAGCGTGGCCACCTGCTGCCCGGCATTCAGCGGGCGCCGGGGGACTCCGCCTGGGGCAACTACGTGGGGACCTGGGACCTGCCCAACAAGATATCCCGCAAGCTGGGTAGGCTGATAGCTCTTCCCATACCTTTCTGTAAATGGCAGTGAGGATATGAACAAACGGACCTCAATGTTGAGTTTGCTCGCCTCAGCTGGCCCGCAGTCCAACAAGCAAACAGCTGTAACTTTCGCCTAAAAATGTATGATACGATTACCACTAGACCACCAGGTAACTCTTGTTACATATCTTAAACGTGCTTGTATATCATCATAGCATGGTGAAGGTTGCTTCGTGGTTTCCAGGCTGTAGCAGACATCTCGATACGTTTATTTTATTTCCAGACTCCCGACATACTTTCTTCCTAAGCACTCACTCGTGTAGCCAATTAAATGGTTGTGGTAAAAGCATGGTATCCTACAAATATCAAGTTTCGAGAAAATTTCACTTTTTATGGTCTGAAATCTATCGTTAAAGAAAATGAACTGAAAATTTATCAGAAATTAAAATATTAATAAGCAAAACGTCGTAAGAACTCATAAGTACCATTTTTCAGCATTTTGGAACTTTTTTCTAACATTTTAAACTTTTTATATATGGTTTACTGTACTCCAACCACGAGAAAGTCTCTGGGGAATGAGACGCAGTGGGGTAATGCTGTGAATGAATGTTGATGTCATAAGGTCACACACATGGGTACTCGTATTTCTATTGGCTAACTCTCACAGCACAAACGATAACTGTGATATACACATATTATACTACTCTAGTTACAAAATTAGATCACTGTTAATCTCCTGGTCTTTTAATCCCTCCATACAGGAAATAACAAATGCAGGAGAGCGCATGGTTTTTAAACTGACGTTATAACGGTAATATTATCTATCTACTTCACTCCAATAGATGACGCAATACTAAGCACATTCCTTTCACGGTTGATCTCCTGGTTGGAGAACAGTACCATGTTTTTCTTTCGACTTAAGACAGAAAAATATTTTGGGAGTGACTTACCATTCTATGCTGTATACATATATTTTTGTTTTAGTTTTTACAAACTGCTTTAATTTTATGATGACTTCCTTAATTATTTTGTACCAGAGAATGAATCTATGTTCCCTCTCACACACGTTGAACATGGAATAATATTACACAAACTAAAAAAAAAAAACTTATTAACTTTTATTGTAATTATGTCCTATGACAGGAGTATAATATCAGAGAACTATTATTTTTTGCCAAACGTATCAATAAAGGAACCTTTGAATGAGCAATATTGATAATAAACAAACATAGCCCATGTAGCATTGCCTACAGTTTTTCATAATTTTATTTCCTGGTACAATTTCTTTGATTAGTACTAGAGATAAACGGTACCTTCAAATTATATAAAGAAATACTGATGAAAAATGCAAGGAAAGGTTTTGAAATTTGCTTTCGAACACAAAATAAAAAAATAAAGAATTTTCACTTATCATTCTATCATTTTCTTCTTCACCCAGTTCACCTTGTGTCTACGACCCACCATCAATTAATTACAATTTGACTTTGATTCGTCCATGCAAGTAGGAGTTTTGAAGATCATAGCTCCCCAAGGCCCAAAATTCTTAGTTCTTCCCAACCTGATTATAACATTGTTTTTGCACCCGCAGTCCTGTCCTATTTTCCATAACTTTTCCATTAGTAACAGTTACGTAGTCAAGCCCAGCATTCCTCTTTCGTTTCTTGTCCTTTCTTTGGTTTTTTTAACGACTTATTCCCTCTACATTATCCTGGGTTACAATTGGACCTATCTCTGTTGTTTGTGGATTGTCGAGCATTCCCTGTGCTTTCTTAGTAGCCTACAAGAGAAAATTGTTTCAACCTTTAACATAATTTGTGTATCCGCTTTTAGCAAACGTTTGAGAAGTGCAAAACATGGTAAACAACATTAATATATAAAATGGGTTATGGAAGCCACTTTTGCATGTAAGCCTAGCCTATATTATATTTTGAATACAAATTGTATTTTACATTACAGTTTTATGTATAATTCATAAGCAATACACTTGTTCTTTTTTCAAGAACATAACATGTTAACCCATGTAATCTAAAACGTTAGAAGTGCTTTCTACTTACATTACTGGTACCGGTACCATCGTCAGAAAGGCTTCCTGGGGTTGTATTCGCTGCCAGAATCTTCGAATAACACATCACTGCCATTCAAATCTTCACTGCTTAATTTTAATCTTTCTTTTCTCTGTCTTTTTAACGAACGAACACCACTTCAACATTTCATTTTTCGAGTACTCATTTGAGGGTTACCAACTTGTGCACTCAAAATGTGGCTTATCAAATTGTGCATTCTACTGCCATACGTTGGAATAGAGCTAAACTAATTAGACCATCTGGTGGCAAATGCAATGCACTTTCATGGGGTTACCACGTTTCAATTTTTCCCAAAATGAGGGTTACCATGTTTTTGCCCACAACCCTTCAATAGTGTCTCTTGCTTTTTGATTAATTTTTCTACGTTCATCGTGGAGAATGTATTCCACGCCGTGACCCTGCGTCTTCCATGAATGGTGAAGCCTGAACTAACGATCATTCCGGTCAACGACTACTCCTGTTGGAATCAAGAAGTTATCCTTTATCATTACAATTTTATTCGCGTCATCTCTTGCTTCACTCATGTCTATGTCAGAAATTGTTTCTATCAGAGAAATTAATGGCATATACATTATTATTATTATTATTATCATTATTATTATTATTATTATTATTATTATTATTATTATTATTATTAATAAGACGTTCTTTGTGAAGAGCTTGTCACTCCGCACCGGCACCTTTGTATAATATGGGATACAAATATCTTATGTGAACATGGGTTCGGAAGTGCTGTACTTCCTTGTTAGAGCTTTTTTTCTAAACTCTGCTTACATTGTATGATGCGCAAGCTATTTTGTTTTTGTGTGGAATGCCATCACAGCTGTTGTGTACATGCACTCCATGCCAGAACTGCGGGAAACGCAGAGTAAGAGAATGCACGGTACATCACCCCACCACGCTCTGGTAAACAAGAGCGTCTACATGTGATCAGACTGTTGTGGTCTTCAACGATTGCTGTGATGATATTCACACGAACTAGCTAGCGTCATCGTTGTGGAAAAATAGTTCTAACAATGAAATAAAGCGTTTCCGAACTCGTGTTTTTTACCTTGGTATTTAACGACATGGATCATATGCGAAGACTAAATGGAAGGCAGAAAATAGGAGCGATTGGAGAATGCTGGGTTTGCAGTGAATTACCTGTCCTTCGGCAGAATACTATATATAAATGAAATAACCTTGCAGATTGAAAGAAGAGATAGGGTACGGTCAAATGAATAGAAAACCTATGTTACATTTTGTGATTAAATGCACGGTTAATTAGAAAATTAAGTTGGAAGTTCAGCAGTCCGCCGCTAAAAGGCTCCTTTCGTACCGCAATACAGCAGATGTAAGAGGTCAACGAACTCTGAGTAACTTGTACTGTCTCGCGCTAGAATGTTGTGATATGGGTTACGTCTTTCAGTGGTTTTTAAATTAAATTTACATGAAAACCGTCCGCGCTACTGAAATACGACAGAGGGATAAATGATTCTTTATTAGATTTTCTATTCGATATGGACAAAAATCACCATCCAATTCGCAATAGTTATCGAATAAGAGGGTGGTAAACATTTGGAAGAAAAAAACATTTTTTCCTGAGAAAACTATTAACTTTCTACCAATATGGCATTTCAGTTTTTTGTTATGCACAACATGAGCTATTCGCTGTAAAACTGTGTACGGTTATTTCACTTCCATCCTGTATATATTTAACGACGTTGTATCAAATATTGGGTTATTTAGCGTGAATGGAATTGGTGATAGCGAGATGAGGCTGAGGATTCGCTATAGATTACCTGACATTCGTCTTACGGTTGGGAAAACCTGTGAAAGAACCCAACCAGATAACCAACCCAAGCTGGAATCGAACCCACGCCCGAGCGCTACTCTGGGTCGGCAGGCAAACGCGCTACCGGCTGAACTACGCCGGTGACTGTCCCATATTTCCATCGTGAGGAATGTTTTGGCATATCTGAGAGCATGGCTGGTTGATTGCGCGTTTTGTGACTTGCAGCCACAGAGCTGGCCCAGCCGCCACTGTCGCGTCTCTCGGCATGGCAGCGTCGGTCGTCCCACGCCCCACTGACGGCGCCCGGTGCGCAGCCCCACGGGGACAAGGACAAGAACGGCCCCTTGCACGTGAGTATGCACCTCTGCCTGCCTTCTTGGTGATTCTGATGACATCATATGAACAGTCATTTCAGTTTTGTTTAAGACCTTACAGGATATATCGCGTGGCATACTCCCTTCCTGTTCCCCCTGAAATGAACTATTTTCCACACCGTAAACTTGATCATAGAAAAGCAATATTAGATGCACTCAATATATTTTTAAAGTTCGTTATTGTTCTCCAGTTCTTAAGAATTTCAAGTTTACCCCACTTTACAGTACACTCCCATTTTCCACACACAGGCCTAGTTTTAACTTCGTATCGTACTTATACGTTACGTAATTCACATGCAGTTGTTGTTAGTATAACGTAGATATGAACAAATTATATATAATATATAGGTCTAGCTTTAACTTCTTATACGAGTGTTAAGATTAAATTCAAACTAGAAATCTTACTTTGTGTGTGTGCGTTTGTTGAGTATTTAATGACGAACCTATAATCTGGGAATAAGTAAATACAATGCAATAAGTAATTCACACACACTTGCTGTTGGTATAACGTAGGTGAGGGAAAATGAACACACACCCAACTTTATTGATAAAGAAATCATAACACCAATTACGAAAAAAATGTACTTTTCTTCACAATCGGTACAACCACTAATGTAGCAGAGGGCAAAGTCTTGGTTTCATTTGAGTCTTAAACGTCTATAAAAATTGAATATTCTAATATTAAAAGTACAGTTTTCACATTTGTTTTAGTAGTACTACTCAATTATTATCTACTTTAAACTTAAAACTCGGGGGGGGGGGGGGGGGAGGGGATGTCCACCTGTCCTGAGAAATTGGTTTTCAGTACACTGCCTCTGTTTCTGTACACAGAAATTTCTCATAAATATAGGGTGGATTTTGTTCATATTCAATATCTGTGAAACAATTTGCAGTGCAATTGCTATTGACATATTTATAGGGCGCGTCAGCTGCTTCACTCCAGACAAGAATAACTCCGCAAACAGGCGACGTCATTTAAAATAGCAACTAAAACTCTAATCATATATATTTTAAAATGGCTGATGAATTGTTTATAATAATGAATCAAAGATTTTGGGAAAGAGAAAATTAATACAAGGCTCAAATGTTAGTATAGAATGGACATTTTGCAAAGCTATACAAAGATAAGCTGAAAATCAATGGTGAGCTCTTTGATGTAGAATTTTGCCTAGAAAGTATAAACTGGACAGAATTAGGAAAATGTAAATAAAGGAAAAGAAGAGACCTGAAAGCCAAGGTAAGAGACAGTGAGCAAACATTCAAGGAAAGAAATATTCGAAACAGATGGAGATGAAAGGTCAAGAACAAAAGAGTGTGGATGCATTTAGACATCTAGACACAGCAGATTCCACAGGTACGAGGTCAAAATCCTCAACGAAGATAATGAACGGAGAGAATGACGTCAGGAAAAGAGTGGGGAATAGTTGCTTCGAGACTTGGAGGAAAGCATTGATAACATCCCAAGGAGAGGGGAATGTCTGGATTCAAAATAAGCCAGTTTTTCAACACATATTTTAAATCTATTAAGACTCAAAGACTGGGCTGCAACAGGCAATTTATTAAACATATCTACCGCAGAAGCAGGCAGTTCGTAATTTCAAGTCCTTGTAAATAATTTATGAGTAATGCTGGAAGTGTCAAAATTGTCTCAACAGTTTGGTCTTGAACAATACAACAAATTCTACGAAGAAAATATCACATGTCACCTCTTATTTGGCTTTTTTCTCTGTCCAGTCACTGCCAGTTTGGGTCACTTTGATCACTGCTTTATTTTGCCTAAAATATAAATTTAGAAGTTAGGAATATCAAAATGAGCTAAGCATAAGTTATACACAATTGCATGACTAAATATCTAAGCAATAAATATGATATTTTAATTATGTACCTTACTACCTGTTCTATAAGTTTTGAAGCCCTTCAAATAACCAAATTTTCAACTTTAATTTCATAAACAAGTCTACACCCTTAAACAAAAAATTAGTTGCAGAAAGCCAGCCAAAACAAAAGTCAGAGCTCAGTGTTATCTCCAGTAACAAGGAAGTTAAAACAAAAATTAATAGCCCACATATCCAGAACCACAAAGAAAATGTAATAATAATAATAATAATAATAATAATAATAATAATAATAATAAATAAAATGTACCGACTAACAATAGAATGTTCTCGTGTATAAATTATGATTTACCTCAAAATCTGTGCTTCAATGGCTGATCATGACAATATCTTTGAAAAATATTGGAATACAAGAGGTCAAATGACTTTATTGTCAAACACCTGGCATTACAAAACAACAACAACGTAAATAATGGTTTACAAAGAGAACCATAATTGCATCAAATGTAGACATTCCTGAGCATGAGTCAGTACCAGTAACAAATTTGTCTCAAAATATTCAATTAATTGCATGCCTTCCACTACCAACATTATTCTCAAGTTTCCTGCGTGAACAGTGTTAAGTTCAGTTGATTCCATTTATTCATAGTGTTCTGCCTAAGGGCAGGTCTTTCACTGCAAACCCAGCTTTCTCCAATCTTCCCTCTTTTCTGCCTTCCTCTTTGTCTCCATATATGATCCATATATCTTAATGTCGTCTATAATTTGATCTCTTCTTCTGCCCCGAACTCTTCTCCCGTTCACCATTCCTTCCAGTGCATCCTTCAGTAGACAGTTTTTCAGGCAGTGCCCAACCAATTCCTTTTCCTCTTCCTGACCAGTTTCATCTGAGCTGATACATTTAGTTTAATCATCTCCTTGGTGAATCAGATTTCCTTGCTTCTATTTCAGATACTTCGGAAATACTAAAGGGATGCGATCTATTTTTAATATCTTTCTTTCTCAGTTTTCTTTTGCAAAATGCTCACTGCAAACTAAACAAGACCAGACAAGGCATTTCCAGAATTCATAGTACACATATTTTCTTATTTATATTTAGCAACATCTCGACTAGTTCTATATGATAAGGATTAAACTTGAACCATTTTAGTTTACTGAAAATTTACTAAAAGTGGAAATGTCGAAGTTTGCATCAAATACAGTATGTTTCAGAATTACAGGCACAAACTGTACGAGTGACTAAAGGGCAAAAGATTCTAATGAACAATGATCTGGAAACCAAATATGCCATCACTGCGACCACCAACTCGTACATTTGCACCTCATTTTTTACCTGGCAGATTAATGGTCGTGCATACCTCCATTTTTTTTTACAACACGAGACAAGCTTTTGGATGATGTGTCTCTTTGAGTTAGGCAACTGCTGTGGTACGTGCATGACGGAGTGCACCTCACTTGCATTTGAAAGTTCGAGAATTATTACGCACAAACTTCCACAATAGGTGTATCGGCCACAGCCTTCCAGGTATCCCGTCTTGAATCTCTGAATGTTTTTGTTCGGGGATATTTGAAATGCTTTGTTTAAACTCCGGGCACACACTGTCAGTGTTGTCAACATATTAGACACAACCAGGGATATTCGAATGAGAAAACATGCTGATGTCTGTCTTATCATGAACACACACTTCCTCCAGTGCATTCAACTGTTACGTTACCCAGAGCACCTAAAACCCCACAGAATTCGGAAATGGCTGGTTTCCAGATCTATGTTTATTAGGAGTTTTTGCCTTGATTCACTGCCCTTCATTCACTCCTGCAGTTTGACTTATAATTTTGAAACATCCTGTATAGATGTAGATCGTTTTACATGGTAGACCATTAGTGTACAGAGTCATAAAGATTCGACAAAACTTTTATTTAACACAATTATTAATTGTTTAATACATACGACAAAGTATGTCTCATTCAATGGCAGCCATAAGAGTGCTGTTTACTTCTGTTTTAGATGTGGGCCCACTGTGCAGTGTGATGGATTCCCTGTACATCACCAAGAGAAATCTACCAGTGCATGTTTGATATACTGTGTTGCTTAAAGAAAAGATTAAATGAATATTGGCAATTACTTGTGTTCTCTATCACATTTAAAGTAGAGGAAAAGCTTACATTTTCAATTTGATTGCATGCATGTAAATAATTGGTTGATCAGAATAGAAGGTTATAAATTACGCACCATAATCTAAACATAATGGCTTTGTTGAAAGCCAAACAGGTTCTGCTCCTCAGCGCTACATAATATGGATCCCCTCACCGCAGTTGAGCATCACTTGAAAATTGGAGAATGTGATTCTTGTCCACAACACAGAAAAAAATGCTGCAAGTTCTTCTCTAGGAAATGCATGAACATCCAGCATACAGTTCAGATTGGGGCCCAGTGACTTTCAGCCTCTTATTTCAGTAGGTGTCTCTGAATGAGGTTCTGGCTGATATGTACTCTATTACCGGGCAGTGCATCTCACTTGACGATATGTGTCAGAGGACGAACAATTGTTTGTATGCATTTGAAGTCTGACTAGTGTAATATGTAGCTAATCGACGATGTGTGCAATGGAGGGGGAAAGAAACTGGCCACCCTACCCCATTATCTCCCAGCCTAGTTGCCTCATAAGTGATGGCTTATTGGCATCACTTGTGAGGTTCAGACCTGTCTTTAGACGGTTGACTAAACAACAAACAACAATTTCAGTAGGCTATATCGTTCACATGTTGTTGTTTAGTCAAACTAGGCCAGGAGATAATGGGGTAGGGTGGCCAGTTCCTTTCCCCTTCTATTGCATACAAACAATTGTTCTTCCTCTGACATATGGGTATATCGTCAAGTGAGATGTACTGCCTGATAATAGATGTACATATCAGCCAGAACCTCAATCAGAGGCAATCAATCGTTTACATGCAACAGAAAAATTAAAAAGTTGGGCAAGAGTAGGGATATGTCTTGTATGCATCTGAGGTGGACTACAACATGGCAATTTAAAGTTGAAGCGAGGTTTCTTGGCCTTTGCACAAGCCATATAAATGCAGAAGAGGCATGTGAAGCTTGGACATCATTATCAGGAAACAGAGAAAAAGGGAATTAGAACTGGAGAATATAGGAGGGCCCCCCCCTTCTAACGACAGGACAGTCTGCATGTATGGCATGGTGCAGATATCCTGAAACCTCACACCACAGTTAACAAGTAAAAGTCTCCAATCATACTTACATCATCCCTGTCAGTTTTATGAATTAAGCCTTTCTCTTTCATTTGTGAGTACTGCAACCTATTTGTTTGATCCCCTCTGTAGTCACGTGTCACGCACCTCCCATTATTAGCTTCCTGTCTGAATTTCAAAACTGTCCAAATAGTCTCCTGAGAAGTCCATCTTCCTCAATAACTTCTAAGTTTCTTCAGCAGAAGAACAAACTCTAAAGTGGGACTAGTGGCCAACAGGCTTCGAGGTAGCCTAAATATTCCAACTAGTCCCGAGAATCACTGCGAGGACGCGAGATCGCATGTACCTACTTCCACAATTTCAGGTTGAATCCGTTTTTAAAGTTGTATATCCCCAGTACAAACTGTAATATACAAGAAATGTTCCATACTTGATTAACCTTTCTATTCTAGCTGGGTGAGTGCGAACTGCATGTTGCACAGTCCACAGCCTGTGTGAGACACGACAAATGTTTATATTTGGTCTGCAGATATAGCTCATTACAACAGTGTGCTTTACAGTACATGTTCTTCCTTCTTCTCTTGTGAACTCCATAACACACTGCTAACGGCACCCTTGCACAGTTTAATCCTGTTCCTTATTGTATCAGGGTCACCATAAAGACAACGGGTCAGCCACTCCTCCAAGAACGGCAGGGTCACTCAGTGTGACCGGACACTCGGCCACTCCTCCAAAACTGACAGCAGTCAACAAATCCGCCACCATCCCCCCTGTCCGGAACTCTCACCCCCACACACCACCCCTCCCCCAAGCATCTACACCCCCAAACCCACCTATATCCCCAAAGCCACCCCTGGCGAACGCGTACTCCAACTTCCAGATAGCGAAGCAGCTGCATCGCGAGAACCTGGAGCACAAGCCCCTGCCGGACACGGTCGAGGACAAGCTGTACCGCGCCATGCAGGCGAAGCAGGGGCAGCCGCGGGTGTCTGCTGTGGGGTACAGGGGCTACGGCGCGTCGGGGCCCTCACAGTGCAGCAAGCTCCGCGTGTACCGTCCGAAGACTGCCGCGCAGGAGGAGCGCAGACTGGTGGAGGACGTGCTGCCTCCACGACCGAGCACCGGGCGAGTGTCCGACATGCAGCTGGCCATCTGCTGGGACCTGAAGCCGCCACGAGAGGAGGACGAACCCAAACCCTCACCACATATTGACGGTAGCAATGGTAGTGCCGCCCCTGCAGTGTTTGCTCTTGTACATCAGCCAGCCCCTGAACATTCCTCCAAGGGTGATGACAACAAAGAGGGCTGTGGAGCCCTGCCAGGAAAGAAAGGCGATGGTACACCTCCAGGAAAGAACAATCATGGCACACCTCCAGGCAAAAATGGCTACAGCTCACCTCCTACAGAGAACAACAGTGGCACACCTCTGGGAAAGAATGGCCGTGGCACAGCTCCAGAAAACAAAGGCTCTGGCATACCTCCAGAAAAGAATGGCTGTGGCACACCTCTGGGAAAGAATGGCTGCGGCACACCTCTGGGAAAGAATGGCTGCGGCACGTCTCCAGGAAACAAAGGCTGCAACACATCTGTTGAAAACAATGGATGCGGCACACCTCAGGGAAAAACCGGTTGTGGTACAGCCCCAGGGATAAGTGATTATGATGCTCCACCTGGTAACACGAACAGCATTTTCACAGTTCTGCCTAGGACTGCGTGGGGTGAGAGCAAAGAAAACAGCAGCCCAAACGTGGGGATCTCGCACAAAAGGAGCGGTAGTGCAGAAGGGGGACCAAGACACTTCGCAACACTGGAGCGCCGCAAAGTGCACCAGAGTTCCCCAAATCTCGCGAGTCACAAACAGATCCGACGACCTTGTGTCGCCTGCGATACAAGGGATCCCAAGTACGCCCACCACCAGCACCGTCCCCACTCTGACTATAAGATGGCGTTCAAGGCAGGCAAGCCAAACAACAGTTTCGACAGTGGCAGCACGCGCCCTCACACGGCCAAGCCCGTACGAGTGCCCAAACCGCGGCCACCCTTCGCCAAGAGAAGCTACTCCATAGACACACTGACGCCACCCTTCAGTCTGTGGCCTGGACACACGGCGCAGGGCTACCCGGAGCACTGGAGACTGGCCTCTGTGTACCAGCACGCCTACAAGCCCATCGAGGCCAGGAGGAAGCCATTGCTGGCCAGTGTATACCAGTAGTCACTACTCCATAGACACACTGACGCCACCCTTCAGTCTGTGGCCTGGACACACGACGCAGGGCTACCTGGAGCACTGGAGGCTGGCCTCTGTGTACCAGCACGCCTACAAGCCCATCGAGGCCAGGAGGAAGCCATTGCTGGCCAGCGTGTACCAGTAGTCACTACTCCATAGACACACTGATGCCGCCTTTCAGCCTGTGTGATGGAAAGTATTCTTAGTCCGATGAAGCTCCTTTAAACTGAATAGCGTAGGTAACCTGTGTGTACTGGGTCACTCTTTCATAAGAATGAGTCATCAACAAGCAAGGCTTGTCTGTGTTGTGTGGTGGTATGTCTGCCAGAGGTTTAACAGTGCCGTCTTTGATTATCCTGTACTTTGCAATGCCTGTATCTTGGGGGCAAGATAGTGCACCACCACATTACCATGTGTTCTTGAGAACCACTAGCCTGAAAAGGCTATGGAAGTCACCAGACCGAACACAAATGGACTTACAGAAGATTCTGCATCACTGGACTTACAGAAGATTCTGCATCACGCACACAGGGGGAAGTTACAACTGCATGTGTTACTCTTCCAAGTGCTTTTGTCAGAAATGTATTACATGCCTTCAATTGTGTGAGGATTTCAGGCATTCTAAGTGTGTATATGTACTATCAAATACTCTCTAATAATAATACTGGAAAGTTCGGCAAGTGACTCACCACCATCTAGCGGGGTATGTAAGCAGCGAGGATGATGTGAGGCATTGCGTGGTAAATTGTGACATGAGTTTTATTCTTCAACAAATGTGTGGTGTAAGTTATAAGGATTATTCTCATTGTTGTTGCACATAAAGTCAGAGAAATGTGCAATTGTTTGTTATGTATTTTTCTGTAAAAACTATGCTTGGCAAAAGATGCTAGCTAGGTCTTTCTTCAGCTTTACAAAAGATAGGGACAGATAAGAGAGTCCTGGACAAGTTTAACATTAGAGCAACAGAGTACCATTACAAAATATGTTATTCAGATCACTTCAATAACATAGAAATCTCTTTTCTATTGTTCGATCTAAAGATGAAGAAAACGTGACTCCAGGCTGCTTGAAGAGCTAAAGTTAGGCAACTATGACGAATCATTTCCTAAGCTTTCCTGAAAGAAACATTTGTTATTTCTTACTCAAGAAAGGAGATATCGAGGCAGCTAAATTGAATTTTTGCAGTCCTATTTGGACGAAACTGTTAATGAAGGCAAAAAGTATAGCATACAAATAAAGAAAAAAACGTATTGCAAGAGAATGCAAGAATCTATGTTGCAGATTGGGTGTATAGCGAAGTGAATCACGAAATTTTTCTTCAGATAGGCCAAGTCCAAATGATGACGTAACAACACATAAAAAAGACTGTAAAGATTCAAAAATATAAACACTATCATTTATATTATGTTAACACATAAATTTTTGTTTTAATGTACAAATAGTAATAATGCACATTTTCGATTTAATAATAACAGTATATATATAATATAATATAATACTTGTACATTTGACACAAAAATAAGATAGAACAACATCTAGATATAATTTTTTTTTTGTATAAAATATTATCTAGTAATGAAAAAAAAAACTTCTAAAAATATCTATCTATACTAAATATATTTTACAAGAAAAATAGTTCATCCAAAGGGCTGGACTCGGGAAGAGTACCCAAAACGCTCATTGCATTTCCGTGTTGCAATACTTAAACGTTGACGCAAATAAGTAGTGCAACGACAATCACCGGTAATGGAGATCAAAATTTGGCCGATTTCAGATACCAAAACTTTAGCGTCATGACTCCAAGGACCGAAGGTCTCCACAGCAAAGGAGACAAAGATATAATTGTCTAAAAGATGAGCATACTTATTGACTTTTTTTTGTCACGGCTAATTCAGCAGCAGATGCTGTGCATCTGGAGGTATTCGGCAAGTGAGATGGAGCTAGAGTGTCAGTGCAGTGGAGTCCCAAATTAAAGATGTTCCTCTAGATCATGGAATTAAGGTCAGACCATCAGGTCGTTTACCATCCGCGCAACTAATACCTGGTGGTTGCAAAAGAGACGGGATGCCACAAGAAGTCAGAGATCTTTTAATGATATCATTGAGGGATGTATGTCTGGGAATGCGACCCTTGCTCCTCGCACAACTAAGTGCATGATGCCCGTAAATATCAGCAATTCCCCCACAAATACATTGGTGTGGCTGGCAGAGTTTACACCCAAGGCGTAAAGCCATTGCAATTTTAAAGGATGTACTATCTATTAGGGTGCCGATGTGAGGAGAAGGTAATGCGTGTAACCAAGCTCCAGACTCACTCTCTTGAAGAGCTAGGAGACGTGCAATGTCTTGTTCAGATGTGAAAGAAGAAAGGAGTTTATCTAAAATTTTTTGGGAACAAAAAAAATGGTTTTCTCTAAGAATATTTATCTCCTAAGACAAAATTGTATTCTGATGTTTTTTTAATTAATGTTCTTTGTGAAACTGAAACTAGTGTAAAAGAAGAGCTATTTAAAATGGCAGTGCCCCTATTAACATTTCCGTTTGAAGTAACTGGTCCAATATCTTCATTGATAAATATTTCACTATGCTAATAAACTGTTACATCAAAATAAAATGGACAACCATATAGTTAGGAAACGAAATACCGGAAAGCGATGTATGAAAGCTGCTATGTACAACTAAATCATGTACATTTAGAAATACGAGAATTGTGCCAATTCATTTCTATTCTAATAACTTTGTAATTTGTTATTAATTTAAAATGTTGTGAACAAAAGCGATTCCAAATTATACTATTGCTTTGCATTTTCTTACTGACATCAAATGCACAGCTCTCCACTCTTCCTCACGGAACCAAGCACACAACAATGAGTGTATCAACAAACCAAACTGCTAGATGGCAGCACAGTCACGTTTTGCCACTGCTTGCAATGCTAAACAGGAAAGCTTTCCAGTATTATTGTTAGTGTATTTGGTACTATATTATACTGATTACAATCTCCTTCCAAATTGTGATTTATAAAATACTCTTAATACACTTCTCTGATTCCCTCTAAGATAGCTTTCCAATGGTGACAAGGTGAGAGTTTCAAGAGCAGGTGATATTCTGCATCGTGATTTCAAAGGACATCTGAAAATGACGTATATTAAAAACAATTCCTGTCATCACTCAAGCCAAAAAAAATAAAAAAAATACAAAAATGAATGTCGTACATAATTAAAATATTTTTTAAAATGTAATTTCCTACCGAACTTCTTGCAGACGAGGCCAAGCCTTCAATTCTTCTAGGAAATTATACTGATTACATGGGTACATGTAGGTTCTACGAGGGTCCATCAGAAAGTATGTTCATAAACTTCAAATTTGGCATTTATTCAAATCTGTGTTCAATATTTGATTTGATCACATCTCCCTAAAAACAGCATCAGTTCGAATCTTTTTCCAGGTTTTGCACTTATTCTACTCAAAGTCAAAATATTCTTGTAGTTTAGAAAGATAACTAAGTCAGTTTTCAATGGCACTTTCCAGATTTCTGGTAACGCTGCCAATTGCTAAACAGCTACAGAAGCGACTCACCAAAGAAAATGTACGAGCAGATGATAGGGCATTTCTACTTGTCACACGGGGTTACTTGCTGAAATTGGGAGAGGACCAGTGTGGATTTTCCATTCACAAATAACACATGTTCAGTCTGTTCACTTCGCTTCATCAGAGAAAAGAGTGTTGCGTATGAAATTCTCCTCCTCAGCCATCTTGTCCAGGACACATTGACATATTTCCAGTCACGTGAGCAATGTGCATAAAGAAGACAGCATGTGGAGCAGTATGGTACAGGAATTGTATATTCTGCGTCTTCTGAGCCTGTATATTTTATTCCACGACTTTGGCACACAAAAGTATCCCTCTTAAACCTTACATAGGCATATGGAGCACACTAGCTTATCTTACAAGCGTATCCCCTCCCCAGTGCCGCCAAGGTGTGGCTTGTGGGTAGAGCACCTGGAAGGCGGAGTTATGTTACCCCAATGATGTATGATTATGTGGTGCTAGAAGAGATCTTGAATGTGAGTTTAACTTAGTTCCAGGCCATGGAAGAACACAGAAACAATTCCCTATAAGGAAAAATTTCTGTGCTCTAACTGGAAATCGAAACCAGAACCTCATGAACTGTGGCCAGAAGCTCTGACCACTAGACCATGCGATTGGTTTTGTTGTATGATAATGACACAGAAAATCGTGCACCTCCTTGAATGTCGTCATGCACCTTCTTTCGCAGGTCACCGACTATTCTCAACAGCCTTGACAATATTGCAGCAGTTCTAAGTAAGATAAATGATAACAAAACACCAACGACATTTCTAAATGTTTTATGTCCAAACAATTAAATTATACATATTATACAAAACACAAGTATGGTACACTGACACTTATACAGCTGGAGAGCTGAGCTTCAGGTACATTCCACAACCAGTATCGATCTAATCTTCAAAAGAGACAAGCGAAGGGTTACATTCTTTCACTTGCTGTTGTTCACTCAGAAGGGCGTTGAGGGTAAAGATACCCAAAACCTCCTGTACATTTCTCAGCAAACTGTATCTCTGCAGTGCTATGAATTGATAGTATTTTGTTACGATTTAATGTAACAATGTGTATCCATGGGGACCGGACTTGTAAGCAGATTCTAATATATATTATTATTATTATTGTTATTATTAATGTAATGTTCAACACTTTGATTGCAATTGCCACTAGTCTACAGAGTGGTGCATCCCAGTCAGTGGCGTTTCTTACAATTTGGAGAGTCTATAATCTTCAAGTGATATAGATGTTCTGTGATGATCCTCAATGCTGCGTGGTACTTGTGGCATTAGTTCCCTCCATGTCTTCTGATGGTCTCGGACCTCTGTCGTGAACAATGCTTTACTGAGTGAAATGACAGGCTTGGTTTTCATTTTCAGTTAGTCCCACTTGAGATAGAACCCACTGATTTTAATGTTGTATCATACATTCCATGCCCTTATGACGACAATCAGAGGCACAACGTCTACCAGCAGTGCCGAGTCTTACGCAGATGCGAAAACAGAGTAGAGGTGTTTATACTTCGATATTCGTGTGGCTTCAGCAATTACTCATTCCCTATCTCGGAATATTCACGTATGTGTCAGCTGTTCTTGACCAAGAGGACGTCGAAAAACAAACTGAGAAGAAGAAGAAGAATAAGAAGAAGCAGTAGCTCTTGCTGCTCTGACAACACTCACCAAGAGTGAGGCAATTTGACACAATGTGTGTGCAGAAATTCCAATTTCAATAAGGATTTTGCTCTAGCATGGAGTCAAATCCAACTTGCAATGATTATTACCTGGTTAGGAGAATATCAGTAGCTTCACTGACACTAGTTGATACAGCATAGTTAAATAACTAATAAAAATAATGAATTTTGTTAGATCAATACTGTTCTCACGAATATGTGATCTGAACTCACGTCGACTGTGCAGAATGTCAGACAATACAAACTGTATGACAGGCAAGTGATCACGGAGGACAGCATCTTAGTTGTTCTCTTTAGATATGCGTTGTTTTTCTTAATTAAAATTTAAAGTTAGGTTTTCACACACTTACAGTCAGTGTGGGCAGCTAATATTTTTTATTTGCCTATCTGCTAAGGAGAGATTTCGACATGAGCTCATTAACAATTCCCTTGTCAGTATCAGTTCACCTTGTCTGTTACGGCAGCAGCCGACTGTACTCCATGAAGAAGGAACTCTTCTTCACGCCTTCCCACACTTTGGACGCATAGTGCAACCTGAAACATCACAGTTCTCACTTGCTTTCGATACGACAACATCTCATGTCTTACATGACACACAGACACAGCTGATGGTGACTGTACTAACCAGTTCTTCTCGGACAGCACGGTGTGTGTGATAGGGTGGCACGTGACGCCGTGGATCTGGTTGCGCAGCATCGCCAGCAACTCTGCAAAGCCAGGATGGCCCCTGTAGTGCCCGGCCTCCTCTGCAACAATCACCCGGTCCGTGTCTCACACAGCCAGCACCCCACGAGGTCCACAGCTAGCTTCACTTACCTGTCTCCCCAAAGTCAGGCAGCAGAAACAGGCTGGTGGCATCTCCAGAGTTCTGAGGACTGACAGTGTTGCCTATGCCACTCTGGGTCTGAAGTCTGGACCTCAGGCACGTTCTGCTGTACACTGTCTGAAAAGAAACCACAACATAACGCTTGAGTGTTTGCTATCACGCACTAAGGCCTCTGGAGTGTCCAACATATTTGCAATGATATAACTCATACAGGTGATGCTGACGAAGGAAGTTCTAGGTCCTTCTGGTATGGTTTGAGCAACACCACAGAGCGTGAACCAATGGTTAAAAGGACCGATAACTGGAGATCTGTGAAATTCGCGAGCAGCAATAACCCAAATTGTTCCCATTCTGCCAATTTTTTCACCACTCTTTACATTTCTTCCATAACCACAAAAGTGCAAAGTTTTTAAACCAATTCCAGCAGCACACGTTTTATTTACGAATCTTAACAATATCGTATTTTTTTTAATATTGTATTTCTTTTTCTTGGACTTTGTTAATGTGCTGTTTACTACCCAGATAGATGCCTGGGTGTCCAGTTGTTCCACTTCTTGCTAGTTCCAGGTTTTTTATTTTAAGAATAAATGTATTACTTTTATGTTGGAGGGTGAAAATTTGATATAATATTGTTTTGTTTTTATTGATTTTATATTATTTTCTTCTGTCCATTCTTACAGCACTTTGTATGCTGAGTTTAATTTGTTTTCCACCTTATTGTGTTCAGATTTTCTGTTTTTATATTACAACATCGTCTGCACTGGCCCAAAGTGCGATGACAGGTCCCATCTGCACACAAGTACCTGGTAAGCTCAACCTCCAGCCTATTTTTAACTACTGCAGATGACAGATGGATAATGGGATAGTGGACGTACCGTGAGAAAAATGGTGTTTTGTCCATCATAAATTCCATCACGACCTGGGCCACATATGCATCTAATTGAAGGCATGAAAAGAGGGGTATGATGATTACTGTCTGCCTTTTCTCTTTTTTAAGCAACAGTGTATTATGGATACCATCTTAAACATTTTCAGGAATTCTCTTGAAGAACTGCACTCTGCAGGTCCTGTACATGACTTCAGACTACAGACAAAAGGGAAACTTTCACGGAAGAATGGAGCATTCTTATTTTGCTCTAGTTAAGTTCTAAATGTTTTGTTCGATTCAAGGCATAATTATGTAAATAATAATTTCTCTGACTCAAACACAATTACAATTAATTATCTGTTGCTGACCTGCATAAGCTTGAGTTGTGAGGGACTGAAGTCGCCCGTGGCAGCTCGGTTCTGCAGGAACAGCACATGTGGGAAGTACTCTATGATCTCTTCATCTTGTGACGTTGTTGGTGTGGAAGGCTTCAACATTTCTGCTGACTGAACAAACCTGGTAACAGCATAAACATTATCACGTGGCAATTACTGGTAAACGTTATGCAGAGCAATGACGCTGCCTCTAAGCCTGGCACAGGATACAATGCATGGCATATCTTTCTATTGTCGATCTCCATTTATGAACTGTACTGAGAAATACGATTTTCAACATAGTTAGATACGCAGTACAACAATGTAGTTTCTTCTACTGAAGCAGAATTCATATGAGTTGTGTGTACACAAGTTAACCACTGGAATGTGCGTTGAATCATTAAATAAGTGGTAAGAAACAAGTTCTATTCTCACTGTCAAGCAAATTAATCCGCACAAGCCATACTGAGTACATTAAATTACAAGCACTGTGCAGGATAAAATGGATGTTCAACGTACCGCAGTAATTTGTTTGTAATTACATCACTGACATGATATGACGCGGATTGCACTAAATTTCCACAAATCTTCTTAATTTTTTCATCATGAAACCAAACTTGAATGAGGGAACAAATAATTTTCTCTTACGTAAAACGATCTAGTTTTGCCATTCTCCTTTTGCAAATTGACCACAAGTTCTCAATCCGGTTGATGTTTCTGACCAGGGGAGTACCAGGAAATCATTTTCTGGTTGGAGAACTTAGTAGTCTTTCGAGATGTTGCCATCCGGAAATGATTTCTGCAGCTGTGTTAAGACTCTAGTTTCCAGTATGTGAATATACTTGTCCTCACTCTTCAGGATAGGAATTAATGAACCAGGCCCTTCGTGTGTAACATTACACTTTGAGGTGTTTCGTTGCTTGTTGCAGATGAGTTGGATTCTTTACAGATGTAAGTAACATAGTGGCCCTGAACCTCAAAATGTGATTCATCGAAAAAAAGTACAGTCTTCCAGTCGTTCACTGGCCAGTTTCTATGTAATTTTGCCCATATTACGCGTTTTTTTGCACATATTAGGGGTTAGCTGTTGCTTTTTTAATGGTTTACAAGTCTTTCGTCCAGCTTCCAAAAGTCTACAATGCACTGTTGGAATGCGAATGTCTACCCCAGTCACAGCTATTAACTCGTGGCTTAAGTCGGCAGCAGACAGTCTAGGATTTATTTCACTTCTCCTAACAATTAAACTGTCATCCTTTCCAGCCACATTTTTCTTTTTCCTGGGGTGCAATACATCCAGGCTCTCGGTATCGTTTCTGCAGCAATTTACCTTTGTGTCTTCAAAGTGTACTCTGCTAATGTTACAGTTTAGAGGGTTTTCATACAATTGTATCCATTTCAGAAAGAACACAGCAATGCAGTAATAAGTCTTCAACACAATTAAAATCCTTCTGAGGATGAAAATGAGAGGAAATAATTAACACCATGCAAAAAATATGAACTCCAGACCTTCAACATTGAAGTTCTGCTATATTACAGAACTCAATTAAGCAGACTGTGCAGCTGGTAGACCAACAGTCAAACAAAATGCTAAAAATTGTCACGTTCGGATTAATTTGCATGTTACTGTACAGTACGTTCAATGAGGAGAATGGCTATTCACTTAGGCCCTAACTGTGGTTTTTCTCAATACAGTTTAGACAATTCATTAACAGAGACTGACAATGCAAATTGTCAGAAGAATTATATCGGTGCCTCAGTGCAAACAATTAACAAACATAACTCCATGCATTATGTCCTGCTTCAGGCTCGCTAAGAAACAAGCACCGAACTAGAAAAACAAAACACACTGCCCTTCAAAAAACAACCTTGTGGCTCCTTAGAAAATAAGTAAGTAGAAAAACAAAACACACCTGAGGAAGTTGGGGTCGAAGAACCAGTCCTGCACAAGTATGACGATGTGGCAGACTGAGAGCAGGAAGGCAGCCAGCTGCAGCGACTGGATCTCCATGGCATTCTCCGTGGAAGTGAACTCGGTGCCGGCAAACTTCTTGCTCTCCTGCTGCACCAGGCGGTCCATCACCGATGCTGACAGCATGGGCTGCGTGTCCAGCAGAATGACACGGTTCGGCGTTACCAGCAGGTCCACGCCCGTCGTGCAGTGCCCGCCCAGCTCGTGGTGCTCCAGGCCCTGGGGCTTGAAGTACAGGCTCCTGCGGCAACGTGACAGCACAACTTGGCTGGGAATATTCATCTAAAGATGTTCCATCTTCACAAATTAACAATACAGAAATAAATGAGGGCACACAGAAATGAAATCATTTACTGTCCTCCCACAATGTTCATTTTCTGCATTGCTCATAAAAAGATATCTGTTATCCAAAAAATTTGTAACCAGCTATCTAGCAACAGGAGAGCTGATAATAACAAGACAAGATGAGACCGAGGATTCTCCAGGAATAGGGGTTCGATTAATTGGTGAAGAAAAACACTGAATACATCAGTACAAAAACATCTGTTTATATAGGGGATAAAAGTGCTAGAAAAAACTGAGTGTGGATAAAATAAACGTTCTACTTGCCAGTACCTGAAGCTTTTAGTAATCAAAAAATGTAATTGAAATTATGGACTTAATACACACACACACACTTAGCTGTATTTGATACACAGAAATAACTTTCAAAACAATTGAAATATTAATTTTTATAGTAAAGAATCTAAAAACAGTTTAGCAAATTAATGACTGATTAAAATAAAAACCAAACAAAAGATGGCAAAACTCCATCCTTGTACAACATTCAACAATAAAAATTGTAGACACGGATTTAATTAAATTCCACTCAGTGTTTTCTTGCTTAAAATTAAAAGAATACATTACCTCCAGATTTTCCGTTATCTGAAAGTACAGTAAGTCAAAAAGGAAGAGAGAGCCCTCTCTGAATCTACATTTAACAGTAACTGTGCATACTTGGGAGGGTCGTCGGGCTGGTTGCCTGCCAGCAGGGACATCAAGGTGGACTTGCCCACACCCTGCAGTCCCAGACAGCCGACCACCATGAAGTCGTTCTGATCCAACAGGAACTCGAGGGCCCCATCACAGAACTGAAAAGACTCGTCCACTAATTTGACGCTGCCCTTCATTTCCGGAGGCGGTGACAGGGGATTCACATCTGCAATGTGTTAGAAGGCGAATGACATGATTGTCAAAAATGAGTGTTTGATTCTGGCAGTGCCAACTTATTTTTCTCAGATTTTACTTATTTATACAACACACGAGTTACATGGAGTCACCAGAAACAGATCTGAGCCGCTCCCTACTTCATTACTAACCACTCAACATAACTGCATCTTTATTCGATTAGGATCCATTCCCAATATTTTGAAATTGTAAAATTACTTTTGAAAACTGAACACGTCTATTTGATACTGAATCATTTATTCAGAGATACTTCCATTGTCACCAGCTCTATTCCCAGAGGGAGGCAAATATTTCATTCCATTAGTCTGACCTCGTGTTTACTTAAGGAGTGATGACTGACAGGACAAGCAGATCAGAAGTTTACTCATAATGCTGGAACTCATCAGGAAGAGAAAAAGAAATTGCCTGGGTCACTGGCTGAGAAAAAACTCCCTACTGAAGGATGCACTGGAAGGAATGGTGAACGGAGAAGACATCAGATGATGGACAAATTAAGATATATGGATCGCATGCAGAAGGCAGAAAATGGGAACAATTGGAGAATAAATACTGGGTTTGCAGTGAAAGACCTGCTCTTGGGCAGAACACTGTGAATGAATGGTAAAATTTTGGTAACTGTACCATTCGGTGAGCTGCCTGAACCTACATACTGCACATCCGGCCAATTTTATGGAACTTAAAAGGAAAAAAGATCTAGAAGTCATTTTCAAACTTACAAATCTTCCTCATACAGATTACTAGGCATATAGCCTACTACATTTTCCAATTTCTAAGTTTTAAATCTTGTCTAGATCGTTCCCAATACTGTATTCCAGTCCAAGATATTCAAAAAGTTAAATTGCAACATCATAATAACAATAATAATAATAATAATAATAATAATAATAATAATAATAATAATAATAATAATAATAAAACACAATAACAATGCATAATTTTAGTAAAGAAAACGCCAACTGTAGGAACAGCAAGAGTTTAAATCTACAGGGTGAGGTGGAAGTAACTAGGTATTAAAAAACACGTACAAAATCTACATTTACAACACTAATTTATTGAAATTAATTTTATGTGTACGTTATTAAATGAGAATACAGATCCACACCTCACAATTCAATGTAGGCACCTGTGGTGTCGACCAATTTCCTCAAGCAGATGGGAATGGAATCCACAGTTTTCTGGAGGAAGTTGCGTGGAACATTGGTGATAACGCCAAGAATCCGTGCTTCCAATTCTTCCAGTTGCGAGGTTTCGTCCAGTGCACCTCATCTTTTGCCTAGCTGCATAAAAAATGTCAGGACTTGTTGCAGGCCATTCGTGAGATGCACGTCACCCCAGTCAAAGTTCCGGAAACTTCTCACCCAACCACATAAGCACAACATTTGCAAAGTGAGGTGGTGCACCATCCTACATGAAGATAATGTCGATGTTTTCCCATCCAGATACTGTGGACCAAACGTAATCGTCAAGCATCTCATGGTAGCATTCCGCATTCACGCAGGAGAAATGGCCCGATGACATTTGAGACCATCATTCCACATCACACAGTCACTTCTACTCCACAGTCATATCTGGATCTTGTGCTGCCCAATAATGGCAACTGTATCGATTGACGATACCTCCCACATGAAATACAGCCTCATCACTCCAGAGGATGTTTTGAAACAGTTGAGGCCAACCCAGCACTCCATTCTGTGATCGCAGTCTTCTGGTGTCAGCTGCTGCACGTAATTCAGTTCTTCCTAACACCTGACGTATCACATACCTTTACGCGAGCTGCCTGACGTGCTGATTTAGCTGGGCTACAATTGAACATTTCCCACACGATCGCCACATTCTTCTCAGACTGAGATGTGGATGGACGGCCAGTTCTTCCTGCATTCTTAACCGAACCTATGGTCATTAGCTTCCTATGACAAGTCTTTACCGTCTCTGGCATTCCCCTTCCTTTCACCTTGCGCCACCATCTCTGTACAAGAACAACACAGTGTGCAGCAATCTACGCTGACTAGCAGACAGGTGATTGGCCATCTTTGCTATTGTTGCGCGTACTTCCTCTCATGGCCACTGTTTGTACTGCTGACCTATATGTACACACTATTTTCATTATTAAAATTCTACAGCCATTTAATAATACCTAGTTACTTCCCACCCGCACTGTACAATGCACAATGATGAAAATATTAAGCAACCAAAACAGCATAACACGAAAAGCAGCGACCATTTTATACCGAAACAAATGACTAAATGTACTGCTATACTACACATTGTAAGTTGCTCTTGATACTCACTCTCTCCCGTTGTATGTTTTGCTGCTAGTTGGTACAATGGAGGCTGCTGAGTTTCAGAGTCCTTCCTGCAAACACAAACGTACATTTACTTCAAACTCTGAATCTGGTCTAGTCTTCGTTTTGTCACCTTAAATACACTTTCTCGCCATACTCTTGCAGAATGGTAACAATACACACAACTGAAAAGACCTGGCTACGATTTCCCTTTAATATAAAGCACAGTGATTAACTTCACAAAGCAATTCATACAGATATTTTTAAGTGCCAAACATTTCTGGCATAATTCTGCAATAGTATTATTTTATGAACAAAATAAAGCAGATTATATTTTTCTGTTCTAATTCCGTAACAACTAGGGTTATATTAATTTCGCAAGGCATTTCTTTTTAAGTCTGTAACATTTTCTCTCAATAAGTTCTCAAATGTTTATACAGTTATTCAATTAAATAATGACAATAATTCATTTTGAGAACATAAGTCCGTACAACTCCATTTAGCACTTTATTTCATGTTTAAAAAGAAGAAAAGAAAACAACTGGATGATGTGTGGCATGATGATGCAATAAATATTATCATAAAACTGACGTTTTATATTTTAACATTTTTTATCCATTCCCCATTATTTCCTTTGCATAACATCTTTTACATTTTTAGCCTTTATCTTATCTAATGTTACATTCCTTTTTTGTTAATCCAGTCCCTAGCATCATAACCCACCACCCTCAAATCTATTTCAATATTATCCTCTCATCTATGTTCCGGCCTCTCCAAAGGTATTTTTTCCTCAGGTCTCCCAACTAACACTCTATATGCATTTCTGGATTCACTCATACATGCCACATGTCCTAATAATGTAATCCATAGATGACGTCACTTTAAAGCTCGTGGAATGTTCTCAGCACTATTTGCAATGCATAAGTTGTATCCACAATACGGGAAACCTCACAGCTGCAGTCAACAATCCAATAAATGGTAATTTTGTTATTTTAGCTATAAAGATTGTTAAGTCTTCTAACACCCACAAGCACACCAGCCATGCAACTGTGTGGGCAGCCATAACATCACATCCATCTTGAATTAGGAGGAATTGTACCACTTTATGTTAAGCTGTGTCAGCACACTGCAGATTTGTTCCTTTCTGCAGAGTACAGAAGATCATATTACAAACTGAGAATGACATGCAATTCATGTTCATGCAGGCAGGTAAAGGGAAGTTTGTGGAATGTCATTTGACAGAGGAGCCACCTAGTAGAGATGCAATCACCTGAGCACAGTGGCAGGCCGCTGACTTGGTGACACGGCTCTGTTCCGCAGGATGATTGTCGGCTTGGTGCTGCCCTTGTCCCTGTCCACATCGCGCTCTGGCTTCGCCAATATGATCTGCAGCCTCTTGTGTCCATCTTTCTTGTCCTGCACAAAGCCGTCAAATTTTATGTTACGCTCCAGCATAAAGAATTGTGAATTAAAGCATAATATCAGATGATAGACGACATTAAGTTACATGGATCGAACCCGGTTCACAGGATTAAAAGACCAGCACTCTAGTCACTAGACCATCGTGGTGATGTTTTTTTAGAAAGATAGTAAACCCTGTAAAAATAATCGGGTTTTGCAAATTTCTTGCCTCATTATGCATATTTCCAGACATTACTTGTGCATAAAAATCCTAATCCTAGTTATCATAATTTGAGGGCACGGTTTATTCCTCAGGAGCAAGCAGTCCAAACACATGTTATTACGCGTGAAGAACAAGGTAGGTCAACGTAAAATTCTCTACACTGGAGTTTGAAATTTAATATATCAGCCAGTTTTGGCTCTAAGCAACTAATATTTTCTACAATAAACTTACATACACCTCTGATTGAGGCTGATATGTGCATCTGTTATTAGGCAGTGCATCTTACTTGACGATATGCGCCAGAGGAAAAACAATAACGGATAAACTCCAGAACACGAATTGCACTATTTCTACATGTATTGGCAAGTGTGAACTTGTAAATGCCTTATCAACATTGAAGTCCATAATGTTTTTCAATAAACCGGTATGAAGCTATTCCTAGATCTGCAGTACTCTGGCGGTTTGTACCAATAAAAGTATAGTTTCCTATTATATCGCTTCCCTAAGACTCGTTGAGTACAACCAAACTGCTAGTTTAACAAAATTACTTCAGATGTACTTATACAAACAGTTATTGTTAAGAATAATGGTAAACTACGGCAAACCGGTAAATAATTATGGCCGCTACGAGCATTTTCGTAAAAGACAACTTATTTTCACTGGACCAAAAAAACAACACCAAGAGGCCATAATTATTTGTCCCTCTTTAGTTGCCTTAACCTATATAAATATGAAAATACATGAAGCCACTTACTTTATTCACAGGATAGTATTTCTTCTGTCTCATATCTTTTCCCTTCTCAAACTCTGACATATTTGAATAAGACTCCAATCTCTCAATCGAATTTTAAAAATGAAGAACCGGCATCAAATTCATCTATAACAATACGCTACTCATTGCAATGTACACAATTCATACACACCGACCATTTTCGATTCGAACAATTCGCCAGTGTTGCCAACACACAAATTGTATCCCCGTCAGTCCAACACTTGGAAATCGTCGGAATCCGTCAAAATTTAAAAATACATATTAAGACCCACTCATTATATTTATATACAAATAAAAAGAAATGGAACAACTGGATAATACGCACGGTAGAGCAATGTCGGTAGTCGACGTTAGTCGCTGGCCCCAAGTCACCGAGCCGTGTCAAATAAAAGACAATCGAAATGGTGATAGTGAAATTCGCGACTATATTATTAAATAAATCACTCCATTAGTCAAGTGCAAGGTTTATGTAGTACAACGGCGGTGTTTTGAATACATTAAAAGAAAATGCAGATGTAGTAAGATCTTAAAGTAGGTCATCACAACGAAATGAAGAGGAAAAAAGGTCTGTTTCACGAAATATCATTAAAATGACGAAAAGTAAATTTCCGGTTAATGTGCGCCAAAGCGTTAAGTACGACACCACACACCAGCGTCATGTTCTTATGTTGGCGATATTGTGTATTTACTTAAATTTGGTGGTAAACGTAACGGCATGGTTCAAAGTTACCGTGCAATTCTCCAGTTTAGCGAAGAAAATTTTACCACAACTTACCAATCTTGAGTAAAATAATAATTCGTCAACGAGGTAATCTGAAACATGGCATGGCACGGACAGGGCTGTTCAAAGAAAAAGTAAAATCTTCCAAAAAGTAAACAATTAAAAATGACAGCAACTAAAAAAAGTCAAGTGACGATGTCAATCGTAATTTCCGCCAGAAAATCCGTCATCCGTCAAAGTCATTCTTTTCCCGTCCGCTACGTTGAAACTCCGTCAGATTTGAAGGAATTTCCGTCCAGTTGGCAACACTGCATTCCGCAAACATTAGGCACGCAATGTCGCCAACTTGATTCTTGAAAAACCACTATGAGCCAGTGCAGAAACCACGTAGCCTTAAGGCGTATCTACACGATTCAACTTTTCTTTCAATTTGAAGCATTCCAGGAATTCATGCAAGATTGATATTTAATGTTAATTGATAATACGTAGTGAATGAACAAAATGGCGCACCATGTAGACACAAAATCTTCATACATCTTAATTGACCGCGCGTTTCAAACTTGAATCCTTCAGTATTCTTCCCAGATTGCATGTGTACGCTCATGCAAAATTGAATAAACAGACGCGCACGCACACAAAATTACTCTTCATTCAGGCATAAGCTGTAAGGTTTTTAGAGCCGGAAAGCGTACCTAATGAAGCTTGGGGGGGAATGCATGCCTAAGTTTCAATTTAATACCAACTCCGTTTTTTCTAATTATGAAGTACAAATAAATTTCCTATTAAGTTATAAAGTCTAAGGACTGAAAAATGCCAAATTATTTGTAAACAACTGAATTATACCTAGCTGTAATGTCCTTCATTAAGACACTCCAGCATGGATTTTTCTTCATCTTGGTGAAACTAAGCACACGTTTCAAATGATATGTCCAAGAAACAATTTTTTACAGAAATAACGAAAAACTGAGTTGTTCATAAACTGGACAAATTTTCAAAAGGAAAAAATTTGATGTTACAATGCTTCAGTTGTATGTGTAGGAACTTGCAAAAATGAAATAATTTCCTATTTATGTTTCACGAAATTAAAGGGAATGGTTTGGACATGATACATTTTAATCCATACACGATAGAAAACTGCGTTAACAGCAGTGGCGTAGCGTCAATGTAAGCTAAAAAGCTTAGCTTCCCCAGTTAATAATAATTTCATAATAAACCTGCAGTTTATGAAGAACATTATTTATCAATTTTAATAGAATTTATATTTATGCATTAAATATTGTGATGCAGCAGTAAACAAGAAGCCTGCACACACCAGCTTCCAAGCAGACCGGTTTCTTCTGTGTAATCCACCCCGCAGATTTTCCATCCCTTCCTAAGCTACCCTAGTCGCAAGGCTCGCAAAGAAGCCAGCTTTAACATTTAAAATAAGTAGTTTCCGCGTTATCCCTTTTCGTCTAGGTATGTTCAGTTGAAGTGTTAGTGTGCATTGTGGCTAATATAATAAATAATGAGCGAAATAACAGTTCCTGACACCAATTTACTTGAATTTTTTTAGGACAATTGTATTATCAAAACTGACTTACGAACAAAAGTGTGATTTAAAAAACAAATGACCGACTCCCTTGCTGTCAATGAAGGACACAACCAAAAGACAGACGCATACTTACGTAATGATACTAATATTGTGATTTCTCTAAGTATGACAGGGAGTGAGCTAATGTTATACGTACACTTGTCTATTTGTTAGAGATATGTGTAAACCGTGAAATCATATTTTATTACGTATCATTTGAGATCATGCCTTATTGGTGTCACTTACGATGTTCCAACCAATCTTCGACTGCTGACTTGAAATTGACTACTATTTATTTTAAGACTGTATTTTTGTAATATGTTTTCTCATATTGCATGAAAGACAACTTGAGTTAGCTTCCCCTACTCAAAATTTCATGCTATGCCACTGGTTAACAGGAATCTATAATAAGACAAACACATAAAATAACGCATCATTATTATCAGGTTTAAATAGTAATATTACGTAATAATACAAAATGACAATTTAAAACTTAAAATCTTGTTATATAGAATGTTCCTTAGAGTGTCCCTCATTTCTTGACTTTTAAATTTTGGAATGCATGAATTTTACCTTCAACTTGTTCAGACTTGCTGCGCTATTTTCGGTTTGAAAACTTTCGGAGAAGGAAGTGTGGAACAAATTAAAATAAAAGATGAAAAAAAGCGACATAAACATCAAACATTAGCACAAACATCATCTGCTTTTTGAGTTTTCACATCTTCTGAGGAATCCAGCGAGACATTTTCCAGTTGACAAGAAACAAGTAACAGCACATCACACAACAAAATGTTCCAACATGTGCTACTAAACATTTTGTTACACCGAAGCTGATGTATTAGACAAATGTCAAATAAGTGTAAGGGATGCAGTATATGTTCTTCAGGTAACAGCTGAAGCCCTTGGCCATAATGTTGATGAACTTTCTTTTATCCAGTCTACCATCCAACGATCCCAACGAAAAATAAGGAAGGAACGTGCGGAAGCCTTTAAACAAGTATTTAACGAAAACAGCCCTGACTTATGACAGTTCATTGGGCCAATAAACTTTTATCTCCATTAAATGTTAGGGATTCGAAAGAGGAAAAACTGCCTAAAGCTATAACCTATGGAGTCAGCGAACAGTTGCAAAATGATTAAGCTATTCTTATGGAATAGGCAAATGAAATGTTTAATGCAATAAAAAAGTGGAAATTAGAAGATAAAGTCTAAAGCATTTGCTGTGACACAGCAGCTTCAAATACTGCACGCATTAATAGTGCCTGCATATTAATTGAACAAATCTTTGACAGAGAACTGCTGTTTTTCCCTTGCCACCACTACATTTACGAACTAGTTTTACGTAGTGTATTTGAAAGTAAAATATCTCAGATTACAAACAGTCCTGATATTGTTTTTTTTTTTAACTCGGACTAAATTGGATATAGCAAGAAATTGGCGAAATTAATATACATTTAATTTAGGAACATATTCATTATAACCTTCACGTGTCAAATGTAAACCAAGCTTATAAATACCTACTTGACTAGTCCAGCTTAGTAATCTAGCAGTCATGCAATGCTAAAACATCTGAGCCACATTTTCCTTTCTGTTTTCTGCATGTTAGTAGAGATGCTTATCTGTAAAGAAAAAGGAACTTGGTCAGCAGTAAATCTACAACATGGGACATCCTGACATCCTTTTGGAGGATCTCTATCACCTTTGTGATGCAGAGCTTACATACGATCATATTATAGTTAAAGTAGGAAAAATCATATGAACCAGAAGGATGTTTATTTATACCAAGGAAATATGTACATCACTTAAGTAATATAACAATTTATCATTCCTCCACCAAGAGATGGTTAGTTGATTGAACCAACATCAGATTGCAACACTCGACAGTATCTCTCATGTGTTGAAGAAAAATGGGGATGTAATGTACCCAACTATAAAATTATCTTACATGACACATGATATATATTACACTTTAGGCAACAAAATAATGTTACAAAATATTCTACAAAACTGACATCATAACCAAACTGTAGGAAGAAACATGCTTCAGATCTGACAGGCAGGAATCAAGAACTGCTGCTACTTCATCAAGGCGTGCACGACTGCCTTGGCGTTCAGACTCTTGAGGTCTGTGTACGTCTGCCCCGTGCCCACGAACACGATGGGCTGCCCCGTGATGTACGTCATGGAGATGGCGGCTCCGACCTGCAAGTACAGTTGCTGTTATGAACCCAGGTCGTAAGCAAGTGTTTCAATATACAGCAGGAAATAAAACGAGAGGGGAAAATAGTGCAAGTGCAGAGATTCATGCACACATCTGTTCGGCTGTACGAGATTTGCAACCACGAAATCTATGATAAACCATTTCTAAAGTGCCTATTGGTGAGGAGAGGGAATGGGCAGCCACTTTTTAAAGTGCACAATTTGGTACGAGTTTCATTAAAATTTCGCGTTTTCCTCTTCTTGTTAGTTGTCAAATGCTGAGCACTGAAAATGAAAAGATTTTGGATGTCGAGTGTGTGAAATGGACAGACAGAATAAGAAACGAAGCTGTGTTGGAAAGAGTGGGTGAAGAATGATGCTGAAACTGATCAGGAAGAGGAAAAGGAATTGGTTGGGTCACTGGCTGAGAAGAAACTGCCTACTGAAGGATGCACTGGAAGGAATGGTGAACAGGAGAAGAGTTCGGGGCAGAAGAAGATATCAGATGATAGACACATTAAGACATATGGATTACGTGTGGAGACTAAGAGGGAGGCAGAAAATAGGAAAGACTGGAGAATGCTGGGTTTGCAGTGAAAGACCTGTCCTTGGGCAGAACACTATGAATGAACAAACACTTTATTTACATTTCATTACCTTATCATCAATAGTGTCAAACTTGGTAAGCACTATGCCATCGATGAGGTGCGGGTTCTCAGATGAGGAGTAGTCGGCCATCGCCTGGTTGAACTTTATGAGCTGGTCCACCGCTTCGTTGCCCACAAGAGCTTCGCCAACGAACAGCACCAAGTCGGGTCCGTTCACCTTGATCAACTGCAGGGAGTGAACAGTAAACAACATCCTGTATTTTCAAAGACATTGTGGGCACACCTGAGTTCTTTAATCTCGTGTTCCTCTTTTATAAAATGTTATCTTATTTGAATAAGATTAGTTTGATTTACTGTAAATATTTTCCCAATACGTTTTTACTTATTTTAAATTCCAGCTCATAAATTTGTGTTATACACGTTGCATATTTTAAATAAAGTAACAATGCTGGTTAAAAGCATTCACTACTTCGTCACCCAAAATTAATTAACCATGTGCATTCAATTGTTAAAACATATTTGAGAACACTTCCAACCCAATTTTCTTTAATTATGGTTATATTTACTTATCATAACCCCTTTTATCGCTAGTACCCTGATTATGTGCAAAATGTATACTTATCTGTGAGGCAAAAAGTGACATGGTGATAATGTATGGTGACAAGTTAAGAACTTTCTGTGTACAGTTTTACCGAACAGTAGAGACACTGTCCATTGTAATTAACTTAGATCATTCTAGAAATAGGTCAAAACTGTAGTTAGTTTTATGAAAATATATAACTCGAAATGAGGTGCTCAACACACAAATGGCACAACCCACAAAATTATATTTCCACTTCACCTCTTTGTAACAGTGCACGAAATGCGATGCACAAATGAAAATTGTGCTGAAATCTCATGTAAAAACTGGGAATGACGATTAGGCTGATTTACACTTTGAAAGAAACAATATGAGGAGCTCTTTAAATCGATAAACTCAATATGCAAATTTAGTGGGTTGGGTCATTTGTGTGCCAAGCGGCTCAAATATAAAAGGCAATCTCTGGTACATAAAGATTTCCGCTTTCTAGGCCAACAGATGAAGAGACATGATGATAAGACTGCTATGTCATGTTTAATCTGTTAAATCTCCATTAAATTTTGTTGCAGAAAATGAAAAATGAATTGTGTACCAATTAGTACTAAAACTTCCATAGCAATTTCAAAGGTCTGAAGTACAAAGAACAAGTGTTACCATCTTGTTTCAAATGCCCCTCATCCCCACAAATTAAAAATGCTAGAGCCACCTTGCAAGACAAGTGTTGACGGAACTGATATAATAGCTGATATTAGCATCAGCTTCAAGTTGTGTTATAATTTTTATCATTCCCAAGAGATAATGAGAAAAACAAGCATAATGTTCCTATATATGACATTAATGCCACTCTGGTGCACGCCACGCCGCAGGTGTGCCAACCTAATATGTTCTGGTGGCAACTCAAACTTATTGGCAGGACTAGGTATGATCAAAATGACGTTAATGGCAGGAAATTTTCAATGTGGAAACCACATCACTGTCCCTCATGGTAAGGTATGAAATGTTGAAGTTTTAAAGAGGGACAATAAAAACAGAGTATTAATGAATAAATCAGAGGAAGGAACATAAAATTCAGCTCCTACAATCAGATATAACACGGTTTTAGTTACCGGTACAAAATGAAAGAGAAAACACTGGGCAAGAAAAGAAGAAGATGGTCACAGTCATGCTCAGTCTAACTACAAGACAGCTAAGGAAAGAGAAGCATGGTTATTTATTTACGATCTTTATATTTCTCATGTTATCTGTCCCACCTTGGCCAGAGCCCTCATGAGTGGCTCGTTGTCCTGCATGCGTCCGGCCGTGTCCACCAGCACCACGTCGATCTTCATGTCACGCGCAAAGTTGATTGCTTCCATGGCAATTCCAGCTGCGTCTTTTCCTGTAGCAAAGAAAATGGCGTACTTCACACCGGCAGCTACATGCCTCTCGCAGTTAAAACTAGAAAGCAATGGACTTACCGTAGCCTTTCTCATAGAGCTGAACCATTTGCAGGCCACCGTGCTTCTCCGCAGGGTGCAGAGCATTCAGATGTCGAGTGTGCGTGCGCAGCTGCTCCACTGCACCGGCACGAAATGTGTCACAAGCTGCAATCAGCACACGCAGGTTGTTCTCTATCAGCCAGAAACATATCTGCAGCAAAGAAAATGGGCAAAAGTCACTAAAAAGTGTGTGTGTGTGTGTGTGTGTGCGATGCACCGGCATGAGCTGCAACCAACACACGCAGGCTGTTCTCTTGGCTCGTTACCTGCTAGCACTAGGACTGCTGTCATAGTAAATTTCATTCACGCAGAACCTGCAGTGCAACTTTTAGGTAAAGCACAAAATCCATAAATTCACTGGCCATTCTTGTTCCTGGATAAGCTTGGGTTCCAATCTAAAAGGCTAATTTTTAATTAGCTGTTTAACGATACTGAATCAAGTCCATGCTTCTCTACAATCAATGGAATTGGTGATAATGAGATGACTTCAGGAAAAATAAATCAGAGAATGCCATGGCGTTATCTGACATTCGTATTACAGCGGAAAGAAAAACAGATAATGAGCCCAAGTAGGATATCAACTCATTAGTCGGCCTCGGTAGCGTAGTTGGTATAGCGCTGGCCTTCTATGCTCGAAATTGTGGGTTCGATCCCAGCCCAGGTCGATGGTATTTAAGTGTGTTTAAATGTGACAGGCTTGTGTGAGTAGAATTACTGGCTTGTGAAAGAACTCCTGCAGGACAAAATTCCGGCACACCGGCGACATGACATAACCTCTGCAATTGCGAGCGTCGTTAAATAAACCATAATTTAATTTATCAACTCATTACTATGCACCATGACAGTATAACCCCTCTCCGAATACCAAAATAAAATGGGCGAAATGAACGAAATCTTTGCCTCACCTTTGCGAGGTTGGTGGACTTGCCCACACCATTGACACCACAGAAAGTCATGACATAGGGGCGCCCGTGCTTCTTGGCTTCCATAGCATCTCTCAAGATGTCGACTCGTTTCTTAGGAGACAGAATCTGCACCAGTGCTTCTGTCAACGTAGTCTTAACAGTGTTTGCAACACTCTCGAAAGTCCCCAACACCTGTAAAGCAAATGAAGCATTTCCTTCTCTTCTTAGATCTGATTTCACTTTTGCTTTGCAAAGTGCAAAAGTAAGTATAATTTTAAAAATAAGTATTTGCTGTTGGGAAAAGTGAGTTTATTGTATGATATTTTAGGGACTAAATTTGAGGAGAAAAATGTGTTACAAAGATCATCACTAAGTGAACGAAAGCCATGTAATTTACATAATCTTATAAGCAACTAACTCCTATTGTTACTTAAGAAACAAAACAGTGAAGTATGAATACAAAAATTATATCAAGTAAAAATAAATAATAATAAATAAGTGCATCACAAAGTCTTTGTAAAACAGAAAGGCACAAATAATTCTCGCTCTGCAGAACTTCAAAAAATGAAATTTGCAAAGATTGGTAAAACAGAGCTGTGCACAGCATTTAAAACAACTGCACTACATGAAAAGACGTAGCAAGCATTTCCATTATTCACTATGTTAACACATTATACATAAAGACAATTCAGGCTGCTGTCACGTCTCACAACGAAACTAAGATTTCTCTTTTGGCTTGGAATTTTTGTAGATAATGATAATATCTAACAGTGCCAACATTACAAGTTTAGAATAAAATGAGAAGCAAAAGAGAAAATGGTACATGCTAGTTAAGGTCCACCATTATGGTCTGGATTTTGATGATCAAAAAGTGCAAAAAAATTACTTACAACCTACAATTACACTTAGAAAATTAAAAACCCAAAACACTTTCAATGAAACAGTAGGAAAGGACTTATAACACTAAGCCTCTACTTCTAGATACTTTATTATAATCTTTACTGACATTCTGTATAGAACGTGCAGGTTTTTCATGTCAGAAATATTTTAAACCTGTTTTTTGGTGCTACTTACACTTCCCACATTTTATAAAAGGGTTATGTACAGAAAAAATATTTAAGATACCGTCAAATGGGCAAACTTGGAACATTATCACAGGGTATTTTCGTTTTGTCACAGCAACACCAAACTGTAATAGAACCAATGTGCTGCACAACAAAGTAACAAGTGAAGATTATGTTGCCACTGTGACAAAACGAAAATACCCTATGATAATGTTCCAAGTTTGCCCATTTGACGATAGTTTAGTCTTAGGCTGCAAAATACACTTACGAAGTACGCACAGCATTGAGTTAAATACGCACTTTAAAAATGGAAGCTAAACTATATCTGCATAGACTGCAAAATTTTAACAACTATACTTCTGATTATTCTACAATGATTTGGAAATAGCCCTCACCTCAAACATAACTCCCCCATCCAAAGAGTGAGAGAGAGAATCCAGAAAGGGATGTAGCTGCCCCAGTACTGTTTGCTTACAGCCACATAATTAATTTTTTGTATATAAAAAACAATATTTCCACAAAGGTTAAGTTTCTTTAGTAGCCATCCCTAAAACCGAATAATTTATTTGTTCATTTTATTGAAATGTACAAGCCTACATTACCTTCTGAGACAATGGTGTAGTAAAAATATTATAATAGTGTACAGTATTCACGTTTCCACTTCACATTGAAAATACATAGTGCATAGCAAAAAAAAAAAAAAAAACTGACAGTTAGTAATTATTAGGCAAAGCTAGGAAACATGGCACAGAAACTGAAAATGAACTATAGAATACTACAGTTTAATTATCAGCCAGCTGATTTTGAAGTTTATTATTTTCGCACTAGCAGCAGTATTTCAGAGCAATGTGAAAAGAATGCAGTCCTGTTACAGAGTGCAAGCTCACAGAGTACCCTTTTTGCTATCAGAAAAAATATGAACATAAAAACGAAACTAAGAAAAGTAACAGATTTCTAGATGATTAGTATAAACATGCTAAGTATGATCACAATTCCGTGCAGGGATTGCATTTTGGTACAGGGTATCTGATTTCTTCCATTCCAATACTCATCATCGTCACTTCCATTCCAATGCAGTACTAAGCACTCACCCTGCCCTCGAGCTTGACTGCCACAGACTCGCACAGCTTGTGAGCAATGTCCGTTGCCACGTTCTTGGTGATCAGGTGGTCCTTCAGCTTGTCCAGCACCCCCTGCATGCCTTCCCGTGTCAGGTTCTTGCTGCCCACCAGACCCCTGCACATCACATCGGCAAGCACTTCAAATACTACTAACTTTTAACTCTTGTGGAGTTGCAGGCAGTATATCTTCATTGCAGCCATATCGTATTTTATAACTAGCAAGAAGAATGGAGTTCTTGTAATGGGGAGGGAGGGCAACATGCACTGCTGAATTCAAATATACTTCGCTCGCACTCTTGCTCCCTTTCATTTTTATATAATTTTATTGTGTTTACATATTTTGCTAACACAGTACACTGTGCTGCAGTGTTGCATGCAGGTCCTTGCAGGGCTGTGCAAGACAGAGGAGCAATGACTCAGCAGCAGCGACATACAAACAAAACTGGATGTAATTGCATCAATATAGAAGATAAAAGATGGAAACAAGAATGCCACCCAAAACAACGCAAGTGTAGAAGATGCCAAATAAAAAATGTCAGATACCTGTGGCTAGCTTATAGAATGATGAATATGATTAGGATTAATAATAATAATAATAATAATAATAATAATAATAATAATACAGCAAGAATTTTCGGTATTAAAGAAGCCAGCAAGGCTAAAAATAATAATGTCAGTAAAGACAGATCCTTACAAACCGTCATCTGTCAGTACAATAATGTCTCCTTGCCTACTAAAGAAATTTTACTTATGCATGTGAAATAACCCTCTTGCAACAACACTTCGGAATCATATTGGTGAGGTAGGATCATAGTTTGTATAAGTAAATATATTTGTGAATAAATATTTTTAAATAGTATTATCTATAATCTTTTCGCTGTAAGAAAAATCCTAATAAAAACAATATCACGTGACTGAAGTGAGGCTTCATTGGCCACTGTTTGGTGCCATAGATTCTCAGTACGTGTTCCCGCCTACTGTTGTACATTCTGTTTCATGTTAAACATTTCCCGTTATTCGTCAAGTAGGCCTAACCTCACTTCTATGCATCTGTTTGCTCAGGGAACATTTACTTTATAATTATTGTAATTAAAACTCACTTAACTTATTATATACATTTAAAACTATTTCTTTTTCTCCGTTTTTGAGAGGGTTTCCACTCTATGTTTAATAACCACACACACCGAGGATGCAGAAGCCATACTTCAGTACCACATGGTTATGTGAACAACTACGAGCTCAAGTAACGTCAGCTTGTTACAAGAACAGACTATCTCAGTATTACTGTTGGTATTCATCCGCGTTCATAGTATATAACAAAATATAAAAGTAACTTTTCTTTTACATATGAGTGAAGTTATATGTTTCATCGTATTTAACAACTAGAATTCAATTTTTTATTTTCAAATAATACAAGATTATGGTTTCCAAATACGAACTATATTCTCCTGCGTCATGTCAGTGTTTCGAATGGGAGCCAATCATGGGTATGACAGCCACGTGCTTGTGTTTACATTAGGATTTTTCTTACAGCGAAAACAGTATAGTTGAACATTTTAAATTTTATTGTTGCTGTACAAAACTTTGACCACTAAGTACTGAATGGATATGCTCCGTTTTTTTTTTCAGAAAAAAAAAAAAAGACTAGAAACGAAAGCACTATTTAAATTTAAAAAAATAGCCTCAGAAGAAAGTAGCCTTGAAATCTGAGCCATTTGAACAAAAGCGAGAAGTCTGAATAACGGCAGGACAGCATGAGGGCAAATCAAATTTTTGTAAACCTAAGATTTTTTGGTTTCTAATATAAATAACACAGTGTAACGTCTAATGACATGGTGCTTAATCTTACAAGTCGTTCAAGTCTGTGATTTCTTTGCAATGTCAATAAGATAAGTTCTAGCTTTTAGGCAATTGAAACCCAGACATGGCAAGGTATGTTATGTAATGTAAGAAGCTCTGTGGTACCTGAACAAGGAGAAGACGCCCTTCGATTTGGCAGCAGTGGTGGAGTTCTGTTTGTGAGCCGGCACAGACTCCTCGTCCTCAAAATCTTCTTCCTCCTCAGAGTCGCTCTCCACCTCCAAGTCGCGGATTCCACCCATCATGGAGCCAATAATAATCTGTCACAAATTACTGAATTACCCGAGTGTTATTCACTATCATTCTGCAAAAAATTTTATTAGCAACTTGAATGCATACAAACTCAAGTTCTGCACTTCATAATTGCCGCAGTGAAAACCACTCCAACGAACACATTACATCACTCTTGAAACACAAGCCCTATATCTTACAAACTCTAACAAATGGAATAACAACAATCAAAGTTATAAACACATGAATTCATATAAGGAGTGATGAAATTAAAAGAAGAATTATAACTATCAAAACATAAATAAAATGTATTATAAAATGCCAATCCAATAGCCAGTATTGTAGTAAATAAAATACAACTTAAATTTAAATACACGCTTTAGCAAGGACAACTACGGAGCTCGGAGGCCCAAAGGTGCTTCATTCCATTGTTTTACATATAACAAACAGAGCCAACTCCGTTATTCCTTTAAGTCCTTGTCGAGAATTTAAACTGATACATCTTCAAGACACAAATTCCTTCGAACTTGATGAGTTGGCCCAGCTGCATGTAATTCTTGGCTATTAATCTTTGAGGGCTCGAGGGAGATAATCTAATATTTCTGTTAGCAATCTTAAGAATACAGAGTCTTAGAAGAGCTGCAGAATATAAGCTTTTGTTCACTGACTGCCATTCTTTCTTAAACCTTTTAAAAAGTTCATTTTCTGGACCATTTGTTGAACCAAAGATGCCGGAGAAGAAGAATTTCCATAATATGGTGCCAGCAAGGTATATTTTAAAATTTAGTGAAGAAGACCTTGCACAACTAGGAAAGGAATATAACAAATGAAGAGTCCACTGCAAGAATGATAGATGTCACTTTCTTGTCGAAAATGAACCAAGACTGTCAATGCATAGCTTAAGACATATAGAATGTACATAGAGAGTTATATGGCATTAACACTGATAGTCATTGTCCAGTAATGATCGGAAAATCACAGTTAAGCTTTGAGCGCTAAGCATTTCAAACTTTCAATTGCTTCTCCTGAAAAATGTATTCCAAATGACATCCATCACTCTTGCAGTGGACTCTTCAAATATTTTCTTGTAACTAATTCGGATATTGAGAGTGTATGTTAATCTTGTAACTAAAAACTGCCACGTGTTTTGTACTTACACTAACTATTTTGGAAATATTTTTATTAACGTCTTTGATGTTACAGGTAAGCAATGTTATTAATCCTTGTACTCAACATGTCATAAAGTGAACGTGACAAATGTTACTAACAAGCCTATCATTTTCCTCCGCTTCTACATCCAATCTGACACAGGAAAACGTATGCAGAAAAATGAATTGCTTGCACACTACCAGGAGAGCTAGTGTCGCTCCAGCTGCACTGTGGAGCGGATCTCCTTCGGCAGAGTGCAGTGCTGCTCATCACGATAATCAAAATGTTCTACGGCACAACTCACCTTGGTGTCAGGCAGGACCTGGTCTCCCTCAGCGGGTTTGTCCTTGGTGTAGTCCAGAGCAGCGAAGTCCTTTGCACTCCCACCCAGGCCCCACACACGGGGCTTCTTCCCTTCCTTCGGTGGCTTTGGGCTTTTTCTGTAAATGTAATGCATACAACAGGACAAGAGACATGTTAACAGGAAATAAGTACTGTTATCCTGAGTTACGAAACTTTCAATTTAACAACAGAATCTCGGAATGCCACTTTCTGGCTTTTAAGAATTTTAATGTAAAAAAATAAAATAAATATCTCTACTGATAGTCTGCTGTCAATTTCGGGGAACAAGATACAGCCAATGTTTGATGTTTGGTATTTATTTTAAAGAAAATTTAGAAACGTTCATCTTCTGATCTGCAATTAGTTCATAACTGCTGGATACAGCATTGCTCCTTGAAATCTTAAGGAGGTTTGTGGTCCACATTTTCAGAAATCAATAATTCTTACATGGATCAATGAAACTAAATGCTGATTTCTTTACACTACAACAAGAAGGGATGTGATAACTGATAACTGTTCAGTAAGCTGGGATGTTGGATGGTTAGCTTACAATTTTAATAATGGGATCATTTTTTAGATATTCTAATTTTCTCAAAAAGTTTAGCAATTTTCATCTACAAATTTGTTCTCTAACAGCAGAGTCATAAGAAGTAATGAATATCAGAAATTTCGAAGGCATATGTACTATTGGTAAGCAAAGATGCTGAAGTGACTACTCGAAGCTGTTGCTTTGCATCACTTCTTAATCAGCAAAGATAGCTGCAGCTTTTCACTCCTGCTGCAGGTTGATAAAAACATTCTAGTAGCATTCTGTTTTTTAAATAAAAATTGCTTGGTCATGCATTTGATACAGTTTTCACTACCACAGATTCAGAAAGGCAGATTGATGTACAAGTTAATATTCTTTTAATACCAGTGTGAAAAGTATCTCCATACTGCCCTGCAAATGTTTTCTCTTCCCAGTTACACTGAGATGCTCTCCCAAAATCCGAACTGTTTTAGAAAAGTCAAGAGAGGAAGGGTATAAAAAAGTTACTATTGGTCCAGAGAACTCTACGATCAATACTGTGTTCAGATGTCACTCTTTGGAGAGAAGGCCAGTTTGTTCTTCTCCACCGGTCATACTTTTGACCCCTGGCCAAGTCTCTAGTCAACTTTGATCTTTCAGAGGTGAATCTAAGCACTCCCCAAATTAGTAAACCCACTTTCAACTCCACGGATATTTGTTCAACAAACAATTCCAGTAGCTCATCACTAATCTGGTCTGCCTAGCAGACGTGTCCTCTGCCACACACTACCTCTGGACCAGCAATTATATCAATAAACAATCAACTTTTCCCTCTCAGCACCAAACTTGACCTTCTTATCCCAACTGCCCTCACCACATCAGAGGAATGCACAGCAGTTCTGAAACTAAACATTTACAGGGTGCCAGTAATACAGACACAATCCAGGAGAATGAGCTTATCTTTAAGGTCAGAAACTGCAAACTGAACCCATTAACATTATCCCATACTTTTCTGACTTGGGGCGAGGACTCTTCCCGCCAGCCGCCACTCTCTGAGCGAGGCGCAGTCGGTTCTGCTGCAACGTCTCCTCATCCAGCTCTCCGTTTGCAGGTGGCCGTGACTCAGTTTCCACAGCCTTCACTTCAATCAAAAACGTGTAACACTAATGTAGAGTCATGGCACACAATAATATTGACAATTGTGGACAGTAAGACTATGTTGCTACAACTTTTGTTCTCTGCCCTGCTGTACGGGTGACTGGCTGGAAGCCAAAGCTCTACTACTGCTTAGTGAATAGTTTCGTCAAAATTAAGTTGAATTCTTCCAGTGTAATTATTTTCCCCGAAAGATAAAGAAAACGAAAACCTCTATATTCCCTGGGTCAGTGTGAAGTACTGTCCCTGAGTTGAGACATTTATACATATCGTGCATTCACAATTCACTTTTTAAAGACTTAGTCACTATATTCCAGAATCTCCTGGCTTAGTTACCTCATGAGTGATGCCTTATTGGTGTCACTTATGAGTAACACTGTATTCTTAGTCCCATAATACTGTAATGAGTAGACTTCGTGGAATTGCCACGAGAATCGTAAGGTTTACTACGCACGCAGTATAGACTGTATGAGAAGGAGACGTGCAACGGACGGAGTATGCCACTTATGTAAACACTGAGCAGTATACTGCGGTTACAATAAAACCTGTATCCTGCATTCAAGAAATATAATGAATGATCTTTGAAGTAGGAAATGTCTAAACATGTAAATACACAATTATTTTATAGTGAGATATATTAATCCTTAAAATTTAATGTAATATACTCATATCATCCTTGAATATGTGCATTGCAGTGAAGAGTTACATACATTTTGAGCGACTGCAAAGTAACCTCCTCCGATGGTCACTTAAACAGTTTTTATATTGGGAAAATGTACGTTCAACATCACACGATGTAATACGTGCATATTTGAAGAACGGAAAGTCACTACTTTTTAGTACACCAACTTCAGATGTCTTGTCGTGACCTGATACATCATTTATAATACGAATTTGTGAATATACACAATTTTTAGCAATAATGTTTCTCAACTTACATTTCACTTTTTCTGAAATTAGTGAATTGTTATTTTGGATAACGGTTTCTTATACTTTATACACTATATTATGGGCTTCTGAGGGTTGTAGATTAGATGATTCTAACAGGGTGATGCTTTTGGACACGATTTTAAAATCAGAATCAATGAACAGAATATCTTCCAATAGCTGTTCAGAAGGCAATGATTTTACAGCTGCAACAGCGGAACTGTCTGTGCTATCCAATGTATCAATTACCTCCAATATTTTGCCGTAATTTTTGCATAATAATTAACAGCATCCAACCACGTTTCCCAACGGGTCAAGACTGGCTGCGGGGGTAAGGATATTCCAGGGGCAATTGTTTGGAACAGCAACACTCTCATTGTAGTATGTTTGATTGAATTCTTGTCTACACTGAACAAATGTTAAGCTTTGACTATTCCAACCACATTAATGCATAAACAAGTGCTTACATAGGTATACATTAGCTGTAGCTGCTCTATCTATTTGGATCGGTCACAACTCTTAACATGAACTGCTTATACTACGAGACCGGGCTGTCGCTCACCTCTTCTATACTACCGTACATCGGCAACTTGATTGCATGCTGCGTGTGGCAATTCACCGAAGTCTAGTAATGAGTATAAGTGTGCATGGGATATACAATACTGCACTTGCCCTCCAGTAAAGGCTCTGCTCACAAATAACATGCACTACAGGTTATGATCCTACTTGAAATAAAGCTGCCTGAAACAAGTGCGAAAGTAGAGGAACTCTGTGTAAGTGGCGACGTAATTTATGTACTCTGTTCTAAAAGATGGTATTTAGAGCAGCACTGCAATTTAAAAAAATCAATAAAAACCATTTGAAGCTGATAGAAAGAAGTGAGCCTGACGACCTAACTTCAACTGGTAATTCAGATGAGATCTGTATGAAATGATGGAGCATGGCAATATTCCTTTCCACGAAACTGAGGACAAGCACTTTAAAAAGTATAATGTATACAAAAGCAGTGCTGGTATTTTACAGCAAAGACTGAGTTCATAAGTATTCACGAAAATGCCCCACAGAAAGTGCTGATGATTTCTTTGTGCTTGTCATAATGCTGACATGGCAAATCAGAATAGGTCTATTTCATTTTATGGTGGTGGCAAGTCAAACAAACTTCGACAGAGTACTGCATTTTAGAACAGTTTAGCTTGAAGAAAATTAATTTAGAATTAGATTTATCAACGATGCCTAATGAAAAATGTGCCAGAAGTGTACTGCTTAAGCAGTGGGTCGAAGGACACGCAGCTTTAGCAACTGATGGTGTCTCGATATTCTTATGTATATATAAAAACCATTAATAATAGTGAATTGCTTAAAATAAAACAAGTTTTTTTTTTTTATTTTAGCTGTTCATATTTTGTTACTTTTAGTTCACATATCTTGGTTTCTAAGCATATTATGAGCATGCTTGCCGTTTTTAGTGCATATGAATCTGCCTCCTCGCCCCTCAATGATAACGCAATCAGCGTATTCCAAATCTCACCGGAGTGGTGGACAACAATGACGTCATGCTGCAGCAAACTATGACCAAAACTGCTGGAAGGTTCGATTGCTGTCATGGCGACTGTAGAAGTTGTCTGTGCTACGCTAGCAAGATTTTGCGAAATTTCTATACTGTCATCTCGTTCAAAGAAAAGAGAGCACAAACAATTTAGTTCTTGAACCAGTAGAAATATCTGATCCGTTGACACGTTCGTTCATAAGTCATTAACATATTGTTTTTACGTTGTGCTCATTACAAACAATACAGCAGAACACACCGCCATGACACAACAGTGCACGATGTCATTCGTCTGCTAATTCCCGAACCAATCAGATTCACTGATGGCGGCTGATGGATACTGCCACCATCTCTGCAAACTGATGGCACCGGTCGAGCATCAGTGACGTCATTGTTGAAATTCGGAACACCGTGATATCATCAGATTGTCAGCGCTGAGATTCAGAATACGCTCAATAGGAAGCTAGCTGCACTTAGTGCTGTTACTGTGACTGCATGAAACAGGAGCGTGTTCAGAATCAAGTCTCAAAGTGCAGTCAGAACCATGTTAGTACTTACTGTTAGTGATGCCTTCACCATTAACAAAACCAACACCTTTCTTCTTTTTCCCTGCAAACCATAACAAATCATTATCGTTTATGCAATACAAGCATCATGAATATGATTATTCCATTCACACAGACTCTCAAGGCACAAAAAAATCAATATTCACAGAATACTGCACATAACTTAGTGTATAATAAATATTACAGACTGTGACAATAAAAGAAGTCATCGTTATCCTGACAAGCATCAGGCCGAGTGGCCTGTTATAGTCTTGTTTCCTGTTCATCTCTTCATTTTGGAAAAACAACATTTTTCGTACGAGATAATATAAAATAAAAATTCCAAAATTATTAAACAAATAAGTTGGTTTTTTGTAAAGGAATTTTGTATAAATCTGTAAAAGTGATTGCAAACAGTGTTAATGTACAGTTAAGCCAACCCATGCTCAGAGAAAGATTACAGTCTTGTAGATATTCATTTTACATAACTACGCTGATTATATGCAAATAATTCATGCAGATTTATTGAAGAAATATAAACAAATGTCATTTGAGCGTGACACACGAACTCTCAACCTTTCTTTGTAATAATTGTAATCAAGCACGAAATAATCACTGTATTACAGTTTCTATGCATTGTAACTATTAACAAAGGTCAGCACTTCATTATTATTTGAATTTAACATACAGACGTAATGATTTATTTGCCTTAAATGTGCTTTCAAATATGTCATTTCTAATAGAAAATTTCGCGCTCTTAGACCACAGACTTTGTGCTTTTTCTTCCACATACGTGTTGTTACACAATCAGTGTTGTCAGATTCAAAAAATTCGGATCATAACGAAAAAAATGACATATAACAAGCAGAGATTCGTGAGATTTTTCTTTTTCATGAAAATGTCGCATTTTCATGGAATGACCCGGGACTAATTTCAGAATGCTGTTTTATATGAAGAGACAACATATTGCATTAATTAACTTCTCTTATCACTGACCCTTACTCTCCACTTCTAAGCCGAAACAAAAATAGAACATTCAAACCAACACATTCCTGAAACTAGTGACATATTCTATGTATCAGTGTATTCCTGATACAGCGCAGATTTTCTTTTCTCTTGTAAGTACCGTCTGCAATCTATCGAATTTGGACAAAAATGGTTCACGTTGTTGTCTGAAGTCTAGACTTACACCAACACCACTTCACAACTGCTGCCAAGCATCTCCTTTCACAAATACAGAATAGTTTGACCGTGTCATTCTTCTAATGCTACGCGACTGTTAGGTCAATGTCCTCAGTAGAGCAATTAAGAATATTGAACATTTACTGCAAGTCTTAACAAAATGTATTTATGTAACTCCGACTTGAAGTTAGGTAGGCCTATTTGATCATTTCTCATCATATCGCATTAACCTGGATCATCCTGAACAATTAATAAATACTTTTTAGATTCTTACCACTTTTCTTATTTTCTTTCTCATCATTTTTTCTTTCAATCATGGAAGCAACGGTTTTCTTTGACTTAGAAGATTCTTCGAATGTTCTCATCTGCTTGGGAATCTTCGCTTGATGTTTTCCCCATTGCTCTGCCGAATTCAAAACAGCTCTAAAATGACTACTAAAGTCGTCGAAGCCCTACAACAGAACACATCAACATGCCCACATTGATGTATAACTTGTATCTCTTTTACAACACTTTCTCTCACATTACAAATATTACCTACCTGAAAGTAAAGACCTTCTTGTAATTCTGTCTTGTACATGTCTCTAAATTCCAGATGAATATCATTTAAGAATTTATCAACATAAGATAACTGCAAAATTTTTTGATAAGCAACAACAAACACAAGCTCAAATTCATTATCAAGCTTGTATTTCAGTGTCAATGCATTATGCTCAAAGCTATTATTTCCAGTCCTTTCCTGAAACATTTACAAAATCAATGTCAACATAATTAACAATCCTACATCATAGAAGGGATGCTCCACTCAAACTAGCCTTTAACTAGAGATGTTCTAGTAGGCTACCTTGTCTTCTATTTCGCTGGAAGGACTTGCAATGTCTATTTCCTACGATCTAAGACAGATACAAAATACGTTCATTTGCATACTATTCATTATGCAGCTTATAGTATTCCAATAATTTAAAAGGAACCCAAAGGTTCATTGCCGCCCTCACATCGTAAATGACACATAACAGCTGCTATATTATTTAAAACGTTCCTTACAAAGTTTCAGTTTATCAGAAAATGTTTTACAAAATAAAAAAAATCATAGAATATAGCATGACATACATATATCACAATTTTCAATATGACTTGTAATTTCTAAATACATTGAAGTACAACCATAACCTTAATTATACAATGATTCTACTTACTTGTAATATGACACTTCTTATTAATGCATTAACTGAAGGTGTAAAAATTTGAGTTGTACTTTGGAAACACCACAGTACTATACCTCCTTTGCTAAATATAGTAAATAAATCCAACATTTTGTAGACACCTATGTAACAGCTGTTAATTTGTCACTTAGAACCGGAAGTACGTATTTTATAGTAGTCATTCTTTTCAAAACATAGGGATCATGGGGTATCGAGCAGGTTGACCAACATATATTTCAGAATTCAGTCGTTTTGTGCACAAGCATAAAATAGAATGATAATAAAATTTAAAGACGTAAACTCTTTCGGTGCATCTACACTGTTCAACTTTTCTTTCAACTTTACGCATTCAGGCAATGTATGCAATAGCGAAAGAAACGCATTCAATTGTGCATGCCATTTTACCTTAAAATGAGGTTGCCGTGAATAACCTGAGAATTGTTTTGAGGTATGTGGATATCAAGGGAACAAATTGAGCCAGAATCTGGGAGAGTTCGTGGGTAGCTCAGGCAGTAAAGCCTTGGCGCGTTCAGTCAAAGGTCCCGGGTTTGATACCCGGTCCTGCAACAATTTTTCTCTTGAAATGATTCAAGTCAGCACCAAAGGAACTATACCTGAAAGCCAGATTTATATGAAAATTAATTGTTTCGTATTAATTAGAGGAGCCTTTACAGCCAACCTCAGCATGATATTCTGTATGTGATTTTCCATAATTTAACAGTGGTCTGTATAGCAAGTTTGCTGGTCGACCAATAAATAAATTAAAAAAAAAAAATTGTTTCGTGATGCTGGACTGAAAATGGCGGGAAGCACAATTAAACTTTATTGAAGATTATCGCAAATACGAGTGCCTATGGAGTCTTCAACAATTTAGAGAATCATATAGAGAGAGATACAAAAAATCAAGTTGAGAACGTCACCTTCACTACGTGTATGCATGTACTTTCCTTTTTCAAAATTAAGAAAAAATGAAGAGTGGATTCCGATTCAGTTGGCATTCTTGCATCTAGAAATGGTCATGGAATGTTTCAAAACTATTATTAAACTCAGCGTTAAAATATGAGGGTTTCTTCAAAACTGTCTTTATCCAAAATAGTTTCTGTAACAAAATTTTCCTTATCCATCTGTAAAATGATGTTTCAAAACTGTCCTTTTCCTGTGCTAGTGTACAGTAAATGTAAATAAACTTTTTTTTTTTTTTTTTCCAGAACTATCTTTATCTTGAACAAACAGTTCCTTATAATATTAAAGAATTACTTTTCTTTCGTGTATTCGATACCTCTTTAGAAGAGTTTTAAGAGGAAAATTTATATATTTTTTTCTTACAGAACACACTGTTCGAGATTGCCGCCATTTTATATGCCAATTGTTGTCATTACTTGTAGTTTATGATGGTGAATACTTGTCTGGAATGTTTTAAGGTTGACATTGGCTACTGACGCGTGTTGTACATGCCTCCAACTAAAAATCAAATTCAGCTAGCTGTTAAGGGCTCAAAGTCAAAATCTGATCTCATTATGCAGCTGAGGGTTCATAATTTAGAAGCCAAAGTGTTTCACAACCAATTCAAGGAAAACAAAATCAACAGAGTTCTTTTATTCTCCTACGATTACCAAAACAACTTGGTCCTTCCACGAGTGTCCGACCAAACTGCATATTACAGTAGGCAACTATATTATTATAATTTTACAGTCTGTCGTGGCCACTCAAAATCTTCAAAAAATGACAATTACCATCTATGGCTGGCTGGAAAATGAAAAAAAAAAAAAAACTAAAGGCTCTAATGAAACCCCTTCTGCTCTACTTGATACATTGATGAATGCAAAATTTGAAAATTACTGTGATTGAGTTTGAGTCTGTTCAGATGGCTGTCCTGGACAGAATAAATACTCGACCATGATTGGGGTAGTGTCTCCGCATATGATCCATATATCTTAATGCCATCTAATCTGATACCTTCTTCTGCTCTGAACTTCTCCTGTTCATCATTCCTTCCAGTGAATCCTTCAGAGCCAGTGATCCAGCCTAGTTCTTTTTCTCTTTCTGATCAGTTTCAGCATCATTCTTTCTTCATCCACTCTTTTCAACACAGCTTCATTTGTTATTCTATCTGTCCATTTCACGTGCCCCATTCTTCTCCATATCCACATTTCAAATGCTTATAGTCACTTCTCTTCACTTCGTCGTAATGTCCATGTTTCTGCCCCATAGAATGCCACACTCCACAGAAAGGACCTCATTAGTCTCTTCCTTAGTTCATTTTCCAGAGGACCGCAGATGATGCTTCTTTTTCTAATAAATGCTTTCTTTGCCATTGCTATCCTCATTTAGACTTCCTTCTGATCGTCTAAGCAGATAAACTGTAAAAATCAATCTATCTAAAACTTCATATTTCATTTGCCCAAATTCTATTGCAGGGCTAAATATTTCCTTTCCAAGGTTGATGCCGTGTAGCAAAATTTTAATTTCAGAAATTAACGCACAACACTGCCTGTAAAATCGATTCCTAAATAAGTGTAATGCAGCACGTTTCATTGCACCTGTGCATATTTTTCTAAGGGTTTATAGTAGCAGCTCAGGTTAATGTCTACAATCTTTAAACAGGGCGTCAGTTATTAAAAAAAAAAGTCTGACTCCTAGCTGAACACATACTTGACGTAAAGTAATAATAATATCACGAATTCCTAAGGACATGACATGGGCCTGGATTACAGTCTACTTCAAACAACAGCGTAAAAAAAAAAAAAAAAAAAAAAAAAAAAAAAAAAAAAAAAAACAGTTAAATCCTATCTATCTAGGACTATGGCTATAGTCTTCATAAATTTATTTTATACGTTGAAAATATTAACATTTAAGTATGGAGATGTTATCAGAGATCATTGTTAACCACACTGACAGTCAAGAACAACGGAGTGATGCCAATGATGTTGATTTGTCAAATCTACCACTGTCGAAGTGAGTTGCACTGGATGCGTTGCCGCTGTCAGGTAATATTGACTTCTCACCTGATGTGTAACTAGGTTTATTTCGTAATCTGCCATATTTAGAATGACGCTGTACTTACAAAAAGAGTAGTGCCAGTAATTGTGAAATGATCTATCATGTTAACACTCAGTAATAAAATACAGTGTTATATTTTGAAAGGATGTGTTTACAAACATCCAATTTCCTACTTATTATGCACTTTTCATCCAGTCTTTTCAGGAGTGTTATATCGAGGTTTTATTGTATGTATGTAATTACGAAAAGTAGTTTACTATATTAACTGTACTGCAGAATCACTCATGTTCAACTTCATTTCCATTTAATTTTACTTGTCACAGTGTTTACGCCTGTTTTTTCTTTTTTACTTCTACCTCTACTTGTGTCCACCACATTTAATTTTATTTCTGCCTCTCCGTGTCCACCACATGTATTAAATTAATTTCTGCCTCTACCTTACTTATGGCTTTTAAGGAACCCGCAGGTTCATTGGCGCCCTCACATAAGCCTGCCATTGGTCCTTATCCTGAGCAAGATTAATCCAGTCTTTATCATCATATCCCACCTCTCTCAAATCCATTTGAATATTATCCTCTCAGCTACGTCTTGGTCTCCCCAATGGACTTTTTCCCTCCAGCCTTCCAACTAACACTCTATATGCATTTCTGGATTTGCCTATATGTGCTACATGCCCTGCCCATCTCAAACGTCTGGATTTAATGTTTCTAATTATGTCAGGTGAAGAATACAATGCGTGCAGTTCTGCGTTGTGTAACTTTCTCCATTCTCCTGTCACTTCATCCCTCTTAGCCCCAAACATTTTCCTAAGAATCTTATTCTCAAACACCCTTAATCTCTGTTCCTCTCTCAAAATGATAGTCCAAGTTTCACAACCATACAGAACAACCGGTAATATAACTGTTTTATAAATTCTAACTTTCAGATTTTTTGACAGCAGACTGGATGATAAAAGCTTCTCAACCGAATAATAACACGCATTTCCCATATTTATTCTGCGTTTAATTTCCTCCAAGTGTCATTTATATTCGTTACTGTTGCTCCAAGATATTTGAACTTCTCCACCTCTTCGAAGGATAAATTTCCTATTTTTATATTTCCATTTCGTACAATATTCTGATCACAAGACATAATCATATACTGTCTTTTCGGGATTTACTTTCAACCCTATCGTTTTACTTGTTTCAAGTAAAATTTCCGTGTTTTCCCTAATCGTTTGTGGATTTCCTCCTAACATATTCACGTCATCTGCATAGACAAGAAGCTGATATAACCCATTCAATTCAAAAACCTCTCTATTATCCTGAACTTTCCTAATGGCATATTCTAGAGCAAAGTTAAAAAGTAAAGGTGATAGTGCATCTCCTTGCTTTAGCCCGCAGTGAATTGAAAAAGCATCAGATAGAAACTGACCTATACGGACTCTGCTGTAAGTTTCACTGAGACACATTTTAATTAATCAAACTAGTTTCTTCGGAATACCTACTTCTATAAGAATATTATATAAAACTTCCCTCTTAACCGAAAAATATGCCTTTTTTAAATCTATGAATAACTGATGTACTGTACCCTTATACTCCCATTTTTTCTCCAATATCTGTCGAATACAAAAAATCTGATGAATAGTCAGTTTATTACGCCTAAAACCACACTGATGATCCTCAATAATTTCATCTACATATGGAGTTAATCTTCTCAAAAGAATATTGAACAAAATTTTGTACGACGTCAACAAAAGTGATATTCTTCGAAAGTTACTACAGTTAGTCTTGTCCCCCTTCTTAGTGGGGTTTGAAAAGGGCACATCACCTAGTATGGCTATTTGCGCCCTTTGTCTCCCTTTTTAAAGATAGGTACAATTATGGACTCCTTCCATTGTTCTGGTACAATTTCCTTTTCTCATATAGTAAGTACAAGGTTATAAATTTCGCTAGATAATGCGCTTCCACCCTCTTGTATTAATTCTGCTGGAATTTGATTGGAACCTGGAGACTTGTACTTTTTCAGATTTTCTATCGCAATTTCGACTTCAGAAAGTGTGGGTGTAAAAGACTCAGCAGTTTGTATTTGAATTTCGTCCTGTATTTGGTCTATGTACATTTAGCAGTTGCCCAAAATAGTTTTTCCATCTGTTCAGGATTGAATGAGAGTCTGCAAGCAAGTCACTATTGTCATTCTTGATCACTTTTACCCTTGCCTGATATCTGTTCTTAAATTCCTTTATGCCCTTATATAAATCTCTATTGTTTTTGTTCTTACTATTAGTTTCTACCTTATTCAGTTTTTCCTTCAAATAATCTCTCTTTTTATTCCTAAGTGTACAACTTGAAATAATTTTCTCTATTCGCCTCAACTGGATCCTGTAACAATTTCAATTTTGCCTGTTTCCTTCTTTCTACTATAATTGTATTCCTGTCCACAAGTGTCATCCCCAAACTACGTACTTGCTCACCCAGTCCCTTGAGATTTTTTCTATTCCCTAACATAAAATTCCAGCTGAGTGACACGACTGACTAGATGCAGGCAGAATCATAGATGCTAAACATAATCACTTTTGATGACTTGCAGGGATGCATGGAATCATGGATCACTGTGTGAATGCCAGAGGGGACATAGTGGAAACTAGAAATTAAGATACTGGTAACATTTTTTTATGGTCAAATTGCCGGACTTTTGGATAGGATCTCGTACATTACTGACATAACTCATTTCTAAATAAGGACCACAGAATAAAAGTGACTTACTGCATGTTTCCAGGTTGAAGTGTCTCAGATATCTGCCTGAAATCATCAATGCTTTGGAAAATGCATCTTTCTCAACAAAGGTAAGGAAAACATTTCTTAATCTCCTCACTGACGAAGAGAACAAAGGGAAGTTACTGGCAAAAATCATGATAAAAGTAAGTGTGAAATCCAGTAGATTTTCTGACTAAAAACTCAAGTATGCTGTCCTTACATCAGCAGATGTGGAACACACTTTTTTTCCAGTGTACATATTATTTATTAACATTCTTGTTGAAAATTTAGAAAAGCTACCAATTATTTTATGTGGGCTTATGGAGCACACACAATGCTTGTGACAAGTGAATTTGGTCGATTTTGTTTAAAATTTGTTTTACGTGAGAAGATACGAAAGAATGCAGTTTTCACTAACATTCAGTACATTGTTATAACTGTTCACTGACAACACATCTCAAATTATGTAACACACAACAAAACCAGTTTATTGGCATGCAAATAACCAAGAAAGGAAAAATGTCTTTTGACACCAGATAAAATTAGGCATCTCATCACATTGTTTGACAAATAATAGATTACTTCGTAGAAGTCATTACCATGGCGACTCAGCTAGTCAACCTACATTTTTCGTGTAATAATAATTATAATAGTAATATGTATAACATTTGATGGACTTAATAGGCTGATTGTAATCTCTAACTCGGTACAACTAGTGCAAACATTTTGCAATGTCTGTGGTGACCACAACATCACATGGAGTCCTTTTGATTTTATAAGCAGCTGCCATTGCAAATTGCTCTCGCTTCAATTTCTGGGAGAATTCGTAAGACGTGAAAGTACATATTCATATCTGGGAAGATGTTTTGGACTAGAAGAAAGAAGATGAAAGTAAGCTGACAGCTTTCGAATTATGATTATTGCTAAACAAAATGAAGACGTTAGGAAGAACTTCAACATTCACCTCCCAATCCAAACAACTGGAGAATGAGTGCCAGAGGAGAAGGAGATGTCTAGTTCGGCTTTTAAGGTGATGGGTGGAAAATTCTTCTTTGCAACTGTAATAGGCCGAGAGGTGTAATACTTGGAAGGCACGAGCTGGAGAAGAGAATGGTCGTATCTGTGTTAGCAGCTTTCTAGCAACAATTCAATTCTATATCCTCAAATGAAAGATACAAATGAAATGTGCTAAAAACGAGAGAAGACAGGACAAACAAGATAATTGAATTGAAGAAGTTTTTAAACCAAGAACACAGAAGTGTATAATAAAATATTCCCATTATCAAAAAATATAAATTTAACTTTTTGTTTGCAGCTAATATATAAAAATTTGATAAATCAAATCAATACATTTTCCAAATATAAATAATACTTAAAGCTTATAAATCCTTTCCTCAAATTCTAAGAATTTAATCTTCACAGGAAGCGTGTTTATCCGGTACTACAAAATACGTAAGTAATAAATAACATCAGGAAAATGTGTGTGTGCTAAGCTACAGACACCTTGCCAAACATCTGGGGATTTCTCATATGTGCATGTGTCTATATGGTAAGCCTTATATGTAGAGCTGTGATTTTTTGGTATTAATGATATGTGTTAAAACTACATTTTATGCTTGGAAAATGCAAATTCTTTAACAAAATTAAGTGAAATATAACCGCGAATTTTCGCAAAATTCGTAGAAATCCACAAAATTACCGCATAACCAAGATATTTTTAAAAAAGTTTTATGAATAATTCTCACCAAAAATGACTCTTCCTCCCAAATAAAACATGAAAACTTTCCTCGTTATAAAATATACATGGACATTTCTTTCTACATAGCTCATGCAGACAACGGTCATTTCTCTTTCCTGCTACAACTGCCTGCATGAAATCATCCTCTCACTGGAATCAAACTGAATTATGAATTTAATTAATGAAGCAAACAATTTTCTGTTATTTTCAAAGGGATTGTTTCAATAATAACATTAAAAACTGTTATTTAATTGTTTTTTAAGTTCCTTTAGAATGTGAAATTGCTTTTTTTTTTTTTTTTAAGAAAAATTCACCGAAATTAAACCATTTTAATCACCGAAATCAGGCTAAAATACTCACACCCCTACTTATAAGGACAGATCAGAACAATCGAAACCCCGCATACCATTACTGAAGTACGTCAGAACATTTATATGAATTTATATACAAAGATAAGAAAGGACCAAACACACTGATCATTGTACAAGCAACTGCTTGGCCACAACACATATTGCACTCTTATTCCTTGATAGACAAGAAACCTCTGATCGTTGTGGCCACAAATTCACAGACATTACAAAATGCATCTTGTACCTAGACTACAGTGTCTTCTCTATACAATCAAATCACTGAGAACAAACAAATATATAAACAGTATCAATTCTTCTCTCTCAATATTGTAATAATAAATATTAAAAACCATTCATATGTATAATATATATATATATATATATATAGTCTGTCAACAACTATCTAGTCTTATTTTTATGCCACCCGGTCAACATGCATGTTGGCTGACTACGTACAAGGCTGGCAACAGTGGGCACGTTATTCTATACAACTGTACACTTTTTACACTTCTATAACACAGGAGAAATAAATACAGCCAGGTCCCAGGACTCATGCATTCATTCATCTTACAGTTTTCCTTTCTTTTTTTCATGGTCCCAATTTTAATAAGTAAACTACATCCATTTAAGGTTTCACGCCAAGGAGTAACAATAGGTGGTAATTTCATTGTATGTGCAATTCAGAACATTTTTTATCTCGGCAGACCTCGATAAAATATCCTTCAGGATTATAAACTAATGAGAGTTTGAATAATCTGTCCAGAATTTAAAATTGCCATCTTGCGTATCTCTGTGACACACACATCCAGCCTGGAGTTCATACAATAACCAGTCAGTGGAAGTTTAAAACACGTCTATTTCATATTAGTAAGCATTTTGAGAATCGAAACAAGATATACACGAATCATGACAAATGAAATAATCAAGCTTCATATTGTCCAATTTTTTTTTTTTCAATAAAATTTATTTTTCAAGGTTAAATGTAAGAAAAAGTTAAAAAGTGAAAAATTGTGGCAAGAGCGAGGAATAAGTCACATGTTTGTGAACACACTTCAAAATACTCAATACTAAGACACAATTTTCAAATGAATTAACAACTTTCACAGAAAGACATTCACTGTTAGTTTCTATTTCTTAAAGATTAACCTTTTAGAAAGTTTTTCTTTGGGGGTTCTGTCAGTGCTATATTTCACTCTTGCATCTCAAATAGAATCTGCACAGTATGGAAGGAAATACAGTAATTGATCTTGTTAACAGGGGAAGCAATCTGAGGAGCACAGTATCCAAGTTAAACTGTGGCTTGGTTTCAAATTAGGACAATTCCTTCTGTAGCCAATGAGAAGCCCACATTCGTACCATCTTTTTCCATCATGCATCGTGAATCCAACATGGCTGATTGTTTATATAATCGGTTTGTGGATGGATAAGTACTGTTTCACGTAAATTTTCTTTGTAAAATTATAAGTTACATAGTTATTTCAATAACAATATGAAAGTTCATGTCACAGAAGTTCCTCAAAAGGAAGCGATGAAGTGTGGTGTCTACAAATCAACGCAGAAAAGAGAAGATTGCCAGGTGAGTAACCACAGCAGGTTTTTCTATAGCTCAGTCACATAATGTTTTAATTAATTGCGATTATATTTAGAAATCTAATTACAGTAGCTACCTGCAAAAAGTAAAGACATGGATACGAAATAGGCTACTTTTTTCCATTTAGTAAACCTAGAAAGTCTTCCTTTCAGTTTACATAACCTACTGGTATATTCTGTTAGTTGTTTAGAAGATTAAACCCTAAGGCAGACTGCAAAAAATCAAAATAATACTTTTTTATGTTATACATACTCTCCTAAGTCATTGCTGATCCATCCAACATGTGTGAAGAATTGGAGTGTGTGGAGCACTAATTGATAACTTGTAAAATAAAAAGGTGTTCTTCACTTCCACACTTTTGGACATATATTCATGTAGTAAGTCTCTCAAGTTGTTTTTGTTTTTAAGGAGGAATTTGTTGTATTTTTTTTTTTTTGACAATTCATGTAACAAAATTTATTCTACTTCAAACAATTGTGATATGCAAATTATATTAATATCGTGATTCACAAGTGTGAAACTTATATAAAGTTGTGCTTTGAAACCGAGTTAGATTCAAAAGTAGACAATTCAACTTTAAATATGGCTTCGTTTGGTTTCAAAAACAGAAAACTCCACTATTTAGTTTCAGAGATGGACAACTCAAATTTTTAAACTTAAATTGCAACCTGAATATTAATTTTAATCACATTTTGAGACTGAAAAAATTTTATATGACCCATGAGAACGTTAAAAAAATATATACGTATAACAGTGACATTGGTTTCCAAGGATCTAGTTTTTTGGCTCTCCTGTAAAAGAAGCAAAAGTGGAGTTGTCCAAGCTTCTCATATGCAACAATACTCGCTCAAAACAGCTTGTAATGCGATCGACACAAGTGCTTTTAGTGTGGTGGAGCATTTGGTGACGTGTGTGGGTCCACAATGCATGACATCCAGAATGACTTTGTGGTGCATACTGGAGAAGCACGGCCATCATGTCCAATGTTATCGGGACGCGAGAAGAAGGCTTTTGCCACGGACAGTTTCTTGAGGCATGACGCAGAGGGAGACGAGCACGCAAGTTGAAACTTGTGCCGCTGTGGAGGCATCAATTCAATGACTGTCGAAATTTTTACGCAAACTTTCTTCAGAGTTAGGCATTGCAAAATCGACAATGCAAGACCAGATACAGAAAGATATGAAAATGAAATATTTTCGTCTGCCAATGCCTGGATTGGACATGAGTCAGGCTCCATTCCCTGGCCTGCAAAAAGCCCTGACCACTATGTACTGTGGGGTATTGTACGGAAACACCGAGCAGCTGAAAGATGCAGTTTATGCAACATTTAAAAGTATACGCTGTTGCGGATGAACAATCAGACATGAAGGCGCATTAGGTTATGCTATGAACATGGAGGAACTCACACAGATGTTTTGGCAGCATGGGAGGTAAGTTGTAAATAACCACATAATTTCAAAGTCAGTGTAAAGGGACTTCCTGTTCACCCTGTACAAGAGGCAGTATTCGATGGCACACGAGAAAAAGCGTATTGCCAGTTAGCACCTTGCTGGCCATCGACTTGGTTTAAAGCACGTGTTAGCTTCAGTTCCCGAGAGAATGTGTAATACATTAATCACACCTTCCAACCAGATTTCACAACCTTGATAAAATTGTTTTCTTTCTTCTCTGAAATGGACTGCTTAGCCTGACCTCCTTAAGCACACAGCTGATCAAGTCACAATGATCTCAGACTGTAGCCTAAATGATTTATTTGTATTCCAAATATTTGTACGTGCAATGTCCAATACAAGTGAGAGTAGTAGTTCTGTTTTATATGTTTAAAATCTGGTATTGTATAGAATGCCAAAAATGAGAATGTAAAGTATGAAGTACAAATTATTTTGTATTTAAATTCAAACTCTAGACCAGATGTGGCAACAGCGGAGTCTGAAGATCAGATTTATTCGATGAAAAATCGGTTTATGATGAATTCTCTGTTAGAAATAAGAGTGTTAAAGTTGTGTTTTTTCTTACAGACGTAAGTAAATATAAAGTGGTGGAGGATATGTTTAAAGGCTGCTGAAAGGTATGATGTGTGTTTGTTGAGAACAGAAGCAAACTAATTTATCCAGTTAAAGAGGGAACCAGTAATTTTAGTACTGTATTATGTTACAGATTCTGACCTACCCCACATGCTTTATGAGGCTCATTTGGCAAATGATATGGAGACTAGACAGCATGTTAAAGGAACTTTCGTCTCATATTCACCTATGTGAGTTGTGGCAGGAAAAATGGAAAGAGCAAAAGAAAAAAAAGTGTTGTAGTGAAACCCATGGTATTTTAAAAATTCAATTCCCATTGTCGGTTTTCAGTCTCAGCCAGATACAGAATACCAATTTATAATGGTGTATGAGGTTCATCTTACCAAATTTGTTGTTCTCTGGCCTCTTAAATCAAAGAAAGCAAAAGACGTAGCCCAACACCTGTTCAATTTTACAATCTGATAATGCAAGAGAGCATAGAAAGAGCTAACCAAGATACTGAAAATATGATTTCGGCTTGGATGCAGGAGTGAAGGGCTACACTTTATTCAGCTGATGAAAAACCTGTGGAGTAACGGTTGGGCTGACGTTTTTTTCCAGGGTTTTCCCTCAACCCAATACGAGCAAATGCTGGGTAACTATCAGTGCTGGACTCCGGACTCATTTCCCCGGCATTATCACCTTCAGATCATTCAGACGCTAAATAATCTTAGATGTTGATACAGCATTGTAAAATAACCCAATAAATAAATAAATAATCATGTCTTTGCCTTCCACTCTGGAATTAAGAGAACACCACAAGAAGCTCTCTTCAGTTGTAAAGTAAATGTGGGCCAGATAACGTCTTCTCTGTCTTAAAACATCAGAACAGAACATTCTGTAGAAGAGGAAGAAGTATCTTCTCTTTCAAACACCGATCAGATCACAACTTATGGCGAAGGAAATATAAACACTGGATAGTCAACAGGCTGCTGTGATTACTTGAAAGAAATCTCTGGTGCTCATGGATGTCGAGACTTCATTTTATCTGGAAATCCTCTTAGAGATGGTGAGGGGAGGGGAGGGGAGGGAAACAGAAGGTTTTACGCTTTGTTTCAATATGGAGAAAGCTGTTGTAAGAAGAAAAGATTCTAAATCGAATCTCGAACACCAGGCAAAGAAAATGAAGTTAAGTTCTGACAAAAATTTCCTCCTGCCCATTTAGGAGTGACTGTTGATTCCCGCAATGTGTTTGCAGTGTCATAATGACTAGGTAATATATACAATGCCTATGAAATTATGAAACGCATTTTCAAAAGTAGAGAAATTTACACTTAGCCAAAAATCAACCGGTATTCTATATAATACCTGAATTTAGTACTTTGCTGGTAACATATATATATAATGTAAAGTCATTCAAGGACAAGTTGTTGTCTACTGAACTGTCCAAAGACAGGTCTGGACCCCACAAGTAATACCGAGAAGGAACCACTTGTAAGGCAACTAGGCCAGGAGATAATGAGGTAGGGTGGCCAGTTCCTTTCCCCCCTCTATTGCATACATCACCGACTAGCTACATATTACACTAATCAGACTTCAGATGCATACAAACAATTGTTCTTCTTCTGACACATCGTCAAGTGAAATGTACTGCCTGGTAATAGATGTACATATCAGCCAGAACCTCAATCAAAAGTTGATCATGTACAAGATAGAAAAATAATTTATTTACAATGTGTACAATTCTTAAAAGAATTTACTTCACTGCACAAAACTGTGTGACCGTTTCCTTCCAAGCTGAGATTTGACTGCTGCGTGCACATGTTTAACACTTTAAGCCTGAGCCAACACTTTTAAATGCCCAGCTTCCCCACACACGAAACATTTTCGATTTTCGTGAGGTGGCAGCATAAGGTGATGCTTTGACAGAGGAACATCTGTTTTAGATGAAATGGAATGTCGAATTGTTAAGAAGGCAAATTTGAAGATGCCCATGGAGCACAGGGGTATAGCAGTACCACCACCAGATTTAAAGTGTTAACAATGTGGGATGACTTTCTGAAAGATGTTCTGCATCATGGTACATATAATTTCCAAGAAGTACTAGAACGATATCATCATTTCATAAATATGAGACATTGAAAACATCCCCTGTAGCTATAATTCAGCTGCAGTTAAGTGAAATGACATGAAGTGCTGTGTGCACTTCCTTGTTATTCGTAAAGTGTAATGCCGTAAGTCCAGTAGCTATCTGTAACAATTTTCCAGTTCATACTATGCTCATCCATTCGTGTATATTTTATTAACTTTTTCAAATTAATACGAAAAGTCCGAAGTTCATACAGGAAAGCCTGCAGGAGGGGATCTTTTCAACTCGATTCTGACTTCACATGAGAGCAAAATATAATTTTAAACCACAAACTTACTAAAATTAATTCCATAATTACTACGCGTTGGCGATGTGCGCATGCATGAGTGCTGGTCACCGTGAGTTCATCTCTCCTTCATACAAAACAGCAACAGATTCACACTTCATACCAACAGCATAAATAAAACTACAGCAACTCAAATAGCAGGCTCACTCTATTCTATCAAGAGGATTACACACCCTAAATCCCAAGCAGAGGGCCAAGGTATGCTTTCAATGCAACGCTCTGTCTTTATGAGAAGCCCCCTGCTCAAAGAATGTGTGTGGTGCCAGTTTCTTGGTGCACCTGCGCGAACTGGGGCATGTGGCAATCACTGCAGTGATATGTCCACAGTGCATTGCTTTCCTGTTCAACTGTCATCATATGAATTCCTTCCTACATCTCTGAGCACAGTCATTCACTTACTATATTTTACAACTTGCAATGCAGATATTTGTCTATGTGGCTGCTGGTCCAGACGGTGTGCAGTACTTCATTACTGACAGGAATCCTGCAATGCACGCTGCACAAGGAACAGTCTGAAGCCCACAACACACCTCCCTTACGAATGTATACAGAAAGCAAGGTAAACAATTTCGTGGACTTGTGACTGTGCATTTTGTGTCAACTAAACGTTGCTGGATAGTGATTATTCCATGTCTGTGGTGTGTAGTTGCTAGCTCCATTCTACAACTAATTCTAAAAATGTTCCAGCAGTTATATGGCAGTGTTCACACTGCACTGTCCTACAATTAGGTATGTTGGAAATTTCTGCTTTGACCCTTGTTACTCCGGGATGCTATTTTGTCCTACAGAATCAGCAATGATACAACTCTTTGTTATATTTGCTTCCATGAAAAAATCTTGATCTGCAGCAATGTTATGAAGTGGTGCCACAGACTTGACTACGGTTTCAATAACAAAATACGTAACCTAAGCTCTCCACGCTACCAAATTAATAACTGGAAGTCTTTCCTGTTATTCCTTGATGGAACATGGAGCGAAGTGGCGAAGTGCATTTCTTGACGAAACTCCTCCTCTACCATTCGCCTCACTCTTTCTTGTTCTTGTGAATTCCAATTCAACAGTCTTCTCAACGTATGGCCTATTCATTTCCAGTGTCTATGCTTCATTTGTTGTCCCATTTGAGGTTCTTTTGGTTCTTCTTCAGTTGATACGAATTCTTAACATTCCTCTCAGGCATCCATTTATGAAACTCTGTCTGTTGTGCTGACAGCAGAAGCTTCGCTTTATTTTCCAGTAGAGTAAATGCTCTTTGCCTCTCATATCTTTCTGCCATGCCAGTGTTCACACAAGGAAGCCAAACTCTTCTATATCTTTGTCATTTATTGTAATTATCTTTCCAACATTACAATTGATTCTCATTTGCTTTGTTCCATGAGGTTTTTTATTTTTAAATCAAAATTAATTTAAAGTTTTGCTTATTATGTAACTGACTGCACACTTGCTATAAACATCCCTCCTCAGCGTTCCGAGTGTTGGAAACAGTCTGGGAGGTTCATCTCCAACAACTGTGCTAAAGCTGGCAGAAATAAGATCACAGTCCACAAAACCACTGTCTGCCCACGAGAAAGTCAATGTGGAGGCACTGGTGAGATGCAAGCAAGATCGGTCATGCAGAATTTCTGTTGATATTGGTGAACTCATCACATCGCTGCTACAGACCTGTTTGAGATGGAGGAAAGTTACATCCCAATAAGAGAACTCTGGCCTTGACTGTCTCTCCTATTCAAAATTCAGGTTGGCCTCAAAGCAGTGCATCGTGTATGTAATCTATTATGAGCATGACAAATCGAAAAGAGCAGCAGTAGGCTCTACTACATCTAGAAGGCCCCCATATGCGTCCTCACAGACCTGTTCTATCCTGGCTGAGGCAGAACTGCCCACCTGTCAGATCTGGACAATCATCGCATTATAAGGATCTGATCCAAGCCAACGGAATCCTACTTGCAAACTTTGTGAAGGGCACAATAAAACTCTACACCTCAAAATCTGTGCATCAGTGGCTGACCATGACAATATCTTTGAAAAATATTGGAGTGCAAGAGGTCAAATGACCTTACTGTCAAATGCCTGGCATTAGAAAACAACATATTTTCATAAATAATCTGTTTTCTTGTCTGTACTGTAAAATGACATACAACCTTTCACAATGTACTGCTGCATATGGAGGGGGTTAGGCAGACATACTATTTCATCATAGGAGAAAGAGTATGAAGAAACCGTGGGTTATGCACTCCTTCTGGTTCAAATAGAAGAACAAATTAAGGAGTAAAATTTCAATCAAGAGGCCAGATATTGTAACACTATGTGGACGACAATCTGATACAAGTGATGAAGTGAAAAAGAAAAGAATGGAAACTTCCAAATTTCACCTAAACATTTTGCCCACTTTACTTGTGTAATTCGTTATTGCACTTTTTAAATTTAGGATGACAATAATCAAAGCATTGACATCATGCACATTACACTCGAAGGATCCAGGGGAAAAACACGTTAAGTCAAAATTTTTCAATTTTCTGATTTTAATGCTAACTTCATGATCAGCCTGGTACGTTTTTGTTTCTTTACAAAATAACTTTATAATAGTGTTATTTAATTTTATTACAATAAATTTAATTCTAAAACGAATAATTTAATTTTTTTTTTTTCAGGGAGCCAAAGTTCAAGAATTGGAAGATGACTGGATTAGCGATTGTGCATTTATTACTGATATGTCTCAACATTTTAACACACTGAATCGCCGGCTATAAGATCAAAATCAAAACATTGTTCATATGTTCGACATGGTTAATTCTTTTGTAACAATGATAGATGTTTGGAAGAAAGTGAGTTGCATCATTTTCCATGTTTGAAGTCACTTTCGAACATTTCGGTACAAAAGATGAAAAAATACTGTGATATCCCAGACATAGTAATTACAGAGTTTAAAGATAGACGATTTGGGGATTTCAAACACTTGGAAACTGATTTTCCTGTCTTTGCAAACCCTTACTGAAGACCCGATTTACAACTTGAAGTTGCCGCCGATCTCCAAAATGATACGTTTATAAAGAGTGAATGTAAGGATTTAGTTGGTTTTGATATTTATAAAAATATCGATCCGGCAAACTTCCCGTGTCTCAGAAAATTCGTTGTGAGAATTGAAGCTATGTTTGGTTCTACATACATATGTGAACAGTTGGAATACTAGGAAATCATGAAAAAGATATCGCTTAACAGATGAGGGTCTTCATGCACAAATTACAGTGGCTGCTTACGATGAAACTCCTGGTTTCAAAAGTCTGCTGGTGCAGAGTGCGTGTTTTCTGTCATGGCGAATAAGGAGATATATTTTGTTTTGATAATTATACAATAATGATGAACAGGAGGAAAAAAAGTTAACATGGATTAAATGTATGTAACTAGTAAGTAGAAGAATATTACTTTGTTTTGCGGTCACGGTCCATCCCTGGACTGCGATACCCATTCCACTCAACTCTCTGCGACAGTGCTGTGAGGGTTGCATTTCTATTACATCACCATTTCGTGGTGTCTGGCAGCCACTGCATTACAGCGTCAAAGACACTAGGAGGAAATGCCTACTGCAACAACTTAACATAAATCAACTTTATGAAATCTGCAGTGCTTAGGAAAAGTGGCATGTCAGTTTTCACAAACATTTATTATTAATTTATTGACAACTTACGGAACATCTGCTCACTTGTGAAAAGAGACATAAGTATTTCTCCCATTACAATAATTCATACAGAAGAAAATCAAATCGACATAAACCAGTGTGAAGACAGTTTTTTTTCCTTCTCCTGTAAAATTAACATTTTTGACTTGTGCCACTTTTCCCGAGCACTACAGAAATGTTCAAAGAGAAAAACCCCAACTTATCTGTGCATTACGAAACATACAGAAATATTTTAAATTGCGATTTCAACATTGCTTTCCGGTATCCCCGAACAGATCCATGCTCACAATGCGATGTTTTCAATGCCAGGAAAAGTAACTTGGAGGCTCATATTTCAGCAGCTGAAGACGAGGAAGAAAAAAATTAATTATAAACTGAAATTCAGGACATCACAAGTGATAAGGATATCCATCTCATGAGAGCAGAAAAATGGTACAGGCTGAAACTGAACACAGAACTTCAGAGCAGGAAAGAGACAGCAAAGGAGGCGATTGTATTTGATTACCCTGGCCTAGCATTACGACAACCGATGTGTTCTACAGAAGGCAACTTTCTGTTTTTTCTTCCACATTCAAATCTTGTCTGCTGGGAAAAGCGTTTTCTATGTATACTCTGAAACAGTGGCATGGAAGGGCAGTGATGAAGTTTGTTCTCTTCTCCATCACTTTAACTACAACTACTTGGACGAACAAGTAAAAGACCCGAAGGCCTTCTATGATTCTTGTCCAGGTCAAAATAAAAACAATACAATCATGAAGTTTTTTCACCATCTCATGCACAAAGAAAAAAGGCTGAAGTCTAATTCAGGATTAATCAAACAGAATACTGAAGCACAACTTCCACGTGAATGGATTGATGTTATCTGAAATCGTCCAAGTTGATTAAGATGTGATTAAAAATGGGCTGGTCATTTGAATGGTATCTTATCGTAATAAGTTGCCATGTGTTATCCGTCTTATAAAGAATCTACAAGTAACTGAAGATCATCCTGGGCTCATACGATGTCGAAATCTCTATTCTGGACTTTGGAAGGACATCCCAGTTTTCCTACCGAGAAAGAGAACTATGCGAAGTCAACAGCTTCAGCAGCAATGTCCAGTGGAATTCATCATTCCTGACACACTCTATGAAGGTATAACATAACAGGGCCTACTAACATTTCTGCAGTGTAATTTAATTTTATTTAATATTTTATCTATTTTATTTGTCATTGTTTAGGGCCTCTGGATATATCCAAAGAAAAGTACGCTGATCTTCAGTGCTCAAAACATTCTGCACCAATCCATAAGCAGCCGAATATTTTTCAAATCTAAGACACAAGGAATGAAAAAAGCGAAAATCTCTTCAATAAGAATTAAATAACTGACAATAATTAACAGTAATTAATATTTTTTATTAATGATTTAAGTTATAGGAGTACCTCTATCGTAAGATTATTTAAGATTTTCTGGTTTTTACTATTGTAATTAAAAGGAAAAACCTGCTTTGTTCTTATTTTCATGAATACGTTTTACTTATGCAACAATTTTTGTAACATTCAAAGTGAAGATCCATTGTTTTTTGTGTTTTCAATTGTCATAAATACATTAAATGATAACACAGTAAGTACAAAAAAAAAAAAAGATATAAATTCTACAAGTCTGTAAACTTTAAAAACCTTCTCCTGTAAAATTTAGAAAATGTGACTTAACGTGTTTTTCTCCTGGACCCTTCACTTCGAAAGGCCAGTCAAGACGCATTCGCCTTTAATCTATTGCACATGTGTGATGGCAGCGACTTCCTCATGATCAACAGATATTACACATCACAGTTAAAAATAGAAAAGCAAGTCAGGTTTCAACCATGACTATAATGCCAACATCCCCAGTAATTCTATACTAAGAGGTAAAGAAGTTGATGCAAAAACAGATCATCAAGTGATTTCTTTTATAGAAGCAACCAACACTTCCCTGCATACCTTCTGAAGGCATTTCTCGGAGGCTCTATCTGATCAGTGCTTCTTTGGTTACAGTTTGTTTAGTGCTATCACAGTCTACCTTGGCATGGCACCAACGAACTAGCCTGGTGGGAATTCTTACATTCTACTTCATTGATACTGAAGCTCCATATCTCGCTGCACTACATGATCGCGGGTTGAAGGTGCTCCACTGTTACCAACTAGTGTGAACCATTCATACTTTACAAAATGCCACACATGAAACGCGGACTGGTCTGTACTAGGACACCGTGGGGTTGCTCAGGTCTGGTGGGGGAAGAATGCCGTGCTGGGACAGCTGCGCTCTCAGCAGCGAGTTGTCCCTCTTGAGCTCCTCGTTCTGCTGTCGGATGATCTCCATGTCCAGCGTCAACCTCTCGTTGTCCTTCAAACACTCGGCAAGGCGCTGGTTTGAGGAGCGCAGTTCCACGATGTACTCGCACGCCTTGGCCAGGATCCCGCCTTTGCTCTGCAACATTCACAACGGATGCAATGCTGACGAGCCAAGCAAACATTCCACTCAGGCAAATGTGCTCTTTATGAATCGGTTATTTGATGATGCTGTATCAACTGCATGCTTACCTAGCATCAGTTGAAATGGTATTTGGTGAGATGAGCATAAGGCCTATATTACACTATCAAATTTCTGTCACAGAATATGATCAAATGTAAGAATCTGAGTACATTACACCATGTCAAAGCTTTCATCACAGTTCTAATAATGTACCCACAACAGTTCTATGTTTGGTGCAATTGTAAATGCAGTACTGTACATTGCATTAATACTGAAGAAGAAATCAAAGAAAAAACGTATTTCGTTGGCTTAGAGTGTAAACCTGCTAACTAACAAAAAGGAAATTTTACAGGAGAAACAAAAAGCTGGGTATAAATTAACTCGAAAATTTTAGAACCAAATCCAAAGTACAGGTTAATTTATGTTTGTTTTCATTCACATATAGCTTGTAATTCAAAAACAGAGCCCAATAGAGACATATTCGAATTTAGCATATACAAATCATGTAAGATCACGTGTTTTCGTTTAGGTTACAAAATGGTTGTTGACTAGTGTAATTTACCATCAAAAGCATACCAGTGGCATGTTGATTTTACTAAAGTCCCAAGAAAAAAAAATTTCTATAATGAAAAATAAACATGAAAAATGTGGGAGCTGCACAGAAGGAAAGTATTTTGTACCTATGTTACATTTGAACTGCTTGAATGACGCTAGATTTTCGGGAAAACTTTGCAGTTAAAAAGTATGTCTTGAGGAAATACACTTCGCACCCTGTGGGGCTCATGTCACAATTACCTGGCCAGTCTTGGCACTTTCGGCTGTGCAGTCGGGGATGATCTTGCTCAGCTTCACGATCCAGTTGTTGATCTTGTCCCTCCGTCTCCGCTCCACTTCGTTGTGTGTGGCGCGCCTCCTGTCATCTCTCTGCCCAACAAACGACCACGGCTGTCATGTACAGTTTGTAACAGTTTATAAAATTCTCTCTCCCAAGATTTACTTAATGTTAATTTGCTGTGATCAGGACCTCCCACAACATTTTACATTTCCCTGCAACCGATCAATGTTACCTTGAATCTGTTCCACCTTCCTAATGAGCATCAGAAGCTCACTGCAATATCTACCTGACTTTTTTAAAATAATTGAGACTTCGAATCCACAATTTAAGTGGGTATATTGGGCAACTACTACAGGAAGATATTCAACTATTAAAGAAAATTGTATATGAAGTTCGAAAGCAGATAAAGCCCTTACCAGAGGGCGTAGTAACACTGCTGAGAACTGCAAAACTCAGCCTACACTCTGGTTCCATGGTTCAATTGTCACGTCACTGATTAAGAACATGAACAGCGCAGTGCTGTGGCTTGCCTTGTCGAAGCACGTGCTCACAGCTGATCGTAGTTAAGGCTACTGCCAAGTCGGTTGAATGAAATTACATAATACTGTCATGGGCGCCATCATTACAAAGGCAATTTGAATGAACACACCTAAGTGAATAGGATTGTAACAGAAAGCTCTAATTTTTGGTAATATTCGCCACACCAGTAACTAATTATGGCTGCTGCAAAATCGGCTTTCTACCACTGTGAAGCCTCATACAATAGAAGAACTGAAAGACAGTATCAAGAGAGAAACTGCTGCGATTTCAGGAGATGAACTGATGTGAGAGGGCATCATCTGCAACACACCAGCAGCAGGAAAACTTGTGACCGATGTTTGTCTGGTTTAGATGTGAATGGAATGCATCCAGATAGTAATCAATAATATATGAAATAGAAAAATAAAAAGACTTGCATTCATCTACATGCTTTAAAAGTTTATTGTAATAGTATGGTTGTAAGTGTATGAAGCTCTGAAAACACACTTTCAAACTCTTTTTCTAATGCAAAACATACCATCTTCAAGACTAAACATTCATCACAGAGGAGGCTTTCTGACTTAGGCGAGAACAGAACCAGATAATCTGCTGCTTTTCCCTCCATTATCACGTAGTTCAGGCCAATGAGCTTTCCTGCACTGAGGTCAAGTTTATTCATGACACTAACAAGAGTATGAGCTGCTCATCAACTGCAGATACTGTTAACTGTATGCAGAGGACGTAACTGAAATCGTAAGTTCATTTGTGCATGTGAATCCACACAACCTTTGTTATCAACGGCAGTGCAAATAAATGTCTGATACTTTTGAAGAAATCACTGTATACAGACGGAATGATCAAAACCGCTTTTCAATAATAGATGTTCAAAAATGTCAGAAGTGCTTTTTGGAGAACCATAACATTTCCTTTGACCTACAGTATTCACATTCATGCAGATCTTGAACTTCATCAAAACAATCCTCGTGGTGCAAGAATTATATTCGCTCATTCATACTGTTCTACCCACGTGTACAGCAGGTCTTTCACTGCATACCCAGCTTTCTCCAATCTTTCCTATTTTCTGCCTTCCTCTTAGTCTCCTCATATGATCCATATTTCTTAATGTCGTCTATCATCTGATATCTTCTTCTACCCCGAACTCTTCTCCTGTTCACCGTACCTTCCAGTGCATCCTTCATTAGGCACTTTCTTCTCAGCCAGTGACCCAACCAATTCCTTTTCCTCTTCCTGATCAGTTTCAGCATCATTCTTTCTTCACCCATACTTTCCAACACAGCTTCATTTCTTAAAGAATTACACAGATTGTTGATAATGTCGTGACAAGAAATTGAAATGTAGAAAGAAAAAAGACAGACAATAATAAAAACAAACAAGAAACCATACTGCCAAGCTTTAATACACCAGCCACAACTGAAGACTGAAACATGTGCTTTAAATGGACTGGCACTCTAGTATCAATCTTATGGAGAGATTATTTTACAGTAATTTAAAGCTACATTTTGTAAATCTGAGGTTTGCGAAATGAAATAGTAACCAAGCATATGAAGAAGATATCTACAGAAAATAATACAATTAGCCAATGATAACAACAGATGAATTTGCCCAGAAACCAATCGTTTTCGGGGGCTGAGGGAGGGTTCGTTCAAATTTTTTTTAACATTACATTTTTTCTTTCGACTATTTTCCTTATCTTATCTTCGTCTCCGGTTTTTACATATTGTACTTTCGACAATTTAAATTGCTTTCCTATTACCAATCACCAAACGAATGAACTGATCACGATTCGAATACTAGACTTTTCAGAAATGCTAAGAATCTATACAGAAACAAAGTGCTAGGGATGCTTAAACATAACACATCATGGCTGGCTGCAAAGGCCCACTCCCACTTAGCGGAATCGAATCGAAAAGAATTTCTCATCACAAGGTATATAAGTGAAGATGGCAGAAAGCGGCGCATCAAATCAAACCGAACCGAACCAAATTCATGAGGTACGATATTTATTCCACTGATGGAACAGAATTTGTTTCGGGTATGATCGTATGTTCTCGTGAAGGCTTCGTAAAAAACAAATGAGCCATATCCATTTTTGGTAGAGTAATTTGTTTACTGAAATAGTACTTACGCAGGAAAATACAATGCAATAATAAATTTTGTTCAGAATCATCCGCTGTTATATGACAAAATACTAGGCCTACTGTAATAATTATTCTCGTGATAACTGAAGCGAAATAAGTAAAAATTAAAATCCAAAAGAGCGCTATAGAACGAAATTTTGTTTCATCTCTCAAAATATAATGAAATACAGAGAAAAATTCTCCATGTGTACACTAGCTAAAATACCATGAATACAGCATTTCCTTTCCTTGTCTTCAACCTTTCTTCTTTACCCGTTTTTTCACATAACTATGCTAAAGCTATTATGAGATCCATTTTAAATTGCAACAGGCTTCAGTTCGATTCCACTAAATGTGAGCGGCAGCAGACGTTTCATTTCGATTGTGCTAAGTGGGATTGGAACATGAGTTGCTATGGAAACGGATGTCACACATGCAACCCATGTATGTATATCGCTAAGTTTATCTCTATCTATGATTAACAAGTCACAATGCAAACATGTTCACAGGGTGCCCATCGCTGTCTGATTCATAAAATTACTGTACAAAACTATAATTATCTATCGCTCAAGTTGGCAATTCTGAAAGAGGGCAAATCTGTGCTTGAGAGCCACATGTCGAGCATACTATGCATTTCTAATATAAAATGTTCTCAAAACCTGCAATATACCCAATTTGTCTGCATTTCAGAAGCACACATACAGGGTGTATAGTGTTTACTGCAGAGACCAACAGACTGCGCATCTTGTTAGTCTTTTCTTTACTGCATTTCTGATGTAATATTGTATGCTCTCATCAGACAATACGCTGTTCTTACAATACCAATTTCAAAGCCCTTGTTTCGTACAACATTTAACGTTAGAATTCATAACTTTTTTTTTTCTTATTTCGATACATACTACCACCTCTCAAAATACTGTTTTTTTAAACACCCTGTACACTGGCAAAGCACAATCATAATAAACTCTTTTAGGTTTTTCTGTATTTCTTGTGTGTGAGTGAAAAATTATCGATATTCCTAGTTACATCATAAGACTAAAGCTCAGAATTTTATCGAAATGTGGTACACCATGCCATGATACTTGCACCAATATTGTATAAAATATTGATTCAACTACCGTATATACTCGAATAATCCCCGCACCCTAATTTTTCTGGAAAGAAATCTTGAATTTTTTTGCCAAGTATTGTTACATGATATATTTATATTGGTCTTCAATTCCGTAACCCCAAGTTCCTTCGCAACAGTCAGCACTTTAAGTTGACATATTTCGCTTCAAACGGCACAACCGAACTGTTATTTTTCACCTATATAATCACAAAACCTTTTTTCGATTTCCAGGAACTTGGCTTTTTGCCCTCTAAATACCCGGTGATTAACACAGAGCTTTGAAGTCACGTTTTGTTCTTATGCCAATCACGTATGCAGCTTTCATCTACACTGCATTTCCTTCCTGCTGCACGGTTACCAACTTGTTCCACTTCTTCAATAATATGCAATTTTTCTTTCACAGTGAAAGATTTATAGCGAGAACTTCTTGAAGCCATGATTAACACCTACTGAACCGACCACACCTGACTCAATGCTTCCCACTCTAACACATGCCACCACGCACAACACACGCTATCGCAGGGTACCAGCCTTGTCGCAGATAATACCCACAACCTAATTTTCAGCTGCCAATTTTTACCAAAAAAAGGCAGGATTTATTCGAGTACATACGGTAATTTGTACTTGATCAATAAACCAAATTCTGTGAAGATACTTGTGGGAGTTTTTCTCATACATGCAAATTCAATTAGCATACAAATTCAAATAAGCTACTGATTACCCCACTTACGGAGACACCTCCGCGTGACGATTCAATCTGAATGCCTGCTCTTGGTGCCAGCGAACGGGGATTCTGTGTTCCAAAAACGTCCTGCGGTGAACCAATGACATAAAACTGACCTGTCAAAATACAGCACAGTGTTGGTTATTGGTTCATGCTCTATTTGTCAATTAATTGTGAATTTCTCTTCAGAAACTACGCTCGTCATTATTTTTATACTATAATACAGCAAAACCTCTTTTAACGAATTTCTGATGCCCTAATTTTATTATTTTATCTTTAAATTCCAGTTTTCCTTAAAAGGGGATTTACACTTCATATGAGAGTACAAATCAACACAGTCTGGGGCACTGAACTACATCCATTAACTTACTACAACGTGGGCAAGTAGCAGCCCACTGCAAGAATTAATGCCTTAGTAAGTACCAGAGAGATGCAAAATGATAGACCTGTGCAAAAATGTCAAATTTTGTAAAAATGATTTCTACAAAAATCCTCAGCTTTGCTATTTGCATACCATTGAGGGGACTGGTGAGAACTGCCTGCACACCCTGTTGCACGCCAGCCGTCGCTGCAGAGAAGCCAGGCGATGTTGACACTATCTGGGGGAGGGGATCCACTGCATCGCCTCCAGCTCCCACTTGCACCACTCTGTACGTCACGGTGCCTGCGAACCAGTACAACGCGCCAGTAAATAGGGAATCTGATTTTATAAACTCAACTCTCTTTACACCCACGGATGCATTTTTCAGATTGCAACACCGGGCAGCGGCAAGCACATGATGCAAGCTGCCAGGGTCTTCATCCATCTTGGACTGACCCTAAATTACCATCCTTACAAAATACCAGCAAACATGGTAGAAGCATCTCCCTTGTGCGCTTTATTTTTTCTACACAAAATAAAGTTTGCAGCAAGTCCAAGTCTGGTAAGTGATGTGGTTCACAGGACACATTTCCTGTTCTGTATACTAACCACCTTCTCCAGAACGGAACTGGTACTGCACATCATCATCGCCAGCATCCAGAAGGCCCTGCGTGTGTGCCAGCTCTGCAACAGCTGCCTGGTCTTCGCCAGAGCCCAAAGACCCATCCTCTTCCACGATGGTCAGACTCTGCGCTGTGATGATCTCTTTATCCGCCCCCAGGCACGACCCGTCACTGACGTCTCCGTCTTTGTCCTGGCTGCAACACAACAACCGGCTCATTCTAAAGCAACTACGAGTTAAGTTCAATTCTTAGTTGTAAATAATTTTGGCAAAAATAGACCAGCCATCACAAGACATCAGTGTCAGGTGATCAAATATCGTGTGAATGTATGCACAGCAGCATCGTGACACCTATACTTATTGCGTAAATTTCTGTAAATAATTCACTTTTTAAAACTGCAGCAAGAAAAACTAAGTGACAGCAATATTTACATGAATTTCTACATAAATTCTGACAGGCTGATTGTTGATTCAATGTCATTTGTCGATTTCATGCGAGACTTTCCGATTATCTGTAGTTTTTCAGGTAAACTCATTCCCAGTGCTGCTTGAGTGTGATAGCAATTTAGGTCGGACTTCAAAATTAATTCGGATAACTTGATTGCATCATCCACTAGCTAACGAGCTGGCTGGGGAAGGGCGTAGCTTGATCGTAAAGGCAATTTACTTGAAAATAACTATTTTTTATGTTGTTACTTACATAATGGATTAGTGCATACATTATATTTTCATACTACTGCCTACAATTCGAAGAAATAAGCATGATTACAATATGTCAGTCTGCTTCAGTAGCATGAACTTCTGTCCTAGTGAAGTACATTAAGCTTATGTGAAGACTTAGCAATGGTTTGCATACCAGATGCATAAGTTATTCACAGTTGCCTGTTGTGATAAAAACAAGTTACTGAGTATAAATATTAATAAGACAGATGATACAGTTTGAAATTTCTGATGAATGAAGTTTCAGTTTAGTTGAATTTGTATACAGCAAACCGATTTAAGATTATGAGTTTGTATTTTAATAATTATGGCAAGAAAGGCAGTTTATTACATGAATTATTTTTTGTACAATATTTTTATTGATTTTGGTGTACTAAAGCCGATGGCAGCTCAGAAGACAGTCATCTGCTAGCATTTGCATTGAGAGAGTAAGACAGCATACATTTAAATTCTCAAAAGGCAATACTGACCTTAGGCACCGACTACTGTAAGCATGACACCAAACAAACCCTGTTTCCTTCACCAACAATTCTTTGCACGGTTTGCAAACTCACACCACATGCTTCTGCATGCTGGCAATGTTCAGCCAGCACATGATGGCTGGTCAACGTTTTTAAAAATAATTATACACATTAAACACCATTTCCTGCAGTACAGTGTCTCTCCTTCCATTCATTTACCTTACACACACACACAGTATATGATAGTTTTACTTATTCAATGTGAACTAACAAACTCGGGAAGCACTTGTTACTGACTGATTCCAATTGGTTCTACAGTACAACCTTATAATCTCACATACCAAAAATGCTATGGCGCATATAGCAGACAACCAACTTCTGAGCTGAAATGAATTTATTATCTAGGCCTATTTGTTTTCCGAGAAAACATAAAGATTCACATTCTTTACTAAAGGGTACTGATATTATGTAGTTGGCATTGGAGCTTCGTTATAAACAAAAGCAAAAGTGATTACCATGGAAAAGAGTATGCTGTTTTCTAATGCCAGACATTTGACAATAAAGTCATTTGGCCTCTTGCACTCAAATATTCTTCAAAAATATTGTCATGGTCAGCCACTGAAGCACAGATTTTGAGGATGAAAAAGAGTATGTTGTTTGGTAAATACTAAGTTACTTCATATTTGGTGGTAAAAAGTTTAGCTCATCCTATACTGTGAACTTTAAAAAAAATTAAGTCAGATAAAATTCAATTTTGATAAAAAGGTTGCCACACAAGTAAATTTATGTGGATATGGTGGATACATTGAGGAATAATTGTTCTTTGTATGCCACCATAAAAAACAGTGTTCGAAAACCTCTTTCTGTGATAACATTGGTTTGGAGGCTCTACAAAATAGACCAATATGTATGATGACTAGAGCTAGAATTCGGATGTAGTAAAAGCTAATATTTTTGGTCGGTATAGTTTATAAACGTGCAAGTCATGCCCCCCACTCCTTATACTTGCCATTCAGTACTTGCATTAGTTAGCACTAAGGGTCTTTAATCCTCTTAACCACCACTTGCAAAACAGCGGGGGGGGGGGGGGGTTAAAAGCTGCATTGCCTAGTCCTTGCGACTTTTCTTGCATTTCGACTCTTGTCAACCAGGCTTAAAACCTTCTTAACCTCATCATATCGACTCAACTATACCCGGCGTCATTCTTAACTCTTACTACATATAAATCCAGCTCTAATAATGACCTATGAACGAATACATCATGACTTGGATCTGCTGAATGGATTCATAAATGCCTGAGCGCTGATGAGAGTGAATTTCCAAGTTGCTTTGCCACAATTTTAAAGACGAGTTCACTAATTTCTTAGATTATATTATAACTGATTACAAAACAAAAGAATGATTAATCAAAAGAACGGAAAAACACTGGTTCTGCTGTCCAAAGAAATTTCGGATTAAAAAATTGGCAGAAATTGCCCTCACGTCAGTTTTTTTAATGATTATGACAAACTACATAGAAAAAGATAAAATCGTGGCAACATTCTGAAAGGTGTACTGTTCTTGCAACACAACGAACACGACCTGACTGCACTGCAGAAAAGTGATGAAATGTGACCATTCCTAACACCTCACACGGGGAGACATTGAAAGGAAAGGAAAGAAGTTTCCGTCAAATGAAGCAGCAGCAGGTATTGTGGAAGAGTGATCTGCAGGCCAAGGCTTGCCTTATGACCAATGTGCTAAGTGTTCAACAAACAGAATCTGTTCTGAGATACCGTACATTGCCTTCTTGTATATTATACAGTACACACATTGCAGCCAGTCTAGAAGCGGCATAGGCATGTCTTTTATTCCCAATGGCCTGCGTTGTGCAACTCCACATTCATTAACGTATTGGCTACAAGCCAAGGTCCTGCCCAGTTCCAGAATGGTCAGGACCACCCACTTGGTTCACTATTTGTCGCCATAAGTCTTCTTTCTCAAACAAATGGAAGTCACTGTTCTTCAATTTGTCCTACTGTTGTGCTTTGAAATCCACTGGGATGTGAGCAGTGAAAGTAACTATCTTGTGAACAGCCTCTCTCCTTGTATTTGACCTCTTTTTAGTGTAATTAAGTCCTCCTGAGTCTTGCTGCTTTTGGCTAGCCTAAGTGAAGTTTTCCCAAGGTTAGTTTCCAAGCTGCATTATTCATTAAACAAGTCATATTTTTAATAGTATTTTCAAAATTTAATCCTGATCTAGAATATCCACAGGCTTTCTGTATATAAATTCCCAAATGTCCACTGCTTGGTATATTTGGGTTAGATCACACAAAGCTCCGTCACTATTGGGATGTAACAGGGAGTACGGTGAAAACCACAGCCATTTCTACAACCACAGGGTAGAGTGAGTCACAAATGATATCCACTACTTTCTTCATTGTTACATGTTAACATACAATCCAATTACTGTCAGTCTGCTAAATTCATGGAATGCCGTCCTTTTGTTAACGGTATATCCCAAAGATGTCCAAAGTAGCAAGACACTCTCTCCTGTCTTGTTTCACCTAACAAATGCATAAAACAATATCCTCATTTTCAACTTGAATATTTCGCTATAATGATAATTTAAACTCATTTCAAACTGTACTACCAAGTTTCCTGACATCATGATAATCTTCTTACTCCTCTTCATCCATACACAGATGCTTCTACTCACTGATTTAGTGATAATGCGTGAATGTAGGTGTCTCCTTACAATGGACCGGCGTAATTTCTAAATGACTGCAAGCCATATCCAGTGGCATGATGTAAACGACCATAAAAGAATGCTGGTGGCATTTCTAAGTTTGGAACAAGAACTTGGTACTGTTAGTGGTGTTGTATTTACAATTATTCAGTAAAATCGTTCACTGTGGCAGAAGAAAAAAAGTTTGTCAGAGAGGTAAGTGTGGCCATTTGAAATTACTAACAATCCTGATGACTACCAAAATCACTTACAAATGGATGTACTCTGTAGCTGCCTAACGATATGGCTTGGGTCCTCCCAGGAAAACTGTCTCAAGAAATTTCGGCCAGTGTACAGGAGTGGTGCCCGCCCATCCAGCATCGTGATGAGCAAAATCCAGCTTAACACCTGGGGGTGAACGTGCTAACCACACATACTGGATGGACGCGAGGCCAGTAGTCGGCTGGTCAGTCTTGCCCTCCATGGGCTGTCGCACAACGGATTTATTTGAGACCATATCTAAAGAAACAAGAGATTTAAAATTTAGTACTGGCATATCTGCATGGTACACTATTCCGGAAACGTGCAGAATATTATTTGAAGTCCTCAAAAAGGATTATTTCAAGATATGGGTCACGTCATCAACACTTCACATGGAGACGCAGTGATTACACACACAAAGTATCACTTTTGGATTTGGAATGCCCCATGCATTCTTGTCTATGTCCAGAATTCTGTAATTGAGGGGAACAGACTTACTTCCTTCCACCTTCAAGTGTACAGTGCTTGATATTGCAGTATATGAGGTCGCCTTTAGTTATGGGCTCCAACATTTTACAATGTATAGCCACACATTTCCTTGTGAATTTTTTTCAGCGATTCCATGTCCTAATGCCTGTTTTGGTTTCTAGATCACAATCAAAGAGCAGTAGGTCTACTCCCCATAAGCGTCGTTCCTTGAAGGTTTCTTTTATTTCGTCTCTACTAGTAAGTTTTGCAACCTTTTCTCTATGTCGAACTACATTTATTAACTTTGGTTCAGTATGTTTGCTGCATTTTTCAAGCTTGATCATTCGGTTTTTATATACCGTCAAGACTTGTCCACTATGTAAGACCATTAGTTCTCAGCTTGTTTCTTTCATTGGATTCACGATACCCATTTCCTGCATTAAGTTGGAAATTAGTGTGTGGTGGGGAAGATATCGAAGTTTCAATACTAATTCTTCATATATCCACTTCCTTCAGCTGTTTCAGCTTGCATCCCATGTAAACTTTCAATTAGCCCACTTAAGGTTGTCTAATCGGCCTTGGGTGAGGTCCAAGCACTCCGGTTCGGTCCACTTTTGCAGGTTTCACATTCAACACAGCTACCTTCGTATTGAGTATCCTCCCATTTATATGTGTAACTTCTGTTCACAGTCTATTAATACAGTATAAATTATTCATTTCAAGTGCCGGTACATGGGTAATTTAATATGGAATCATTCCTAAATACTGTAGCAAATGAGATATTTCAGATGTTACATTTTATATTTTTCTTAGGTAAAATAACATAATATGCCTATGCAGAGCTTCCACTATATGGTCGTCTACACCAAAAACCACAATCTATTGGTAAATAATTTTCAAATTATGCTTCTGATGTGAAATGGTCAAATTCGAAAACCATTCTAATCACATATATTGCAGACTAACTTCCTAATTAATTTAATTCTAACTCATAATTTAAAAACTGTTTACACACACTAAAATATCATAGCATTTGCTATTACTACCCACTACAGGTTAACCAGCAGGCCTGTTAGATATTGATTTCATCACTGCAAGGTGTGCAAGAAAAATCGCACAATTTTACTAATCATGTATTGTGACTGCTGTTTGCATTAGTAAAAATCATAACATTTCAATGTCAATATATTTTTAAAAAAGAAAGGGATAAGTTAGGCCCACTTACAAATGATTAAATTATGGAGGCAGGGAAATGGAAGATAATGCAGTACCTTAATTCATTGGAATAATAATAATAATAATAATAATAAATAAATAAATAAATACGTGAAAAGGGTAGACTACAGTGTTCATGTAAAATATATTACCGGTAAGTTTCTTTCATTATTTCCGAAAGGTTACGGTGTATGAATTGAACAATAGGAAGGTAGCACCTTAGTTTATAATATGTAATATCTTTTAATATTAAGAATGACAGCCATTTATTTTAATATAATTGAGACGTAGAAGTTTTGAAATTACGTCTGTTGACCATAAATTATTGCACGAAGCATTTAATAAGCAACGGTGAGTCCTTTAAATGTCAATGTCATATAAGTGTTCTGCTATGAATATCTAGGATCGAACAGCGCTCCGAGCTGCGGAATTGGTATTACGAGGGAACCACTTTAGACCCGTATTTCAAGAGCTATGTGCCAGCTAGAATAATCTCGTAAGCAACGTTGCCAACACACACACTACTCACGATGTACAGTCATACACAGAAGTATAAGCACATTAACATTAACTTCATGCTAACGTTTATGTATCTACAGGTACCTATCGACAAATTTTGCTGTTAGGACACTTCCCCCTCTTGTTGTGCAAGATACTACATAGGGTACAGAGAAAAGAAACTGAAACCACCAAAGCATAAACTAGGCTACATTAAAATATCTGTTAGTGGCGCTTTATGATGAGACACAAATAGGCTATGGCACAGCAAACAGTATTGTCTTCATTGTTGTGGAATGCACACCCAGCAAGCTATTAGGCCTACTTCATAAACAAGCACTGCAAGTATTACTGAGCACGATGGTAAAAGAGTTGACAATTAAGGAAAGAGAAATTATAATTAACCTACATAAACAGCAAAAATCTTACAGTGAAATAGGAAAAGTTGTGAACAGAAGCCGCTTTACAGTAAGAACAGTAATATTGAAGAACAGGGCACCATCTAAGCTAGACAACAGGGACAGGAGAAAGATTATGAAACTGGTTAAACAAAATCCCACGATTACTTCAACACAAATAGCAGCAGAATTAAAAGAATATTTAGGAAAAGACGTACAATAAGAGGAGTACTACACAGAAAGGGTAGGCTACTATGCAAGAGCGGCAAGAAAGAAGCCCTATATATTTTAGGCAAAGTAAACATGAAGAAGAGAGTGCTGTTTGCTAATGAATGTGTGTCCAAAGATTTTGAGTTATGGAAAAAGTTATATTTTCTGATGAAAGAAAATTTAACATGTTCCAGAATAATGGACGAATTTTCGTATGGAGAACAAAGCATAGAGAGTGGGATCTGGAAAATATTCAATCTATTGCAAAACATGAAAATGGTGGCATTATGACATGGGTGTGTATGTTAGTTAATGGCGTACATCAACTTGTGTTTTTGGATGGGACAATGGATATATAGCCTATATTGCAAAACAATCTCGAGAAACAAACAAACTGGGCCTGGCAGACAATGGAAAAAAAAGAGCGTTGAGGTAGTTCCAGTGATTTTGGAAGTGAAAACGGTCGAATTTGTAAGGGATTTCTTGTGGAGATGGATTTCAAAAGTTAAGGATTTTATAGGGAAAAATTTCAAGAAAAGAAAATTGTTCGGAAATGTAGTAAATTACGTGTGAAATGAGAGGTGCGTGGTAATGGAAGTGCTAACGTTGTGATTTCTAGTGAAGGAAAGGAACGTGGAGGCATAAAACACACAATGCGATGTAATGTGAAGAATGTAAAACTTGTATTAATTCAATAACCACTGGAATACAGTGGAGAACAACAAACAATAATGAAATAGCCACACAATTCCCATATTGTAACTTCGTTTCCACGTCGCTATTACACTAAACAAAGATCACCAGGCTTTAAAAATCCTGTACAGATTCGTATATGCAAGGCATAATAAAAGCCTAAACTAATTAACCTAACCTGTCACAGATTCGTACATGCATGGCATGGCATAGCCTGAGTGTACACTAGCGTGAAACTTTCGTAATGTCACCAAAGTTATGTTGGTATTACAGAGGAGACAACTGAAGATGTGGAAGTGAAGTGGGAAGGGAACTACCTCAGCGTTCGTTTAACCCAGACAATTACTATTTCCAACAGGATAATGATGCTAAACATACTGCAGAAATTGTTCGTCTCTAGATCGTTTACAACATCCCTTAACAACTTCACTTGGGCAGAAGAATAAATAAACACATCATTACTAGCAAAAAACTGAAAGAGAAATAGGGGCTGAAGTCACTGGTAAGCTTGTTGGTTCAATGCAAAACAGACTTAAGATGGTTCTTCACAGAAAAGAGAAGCCAACGAAGTACTAAATAATCATTTTGCGGCTGCAAAAAAAAAAAAAAAAAAAAAAAAAAAACTGTGCTGTGCTTATACTTATCTAATCAGAGACAAAACGAACAATTATTTTATTTTTTGTATTAAAGTAACTTTAATTTTGATTTATGAAACCGGTACCGGTATTCTTTTATACTTACAGAAGTGGAGATTAATTTATTTTCAGTTTCAATGCTATAATATGTATAATAGAGTGAAATATAAATTTGTAAATCTGTATTCTACAGATATGCTTATACTTCTGTCCGTGACTTTATGCCAAACCTTCCACGAGTCACATAAAATGAAACCCCCCCCTCCCAAAAAAAACACGTGCTGTAGTTAAGATCTTAGTAACTGGTCTGTAACTGTGTAGGCCTACACAGGTGATTATGAGAATCAATCCGGTCCCAGATAAATCTCTCTTCAAGTCTATTTCGTGAATTGTAGTCCTTATCGCATAATGTAGGTATAGGTTATATCCACGGCTTATGTCCATTATAATGGAAATCTCTCTTCCTTTGATGTCTCATTACACGGAATATTTTTACAGAACGGGCAGTAAAATAAAAATACCGGTACAAATTAGAAACAAACACAAACTGTTATTAATATGCACAGTCTCCTGTTCAATAAGTACGCCTACGTTTCTTGTTCATTATTTTTAAAGGAAAAACATATTCGTAGGACCATTAAAAATTATTTTACATACCTAACATTGGAACGCTTACTGAACTACTGTCATTTGCTATTTCCTACACCATATAAATCTTAATAAAATGCGAACAATTCTATTTTATGTAATCTATAACCATTACTCTAAAAATTCGTGACACCCAAAAACATGATGAAAACGAACTGATTCCTGTAACTGTTGCATAGGTTACGAACAACACATTACAAAGTGACCTTCGACAGAAGATTAGGAAGACTAATTACATGATTCTGACTTCTGCCTAATATAAGGGTTCTATTATAACAACATACCTGCTTTCTAAAGTATGTTCTAATATATCCATGAGAAAGCACTTCGTGAAAGTTTTGAATTTGCCAGGAAACCTGCCGACCTGATCACGGGGCCAAACAACAGGGTCATGTGAGCACCATGTAATGGCTGACTGTCTACTTGGTGGGAGGGTGTATTTATATAACTCCGCGAATCACTATGTTTTCTACACAAAATCTCATCAATATATGAAATGCTAAAATACTATGTGTACTTCACATAACCTATCAATTTGGCTGCAGATTCACTGTACTATAAATTGTGTCGGAATAAACCCTTTGCACTTATTTCTTCCGCAGTTGAAAATCCTTGAATATTAGTTCTAAGGTCAAACAAAATCATGGCCTCCTATGTTTACTAGTAAAATGCAATTTCTTAAATAAATGCGTAAAAATGGTTCGTTCTATTAAAAGAACCGAATATCTAAATAAATAATTTACATGCATGATATAAATAGTTATATATAATCAATCAATTGTACTTATGCAAGTACCGTATTATACATACTATACATTATTTTATAGAATTCGTGTGCTTCAACCCATGACACGCATACCACAGTAGGAAGCCTGCTGGGTAGCTCAAAGTAATGTTTGCTACAAACAAATTGTTTTAAATTAAATCTAGAGAGGCTAATTGTGGAACTATTGAAAGAGGATTAGTCATTGTCTATCAGAATCAAAAAATGAAAAAAGTCCCCTCTTTCTACCAACATGACAAAAGTATGCTAGAAAGAATGGACACACTATAGGTGCATATACCTAGCATATACACGGTTCACCTTTTCTTTCAACTTTACGCATTCAAGCAATGCATGAAAGATTGATATTTAATATTAATTAATACGAATATATATACGTAGTGATGATTACGTTCAAAACGACGAACCATGTAGACACAAAATCTTCATGCTTCTTAATTGAACGCGCGTTTTAAACTTGATTCTTTCAATATCCCTCCCAGATTGCATATGTACGCGCATGGAAAATTGAACCATATAGATGTAGCTTATGATTCAGCAGAAAATATTGAGGCACCCGTGACCAAAAATTTGGGATATTAAAAAACGGGGCGCTGATTAACACACAATATGAGCACTCTTTCCAGGATCCATGAACAAAAATGACAGAATATAAAATGCTTTGTAACAAGATTATGAGCCACAGTCGAATGCTAATGATGTTAGTAGTTAAGCCATGAACTAATGTAACTTGTGTGACCACACCCAATGACACCACTTCCCTCCGCTACAGTAAGGGTTGGTAAGGTTACTATTCTTTAAATGTAGGAAATGTAAAAGAGTAATAGAAAGAAGGTTTTCGAAGATCTGAGGAAAACAGGATACTTACTGAACGAAATGTAATAGAATTTGAAAGCTGGATATGCCAGCAGTACGTATGACTTGCTGCAAGAGCACACTTGCTGTGCAGTGAACTTGCAAAGATTCAACCCTTGCTGTGTATAATGTGTGAAAGTGTTGGTAGGCTTTAGTCACAAGCAACTGGAAATTGATGGGTAAGCAATCTGAAGCAGCTTGTAAAGAATTGTAGGCCTACATCACATGTGTAGGGCAACCAACATCTACCAGATTGTTTACTGTGTATTGTTGTAAATTACAGAATAAATTGTTTTTTCCTTCCCTCTGTGGACCACCAAATTTTGTATTGGTGTTATCTGCAGAAACCTCTACCATTTTCACCATAATGAAGATATCTGACATGGACAGGAACCAATTTAAAGTCCAGAGTTTTAGATACTGTACCTATCACAGTGTCCACCTTGAGTAGTGATCAGCATGTCTGACTGCGAAACCAGCAGGCCTGGAATCCAATCCTGGTTGGGACAAGTTGCCTGGTTGAAGTTTTTTCCGGGGTTTTCCTTCAATCCATTAAGAACAAATGTTTGGTTACTTTCGCCATCATTATCACCTTATCTTCGACCATCCTGCCTACTTCACACTCATATGTCATCCAACCTAGTGGGTGTCCCAACCTCAGTACAATCGGCTGCATTCAACATCTATCACTACTGACATGAATGGGCATTTGCAGTTCATGAAAACCCTGCTAAGCTGCATTGGAAATGATTGCCACAACAGGGTTGCCAGATTCTCTGATCAGGAATCCAAGACAGGAGATGATACTGCATACCTTAACTGACTACACATTTGAATTACCAGTTAGTAGCCTAATTAAAACTTACGCCATTCATTTATGTATTTCAACTAATTATATGGGGCCCAAAATTTTAAGTTTGTTACATTTTTCTAGATTAAGAAATTTCCTTTGAATTAGTGATAAAATCTACAAAAATATTGTCATATTACAACCTGATCTATACAGACAAAATGCATGATACAGTATTTAAATCCTATTAATAATAAATCAACTTCCAAAGGGAATAAAGATACATACTATAGCATTATCATATTATTTCAATATAATCCATGACGATGATAGGTTGAACAGTCTCGAAAAAATGAATAAGGAATTTTAACAATAATTTTATAGAAATGAGCAAAAAATGGTAGCAGTATTTATTTATTTACTTTTTTTGGCATTCCGGAACAAATATAATTCGACACAGGACACATCATTAAAATCCAGAACAATCCTCGGAAATCCAGAACGTCTGCCTGGGTTATCTCTATGCAATGCATATGTCACTGTTGATAGTGATTCATTTGTCAGATGTCTGGCATCCCTTTGGTGCTATTCAACCAGTGGCATATACTGGTTAAAGGGTTTGGGCTACCGCTGACCCTATTATTACACAAAATATATCTAACAATTACTTTAATTTTAATTACTATGGTAAAACTAATAATACAAAATTATTACATTATGTTATATTATAAACTTTTTCTTTTGTAATTTCCTTGGGCTACCACCGGTAGCCCGCAAAATACGCCCCTGTATTCAACAGGAGTAGCCTACATGCCGGCACCAGGTTGCCCTTCCTCCTTTCCTCACCCATTCCCTACACTACACTTATACGAACACTTACACATGCTCACCCTAGTACACGACATAACTATTCACAGATACACATCATGCATAACATGACCTGCCGAAGTGGTGTGCAACTTGAAAATGGGTCACAGTTCTGCCATCTATCCGCAGTATGCGAAACCCAAATCGCGCAAGTGAAGTAAATAGGGATCAGATACACACACATAAGCATCTAGTAGCTTGGCAATCTATATTTGGGATGAAGTTATTTACAGGGTGGGAAATATTGTCCAATGGCAGTGCAGCATTCATAATTTTGGATGGACAACCCTCCATACATTTAAAATTGTTATGGAAGTATATTATTATTATTATTACTAGACAGGCTAATGTTTCCAATATTATATTATACTATTGATAGGCATACAATTAAATTCCCATTTGCGTCATTTATACAAGAAAAAAAAAACAATCAAGATGAAGGTAATATTTAACGAAATATTGTTTATTCAAAACAAAGAAACAAGTTGTGTTTGCTTAGGAAAGTTGTGACCTAAATAATATACTGAATTACCAAAGTATTCTGAAACTAGTTGCAAGTGCAATTTCTATACAGCCTATGTGCTGACGCCTACGTGTTGTTGCCCTCTTTGACAGTAAAGATAAACTTTGAGGTTAGTGAGAAGAGTCCATGCCACAGTCACAATTCGCATTACTGTATTTTTTGTTCTTGTAATGAGGCCCATGCACTCGAATGTTAAACTGGCACACTGCAGTCACAATTTTGAGTTTTGTTCCCTCTGTGTTATCGAGTAACTGCTCTACCTTTGTTTCTTGTATTATAAAGCGAGAGATGGTGATTATGTAAGCTATCGATCAAAATTAGGACATTCATTAATGTTGTTAATGATCTCTGTAAGTTATATTTTCCATTCAATCTGATTTCCAGGTCAATATTGAACAAGTTCATCTTCTGGCCCAGTATCTGGCATGGAGATGTGTTGGTTACACTGTTCAACTGCTTCATTGTAGCCAGAGGGACGTACTCTTAGTTGCCTTTCTTTGCTTGGTCTCTTACTGGCAACAAATTGTCTTTCATCCTTTAGACACTGAGCTGTGGAAGAAGATCCTCTCTCTGAACCACTCTTTTAGATTTGCATATTCCTTCTCTTTCCTGTTTATGTTTTGAAGTGTATGAACTCGAGGAGAAGATACATTTCCTATATTGTCTCTGTTAAATTTTTTTTGCAGTCTTTGCCCCTGTCTTAGAAGCTACACTTCCATCAGGCATATTAATGGCTTATAAACGTTTGTTTGTTACCCTCCAACTTTGCTTGTTTAATGGGATATTCCATCTATCCGTGTTCCACAACTCTGAGTGTTAATGTTTCACACTAACTTTATCTGGTGAAGCATTCCGAACTTTGCTGTGATTGTGCAAAAGGTGCAGAAGTAGCAATGGATCTTCAGGACCGGTACTGTCTGTTACCTTCACATAATTGTTTAATCTATGTCCTGTTTTTCTGACTGTACACGTGATCTTCCTGTTTCTTCATTTTGTGTAGTTAATAAACGTCTCTTCTTTCTTCCTGCTGCCCAGACTTATCTGAGACTTCTCGTACTTGTATTTCATTCCTTTCAAATGCATTTCTTTTTAATTCTTTGCCTTTTAACTCAAGTTCAGCTATAATTTCATTGATCTCTCCCACTCCTTCCATGAGCTGCTCCACGTGTTTCCTCGACAACTGTAATGTACCTCTCGCATTTCTTCCATGTGGACATCTGCACGTGCCATTGTCATCAGCCAGTGTGTGTTCTTCAAGAGCCACAGCATCACTAGGATTCGAAGCTTCTGGTATTTTTGTATCAGATTGACATTCGTCACTTGAATATTTTGTATCTGCACAGAAAAAAGACGATTCTATATCTTTTTCAAAGGTCGTATTATCTTCATATCTAGAGCCCTGAATCAAGTCAGATGTTACAGAACCAGATATTGGAGCAATGTCATCAGCTTTTCGTTGGTTATTGTCGTTAATCTGTTCCTCAGCAGACGGAGCATCAGTCACATTACTATTTGAGAGAGCTTTATTCTCTGCACTGTTTTTGTTACTTTTTGTAACTCGTTTTTCTTTTACATGCTGCTTATCTCTGTCATACTCTTCTAAATTAAGTTCATTTTCTACATATGACGTTCCTCTGCTTCCCTCTCCTTCCACTTGAGCTTCCTCTGTGTATCCACCATTCAGGAACTTTTCTCCTTGGTTTGGAATGTTGCTTTCATTTTCTCTATGCCTCTGAAAGTCATTTAAACTATGTAACATGAAGAATTCGTTTATATCATCATCCACAGCAGAAAAATCTTTATTATTTTCATTATTATCTACCTCTCCATCTTCATTTCCAATTGCAAATTTGCATATGCCATCTTCTCTGTCAACATGGTCATTAACTTCTCTGACATCAGACTCATCATGTAATGAATTACTTTCACCACTTGCTAATTCTTGCACGCTCTCCCCATTGTGTGATGTGCTTTCCAGTAGTAAACAAGAAGTAAACAAATTCAGCTGTTTATTGTTGCGTGGATCATCAGATTTCTTATGCTTATCTTCTGATTGTAGTCTTATGTTACCTTTCTCAGCTGCATTTTCTTCAAAATCTTTGTCCTGTAACTCTAGTTCAGCTATAATTTCGTTTATTTTTCGCACTCCTATCACAAGTTGCTTCACCTGGATTTTTGACAACTGTACCATATCTCTTGGACATTTGCATGTGCCATTCTTATCAAATGGTACAACTTCACTAGATTTGACACTTTCTAATTTTTCTACTTGGAAGAGATGTTCGTCATTTGAACGTTTTATATCTGTAGAGATAGGTAGTGAGTCTCCATACGATTTCTGTTCTTCTTCTTCTTCTTCTTCATCATAAGTGTCGTGTTTCACAGAGCCTTGGATTGAACCTGATGATGCGGAGGCAGAAGTAGCGGTATGCAAATCTGTTTCAGTAACTGAATTTCCAAGCTTCCGTGATTTGTTCAGAACTTCTAATATGAAAGATTCGTTTACTTCATCACCTGCCGTTGAAGAATCCTTATGTTTACTCTTTTCATCTTCCTCTTCCTCCTGTTTTACGAGTGTACATTTGGATATTTTGTCTTTCATCTTGCTTTCGGCCTCTTCAACCAAGTTCTTTTTGCCAGTGCTTTGTTCACCTCCTTCCTCTTTTCTGTCCACATGAATCATGAGCTTGTAGTCATCTAGTTCCCTTACAGAACTTTGCTTTCCATAGAATGAATTACTTTTATCACTTGCTAATTTTTCCAAATCTTCTTGTAAAGCTTTCTCATTACTTGACCTATCGGTATCTTCACATTCTGACGAAAAAGAAGAAATTATATTCAGTTGTTTACTGTCGCACTGATCATCAGATTCAACATACTTATTTTCTAGTAGTAGTTGTATGTCATTCTTTTGTTTAAAGTCTTTGTCCTTTAACTCAAGCTCAGCTATAATTTCATTTATTTTTTCCACTCCTATCATTAGCTGTTCCACGTGTTTTCTCGGCAGCTGTACTGTATCTGTCGCATCTTTTTCAAGTGGATATTTGCATGCGTCACTATCACCAGGCATTGCACACTCATCAACAGTCACAACATTGTTAGGATTGGAATCTTCTGTATTGGACTGACTTTCACCACTTGAACATTTTGTATCTGCAGAAAAAGATGATTCTGCATCTTCTTCTTCAAAAGTAGTATTACCTTCATATTCGGAGCTCTGAACTGATGTTATGGAACCAGATATTGAAGCAAAATCTTTAGTAATGTCATCAACTCTGTGTTCGTTATCGTCACTAAGCTGCTTCGTTTTGATGTATTCTTCTACTCGTGACTGCTCTTGCTCAACGACAGCATGAGAGCCATCAGAGTCCTGAGTATGAGGAAGTTCAATGACGTCATTACTTGAGAAATCCATGCTTTGGTTTACTTTTATGTGCTTTTCATCTCTGGCCTGTTCAGCCTCTTCTTTATTGGTGTGTGTTAGACCTGTAGTTATGAAGTGTGCACCACCGCTTTGTTTTGATCGAAGTAGGTTCACAATTTCATTTACTTGGTCTATACTTCTCATTACTTCCTCTACCTGCATCCTTAACACCTGTAATACATTCTCAATATTATTAATATCTTCTTCCAGATCTCCTGAGTTCTTACAGCTTGCAACTGTATTTATGTCATTCTTCCCATGGTCAGTATTGTTCTGTCTTTCGTTTGCAACTGAATGACTGGCATTCTCCCGTGCAGCAGTTTGCAACACTGACGGTTCCACTTCAACATCACACTTGAACACTGCAACCAGACTTCCAAATGTTGTTTTTTCAATGTCACGTTTTTGTGGTGTCAGTAAGTTTCTTTCTTGATCACCTGTTATTTGCATCTGTTGGGACTCCTTGCGTGGACAATGTACGTAGTCCCCCTGCTGACCAATGTCATACTGCTTTACTCCATTTTCCAGGATTGTGCCATCACCTTTCGTTGCATGGATCACACTTGATAGTGATGTAAGAAATTCATCCATGGGTGGAATTAAGCTATTACAGCTGGTATTTCCTCGATCTTCTACTTGGAACTTCTGCTTAATATTCGAATATTCTCCGCCATTATCTTTGTTAAACTGTTCAACGGCTCTGTCTTCTGAGTCAGCTCCACTAGACACTGGAGGTCCAATCATTAGATAACGTGAATCTTCACACTTCTTCACATTCGAGTCCTCAGCTGGACGTTCAACAGCATCACTGTTTGAGGAAATGATATTTTCTGCATTGTCTTGGTTATCTTCCTTAACATGTTGTACGTTCTGTTTTTCAGATTTAGATCGATCTTGCACATCTGACTTGCTGACTCTCTCTTCTGCCACATGCAATTTGTTTCCAGTAAAAAAATCTTTCTTTGTTCCTTTTATATCCTCGTGCCCACGCCTTGCACACATGCACAGCTTATCTTCTACATGATTTTTTAAGTCTTCATAGATGCTGCCCAATTCATTGGAATTATTAATTTTCTCTTCTCTTAATTTATTTTCAGTGTTTTTTTCATGTTCTTCTATCTCAATATGCAGAGAGTCTATTTCAACATTTTTATCAGTATCTTTTGCACTCACATGAAAGGATTTTTCATCTTTGTACAGCAAATGACTCTCATCCGCTCTTGACCACTGAGTCTGTTGTTGAGGAGGAGGAGTTTCACTGATATCACTAACTGGCAGGACCGTATTTTTTATTTCTTCTTCATTGCCTCTCAGTTGCTTCATCATTTTATGTACAAATTTACATTTGTTATTCATATCTATAAGTTTGAAATCTTCAACAGTTGGAAACTTTTCCATGTTTTCTTGTAACCTTTTCTCATCGCTTGTGATTTGAAGTTCTAGAGAAACAGAAGTCACATGATCACATATGGTTTTTGATGTTGCAAGTCTTTCCACCTGGCCTGCCTGGTTACAGTCACTCCTCTGATCAGAGACTTGAGAATCTCTATCACACATCATATTCTTTTCTAGAGAACAAAATGTGTACTCAGTTTTTCCAGGCACAGGATCTGTTACATACACTTTGTAGGAAAATAAATGCGAACAATTATCACTGCAGATTATATCAGAATGGCTATTTCTTTTTGATATGTCGGTTCTTCCACCACGTTCCAAGTTAGCAGACATTACTGCAGTGTTACTAGTAGGCCTACTCAGTTTGGAACCTCTTTTAGCACCATAAAGAGTTTTAGCATATTGTGCTCCGTTGACTTTTTTAGTCCGTGTATTTACACATGTGCTGTCTTTAGATGTAGTACCATTTGCGTTGCAATCTTGTGATGATTCAGTTCGTTCACTTTCATCTTGTAGTACAGAGAACTCACACTTGGCGCCAGTCATCTTTGTACAATGTGATGAACTTTCTGGTTTATGAGGAGTTTTGTTTAGTGCATACGATTGGTCACACCCTTGAGCAAGTGCAGACAGAAGCAGCTTCATCCCTCCATCAGTAAATTCTTTAGTTCGTACAATAGAGTTCCCTTGGACATCTGAATTTATATGTAGTTTACCACGTGACTCAGTAAAATGGCGTCTGATTGCTTTGCATTTCCAACAAAGCCTGTCTTCATGAAATGAATTATGAAATCGTTTCTCTACTTCCTGTTTATTAAAATTCTGAATCTGTTTAAGTTTCTCGTCAAAACATGCATCACACTGATGGTGAGCACTTGTATATTTTTCATTGGCAACACTTGAAGTAGATTTCCCTTGAACACATTTTGCATTACAATCACTATGGAAATTTACTTGACAAGAGGGAGCAAAGCATTTGTTTAATTTCACAGTTTTGCGACCCTTACGTTTCTTTTCAATATCTGACATGTTAATCTCGTGACATAAGCAGGTCACATCAAAAGATCTGCGTAGTGGGGGGCTCTGTTTTTTTAGTTTATCCCATTTCTGATATTCAAAGGCTGGTGCAGAAGATGCGTAGTGTCCTGTGTCATAATGGCCTAATTCTGGCATTCCTTCTGCCAATGATTCTTTGAAAGCAAGATTCTGTACAACAGTTCCATTCTTTACTTCAGGGCTGTTGCCTACATCTTCATCCAGCTGTTTATTACAGCCACAACATGTACAATATTTTCTGTCTGTGTTGTCACTCGATGTAAAGTGATCTGAACTTGACTTATATGATTCACTACGATTCGAAAGTGAAGAATTGTCTTTCACAACTTTAGTTTCTGGTTTACTTCCAATTCTTGTACTGGTGCTGCCAGTAAATTCGGCATGTACTGATCTTGTGGAATCATTGGATAAGCCACTTTTACTGATCTCTTCTTTATACGACACCGCAAATGTTGGACTTAACTGTGCTATGATGACAGGATTGTCAACATTTGATCTGTTATATTCATGACTCCCCACATCAAAGTAATTACACAGGTGGATCATCTCACCATCTCCATCTCGATCACGGTCTTCATTTAATTGGAAAGCATCAACACTGTCTGGCTGATTCATGTTATTGCTATTTTCTGGAATATCTTTCCTCATATAATCTCCTAGAATCTTCTCTGCATTTTGCTTCTCACAATGCGAACAATCTCTCTTCAACACTTTCTTTTTTCCAGAAGAACACGTGCTACTACAAATGTCTTCTAATGGAGTAAGTTCCTCAATCAGCCTTGGTACAGGCTTTAACAATTCTTCACTGGAGATTGCATCTGGCTCCTCAGGATCTTCAATCCACTTTATTCCTTGACTGTGATGAGCTTCATTACAGTTACATAGACATTCATAAATATTTGTGACATGATGGATTTTATGTCCATAACAGCTATCAGTCCATTTATCTTTTTGTTTCTTGCTTTTTTTTTGTAGAAGATTCCGAAATGCTTAGCATTTTGTTTAAGAAATACATATGACATAAGCTACTATAAAATAAGTGTTGAATATATGAATTTAATTACACTTAATAATTCTATATCCAGTCTCATACTTACTGCCGTTTTTTGTTACTGTTTTGATTGTATTTGTAAGTATCCACACCTGAGAATTTTTATCTATACTTACGATTCATTTGCAGATTGTATAAGACAACTACTTAATGTTCACACTTCATTATCCTTAATAACATTTTTCTTTTTTTAAAATGGCTACTAAACATGCTACATAAAGATTTTGTTTCATATTATCCAGTAAAGAGTCAATGATTTTTTCCGATGTACACCATGTAAGGCCTTTGAGTATTTAAGTCATTTTTTAATACTAATGAGATGTTTAGAAATTTTGTTATTGTTTTGATGTTCTACATTTTTAATATCTGATTATTTGACAAATTACACGCAGGATAATTTTTGTTGACCTGTAATGATTGTAGTACCATGGAGGAATAAATTACATGTATGTATATATATATACATATTCCTCCATGGTAGCAAAATGGTAGTGTGGTAGTACCGTACGTGGCTAATGTCTTTCTTGTTAGCCATGTATCACAGTCTAGTATATACAGTCGCGAAGCTCAATACGTAGTAAATATGCAAACACTAAACAGTTGCTCACCACTAGGATCGCTAATATCACCTCATTACAGGCAATGCAAAATAGTACCGTCACAGTCTATTGTTTCTAGCACCCTCAAAACTCAAGCTTCGTGACTGTATATAGTAGACTGTGATATTATGTCACAAAATGATTTCCTCACTGTCTGATTTAGTCTCGTTTGAAAAACATGTGTTGAAATTTACCTTCAAAGTATAACATAATATACCTAGTAATATAAGCATATGCTGCATATAATGTGGCAGCAGCAGTAGGCCTTACATTATTATTACTGCTTACTTATCAATGGCTTTTAGAGAACCCGCAGGTTCATTGCCGCCTTCACATAAGCCCGCCATCGGTTCCTATCCTGAGCAAGATTAATTCAGTCCCTACCATCAATCCCACCTCCTTCAAATTCATTTTAATATTGTCCTTGCATCTCTCCCCAAAGGTCTTTTTCCCTCAGGTCTTCCAACTAACACCGTATGCATTTCTGGATTCAACCATATGTGCTACATGCCCTGCCCATCTCAAAAACGTCTGGATTATTATTATTATTATTATTATTATTATTACTATTATTATTTTACATTTCATATACCAGTACAAATTATTACAATTCTTACTTCTTTCTGGATAGTATTTCGTTATCTCATTTTCATTTGTTGCTCCAGTCTGCTGAGGGAATTCTGTTGTTTTTCTTCTTTTTTTTTTTTGGTTCATCAATTATTAGCATGTTGTCGTGGTTTTCGTATTTTTCCTTGATAGATTAATTGCTATTTTGTCTGTAATCCTAATATAGTCAATGTTATTGTAGACTGCACGAAATCATGTATTTCGACATTGCTCCATGGAAGAAGTCTCATTCTGAAGTCTTGCATCATTGCAATGTTACACATGCTAGCAAAACTGACAACAAATTATTAATTGAATTTGCTGCTTATTGTAAAAAATTCTGTACAGTCAGAGCCACCATCTATGTAGATGGCTCTAGTATAGTTCGATGAAAAAGCAAGAGGGCCATGAAAAAAAAAAGTTTATTTTAGTGAGTCTAGTTTCTGATGTTTCCATCATTGTTTTGGCTTATATGAAACAAAATTATTATGTATTTGCATTTTTATCATTACATAATTGGTGACCCCAACATGATCAAGTCCAGTTGTCCAGTTTTAGTTACAATCTTGTTTAGTTACAGTATGGAGCAAAGTAGCAACTCATCCTTGACTGATGAAGCTGTAAAACATATTACAATTTCGACATTTTGGAAGAATATTACAACTAGAAGCTGTTTTCTCTGAATCCCACATAACTTTTGATAGATTACGTAATAATACACATATCAGTAATCAGAATAACTTTATTTCTCACACAAGCCAAAACAACAATGAAAACATCAGAAGGCAGACTCACAGAAAACAAAAAGGTTCATTTGTTTTTTCGTGGCCTTCTTGTTTCTTCACAGAATCCTACAACAACTTAGAAACGACATCTATTAAGGAGTGTAACCTACTGTGAACTGTATGCATGGGCCACCACCTGATAGAATGCATCTGATGGCTGCTTATATTGCTTACTCATAAGACAATGCTTTCACTGAAATAGCGTATTCCCAAATTTCAATGATACGTTGCAGCACCAAATATACCTTGGTCACTGCATGTAGGATTGCCAACCCTCCCGTATTTCCCGGGATCTCCCTATTTGCCCCTAATTTTTAACAGTCTCCCAGCTCCAGTATTATTCTTCTCTTCGAGCATTTTTCTCCCTTATTTTTGCATCTTTAGGATTTTGCCATGAATGATGAGGATTTATATGATGAATTTTGTTGCTCAAGAGATGCATTAAATAAAATATGCAGTCTTTGTAGAAGGTAATACTTGCCAGAAATGGGTTTTAGTGCTCACCAATCTAAAATCAAACCATGCTAATGTTATAAATTTGGAAAAACTGGCTAGTTTTGTTTCAAGCATAGCCCTACCAAGTAGTAATGCGATACAAAGAGGAAGTTTCACCTCAGAGTTGAAAACTGCAGTCGACTTCAACTATTACGCAAAACAAAATGTCTCAAAATACTCTTAATTTAAGCCTAGCTGCCGAAATGTAGAAAAGTTGTTTTTTTAGTAACTGAACCGAATAATAGTCTATTCTCTATGTGAAATTTTCTCGATTCCTTAGTCTCCCGTATTTTCTTCAAAAAATGTTGCCAACCCTACTACCTGCATGTCTGCTTCAAACTATGGGGGGGGGGGGGAATTGTTCTACCTACTTCGTGGCAGTGTGACATATTGAAATGTGTTACAAATAATAATCATCAGAAACTTTTATAGATAAATTCGTGAAACCTCTACTTAGTAATGTAGGGAAGTTTTGACACAGAAAAAGTTTTCTGGTTTTCTTGTTCGGCAAAATCCCTTTCTGGAAAAGCACTCAAGCTGTAAGTTCCTGGGGCGCTAGTTCATTGGATGACAGGTGAGACTATTTCCTTTTTCTTCCAAGGCTGTAGTAGGACTAGCTTCACCTCCTAAGTGATGCAGTCACACTTCCCACACCATGCTTACAACACTTGGTTTCAACTTTGACATAAGTACTACCAAAAATAGAGCCCACTAATTGAAGCGTCGGCTGGAACAACATTGTAAGTTACAAAATTTTCATTCAGCGTGTTTCCATGTGTATGTCATGTTACCTTGCTATAGTCCTTGGCTTGCAACTGTCCATCAATGCAATACGTGAAATTTGTCCAATCAAAAGTTTGCTACCCTGGAACAACGTTGTACGTGTACACATTTTTTCAGCTCCTGTAAATTTTACTAAATGTAACTTATAACCACAGTCTACTATATAGTCACGAAGCTTGAGTTTTGAGGGTGCTATAAACAATAGACTGTGACGGTACTATTTTGCATTGCCTGTAATGAGGCGAAATTAGCAATCCTAGTGGTGAGCAACTATCTAATGTTTGTATATTTACTATGTATTGAACTTCGCGAATGTATATACTAGACTGTGTTATAATGTTGTTCCAGCCGACGCTTCAATTTTTGTAACTCTCTTTTCCACTGTATTTACACAACAGTTCTAAACTTTTCGTAACAAATTTGAAATTGTATCTGAATGCAATCTTTTGAAAATGTGCGAAGTTCATTCTTTTATTGCAATTTTTCGATCTGACATTTTATATGAAAGTATGAACTACATTTCAGCATTATCTTTGAAAAATATTGGAGTGCAAGAGGTCAAATGACTTTATTGTCAAACGCCTGGCATTAGAAAACAACCAACCAACATTTCAGCATTGACCAGAATGTTCCATTTCACTCCGAAGCAATATTTGTTACACCAACTCCTGTTTCATAATTGACTTTAAATAATTTTGTGACATTCTTTTAAGAATTCAAGATCTACGGGCCTTCTCATACTACTAACTTTAGTGAGACTGAAACAATAGATTAAATCTAGCTAGGAAATACAGAGAGCATGTGGAAAGACCGGAAAAGGAAGTGAGTGACTGCAGTGCACTTCCATGGCCAAACCCAAAAACTTGAAATGCTATAAAGTACAAAAAGCGTAATCGTGTCTTGTGTGACTCTTCTCCCCGCATGAATAAATTATTTGCAATGTAAACAAACACAAGCAGCACCACTTTACATGAACAGAAGGTGCAATGAAGTGAAACACACGGTTTGGATTACATTTCGAATGAAAATGGAGCGAAGTGGGGTATTAGGTCAAACTGTGATATGAGGCGGAGAAACATCATCATAACTGGAATAGAGAGAAAGCAGACGATTGAAATCATGTTCCCAGTGCAATGTATTTGTTGTATCTAAAATAAATTTATTTCCCAATGCAGTGGAGCAACTGATGGCACTACAGTACAATGCACAATTCTTCATTGAAATATGTCCGTTCCCGTCTTCCTTGCTTGAAGAAATGCTTCTTCAGGCTTGAGCTGTTCCTCTGGGCTGGGTTCCAAGGGCTCTCCACTCTCATCAAGTTTGCCATTCTTGAAGTCATTCACAATTTTCTCACTGTACACTGCATCGAACAGATCTTTGGGCGTGAATTCTGACTGGATGACGTCTTGGACCCGATAAGAGACGTAAGGCTTCAGCTACCAACACAACAAGAAATTTGTTTAAGACAAGAACTGAGTGCACTCCAGCTTTGTAGTACCAACATGCACCGCGCACTGTGTCCAGTCAACTTGTTTTTGTTTGCAAGTGTATCCCATTCCCAAATTTAATCCAACAGTTCCACACACATGCTTTTACTTGTCTGTTTTCCGTTCCAGGGATTTATATTATACATTATAAAGTAAAACTGTTAACCAGGCTCTATACACGTGTGGGGAGCAATGCATATTATGTCCAATTACAGAAGCAAATTTAAGTGCAGCGTCTCTTGTAACGGCAACTTGCACATGTGACACATTCAGTGCATGATTCAAAAGGTAACTACTTGCCTCTTTTAGCTATTATTAGATAAACACTGGAAGATTTAAACTACGAAACGTTGTGAACCACGCTTTCCCAACTGTAATGTACACCATGCCTATCCATATGTAACTGGAGGCTAGATTAAATATATACGAAGTAGCATTAATCCGTGGCGCTACAGCCCTTGAAGGGCCCAGGACAACCAGTCGACTGCTGGCCTCACGTTCACATGCCGGAGCAGAGGTGGACGATCATCCAACCAGAATGATCCTCCCCAGTCATTATAGCTGGCTTTCGCTGCCTATCATAGTTCCTCAAGTGCATCACGATGTGTGAGCACCGGTCACATACACTGGCCGAAATTTCATGAAAAAATTTCTTCCCTCATGAGGACTCGAACCAGTATGCACTTCATAACGCGAGTCCTAGACAGGATGCCTTAGAACACGATGCCATGGCGCGGGACAAGTAGCATTGCTACTTCATAATATATGCATCATATTAACATCTCCTTAAGCATAAATACAACATTTTTTTTAGTGTATCATGAAAAATGATAAAATCTGATGGGATTTTTATAGTACCAGTACTCTAAAATGGGTCGTTAATACTTATTTGAAGATTTTAGTGCGTAAAATGTTAGTCTAGTTCATTATAAAATTTGTCAACGTTTATCATTTTTACAAGAAGTACCCTTAAACTTTTACACTGCAAATTCTAACACATACCTGTCAAATGTGCTGTTGTTACTGACAATCAACAGTTTCAATTACAGTAAAACTCTGCTTAATTGAAACAGTGGAATAAAAACACATACCACATTTTTTGACCATAAAAGGCCTTTACAGTCTAACTGCGTCTTATGCAGTAGGAAGAGAAATCTGCTTTCCACAAGCCCCTATGTCTGATGTAAATGTTTTCTACTATAAAAGGAACTTAAGCAGTGCATATGGAAAATAGAGATGGTTGCTTTTCCATGTGGCACTGAGCCACAGTAGCTAAGTATGAGGCAAAGGAAGTTGCAGGCTGTTTGATTTTATTGAAGAGTGAAGTAATCCTATATTCAGACAGGTAACTGTGAAGCAGTATGCATCTGAGCATTACCAGATTGATATTTCACGCACATTTTTGTGAAAGGGCTATACCCAGAATGGAGGCTACTTCTCTATTCTCTTATTCAAAGGGAAAAGCAAGAATTACAAATTTAGTCATACATTATAAAGGAAGTGGACCAGAGTTCAAGCAACACGTTAATGCCTGCAATTGGTCCAATGCTGGCCTAAAATAAAAGAATTTACTGTCTGCCATAGAAAACCACAAACAATTACTTTCCAGTGTGGATTCGACAGATTTGTAAAAATGATAAGATAACAGCGTCAAAGCTTATTGAATTGTAATTTGTATTTTCCTTGAATATAAATTGCATTACTCACTATCCAATATTGTTGTGCAACTATGTGAAACATGATTTACGTAATATCATTATAAAAGAGAGTTAAAATGTTTATTAACTATAATTACATTACCCTAATATTTATTGAAATTCAATTATTATGGCACTGTAATGATTGTATCTACCGAAGTTCAGTATAATGCCGCTGTCCATACATATATTCTTGATATTATGAAAACTGTATTAAAACTTGAATATTTATACACTATACTTCTATTTTTTTAAGCAAGAGTAAAATCAGTTACTAGTTACGTTAACAGCAGACGTGGAAAAACATCGTAACTCAGAAAAATTAGTGACATTAAGACATTAAATACTTACTTACAAATGGCTTTTAAGGAACCCGAAGGTTCATTGCCGCCCTCACATAAACCCGCCATCGGTCCCTATCCTGAGCAACATTAATCCACTTTCTATCATCATATTCCATCTCCCTCAAATCCATTTTAATATTATCCTCCCATCTACGTCTCGGCCTCCCCAAAGGTCTTTTTCCCTCCGGCCTCCCAACTAACACTCTATATGCATTTCTGGATTCGCCCATACGTGCTACATAGACATTAAATACTAAATATAAAAAATATTTAGAAACATTCAAATGTTACAATGCATTAATTATTAATGGTGAAATAAATATTTGTTAAATTTAAAAAAAGTTATGATAAAATTCTGATTTTTGACAAGACTCCAAACTTTGCTTTTGCTCTCCTGCTAAAGTGAGTTAAGTTATGGTGTTAATTCCTTGCACAGTGTGATTTCATTATAGACTGAAAGTAGGCCTATGCAGAGTGTGACATGTTGTATCGTCAATAGAAGATAAGGATCTTAATACACAACTGGCAGAACTCTATTTAGGAGTTACAAATATTCTTATGTGAGTTTTCCATTTCATGTGCCTATCCAATTCCAAATATAATATTGTATGATAGGAAAACTGAGCACTGTTACGTGTACCAAATTTGATTACACTGATTTCATCAACATTAAGTCCTAGTTTATTTGCACTGATTAGATTCAACACTGGATTAGAAATGTTGATAACGTGATAATCACACTTGTACCATCGGCAGATAAGATTACTTGAGATGAATTATTTACGGTTGAGGCTAAACCATTAACATAAAGTAGAAACAATAAAGGACCTAAAACTATAGATCAACTACAGATTTCTTCCAATGCATATGTAACACTATCAAAATGTATAATGTTATTTACAAATGAGTGCTATTTAATGACTCAAGATATGAAAAATGACAAATATGAAATTTAAATCTTGAAACATATTATCATCTGAAACAAGTGTGAAGTGAAAAATATAAAAAGTGTGTATCAATTTGTTCCTACGGATATATCCTCCAATGAGAAAAAAAATTCACATCTTTGTCATCAGAATTGTGGAGAGTACAACTTTTCAAATACTTGCGCTTTTAGCAAATTGTGCATGGCACATCCACATACATGTGACTAGCACTAAATGAAAAAAGTATAAGCCACACTTACACCAATAATTCACCATTGCTTTCACTACTTTAATAAATTAGTGAATACAGTTGAAGGCAGTTCCAAAAGAAGCAAGAAAGGTAGGGGAAGACAACACTGAGTTACATATTTCATATTTCCAAAGCAACTAGCATCTTGTAATGCACATTACCTTGAAGCCTGTCAAGTCAGGAACAACCAATTCAGGGATCATTTCGGGCACTTCCACAAATGTGTCTCCTCTTTTATATCCAGTAGGTCTCACTCCGAGATCTGCAACATAATAATCAGAGCATGAGATAGCATTAATACACACTTACATGACTTGTATGTGTGCGTAAAAACTAGAGAATGGATTTTTAATTAAAAAAGTATTTTCTTTTCATAGGTTTCTTTTGCCTAAACCATTGCTATGGATATTTTAAACTTAAATACATTGACGAAATTTGTAAGAATCGATTACTTTTGATCTTGAAATGTTACATTCCCGAGAAGTGAGGCCTGGCTACTCCTTCCATCTCCGAACTGAACATTCCACACCTCTGTTCATTTTTGCTCCTCTAATGAAGTTCAAGGTGCAGTGCCAAAAACAACGGAATTACGATCTTAATCAATCCAAGTATCAAAATAAAGCACTAAAATATGTTTTTAACATATGCTGGTTTTTCGTAAACAGAAACGTATCAGAAATTATAACAATACATGTACAAATATTTTACCTAAATTTATAAATACATACATCTACATAACACACTGCTTGCACAAATGAAATGAAATTTCTTGATTATGAAGAATGCCTTTTTTTTTTGTGTAATACAGAAAATGAAAGTTCAGCTTCTTACTTAGATGCATAACAAATGTTTTCACATTCGCATATCTTGTAATGGACTGTAGTTTGCTTCCCAAAACTGGGTGACGTATTCTACACGTTGGTGTATCAGAATACATAATTTTTTAATGCAAATTTGCAACTAATTTACACTAGCTCTCTCAACTAATATCACTCAATAAAAGACTTGTATTCCAATGGATACCATCCCATTGTGGAATCCTGGGAAACGAGAATGCGGATGCTTTAGCAAAGAAGGGCAGCACTGCTACTTACAGACCTGTTACTAAATCTACGTATTACTCTGTGAAGAGATTTATTAAATCTACATACTTAGACTTCAACAAACAAAATTTGATAACACAATCGCAAGGGAAAAAATGGAACTCTGCATCATAATCCACAGTTAATTCCTGATTTACCACGAAAATTGTCTGTAGCTGCATTTAGATTGGCAACAGGCCATGATTGTTTGGCCAAACACCTGCACAGAATTGGATATATCTCCTAACTGCCCATTGTGCAACTCAAACCAAGAAATGGATTCGGAACACCTCAAAATCTGTGCTTCAGTGGCTGGCCATGATAATATCTTTGAAAAATATTGGAGTGCAAGAAGTCAAATGACTTTATTGTCAAATGCCTGGCATTAGAAAACAACAACAACGCTAGCATACTATTTGACTGTTGTTTGCTTCCAGCAGACCAGTAATGTCGCAGGCAGCTATACTTTTCAAGAGAGGTGGCAGGAGTGAGAAGTGCACCGGTATAGTATGAAACAACACATGACAAATGGTAGTGAGGTTCTACAGAGTTTTGTATATTTATTGATTATTTTATTTTATAATGTGTAATTTATTTCGTTGGGGTGATGGGGAGAATTAATTAATGAATTGCATTTATATGTTTATTTATGGGAAGCTGATCCATTTTTATTCACTATAAGATTTAATTACATTAGGGATATCAGAGTAATTATGAAAACTGTTAATTGGCACTCAAATCGCTCCACAAGTTCTAGAATCAGCAGTACCTGTTATTCCAGCTTTCAAGCCGCAATCACGATGGAGAGGCACAATGTATAATATTTAAAAAACACATTATCTGTAAGAAATTTAATATACAACATCACAATGTATATAATTCCCATGAATAGAATAACGTCACGAAAGATGATAAAATGAAAATAATTGACGATAAAAAAATATTTGGAACTGTAAGTAGTCCAAAATTTTACTAAAATATGGAAAATCTAACTAGGAGTTATAATGCTGTGTTTTTTACAATTTTAAAAGTTTTACTGTGGTTATTATTTATTTGTTTAAATTCCATCTCACTCGTAAGTTTGCAGCAAACGTAATGGAACAATTATTCCTACAGAACATCACAAAAATTCAGATGATTGAAACGTTCACGAATAAAGACAAACCCGGATGTTTGTACATGTTGTAAAACAGAAGAGATAGGAATTATTTTAGTTTTATTTTGAAAAAAATCGTCAATATATAAACATTTTGAAAAGGTGTCAGGATATAACCTACTGCATGGACGGGCAGTGTCATCTACAATATGGTAATATTTCAAATTATTTGTGTTATAATGTGAAAACACAAATTTCCTAAAGAAATTATCCTAGTATTAACTTTACATTCCTGTAATAATTTATTCCCCGTAGGCCTATAATGTACACCCCTGACAGATAGTTTTTCTTACACACCGTGACGCTCATTCAAACTACAGAGCTCGCAAAGTGCAATCTGATAGACAACAGTTCGTAACCTTGCCCATGCCTGCTATAGACTGTTCCCCCTATGCCATGTGCCTATTTTCCTTCTTTAATCCTTTTCTATGTTGGAACCCTCATATGATCTTTGCCTATATCTCACACCCTACTGTCAATCAGACCAGATGTCTCTAAGAAGTAAGATATTGTTCTCACCTAATGACGAAGATGGAGCCAATCTTCGAAACATTGTGAAATTCTTATTCATCAACAGCAATGGAAAAATCCAATCTGTATTTCTTCTGCTGAGAAAACACGGGATTAAGACCATCCATAAGCCGCCCACAAAGATCCAGAACTTGCTGAGACCAGTTAAGGACGACCTTGGTCTTAGGGTACCTGCTGTTTACAAAATACCTTGTGAGTATGGGAAATGCTACATCGGGCAGACGGGACGCACCATTATGGAACGCTGCAAGGAACATCAACGCAGCATAAGACTATATTACCCCAATAAGTCTGCAGTAGCCCAACACAGCCTAGAAACTGGTCACAAGATAGATTTCGGCGCCACCACCATCTTGCACAAGACATCAGGTTACTGGGACTTGGTTATCAAGGAAGTCATCGAAATCCAGCTAGATGGCAATAATAATTTCAACAGAGACGGGGGTCTACAGCTGAGTGCAGCATGGAAACCTGCCATCAATACGCTTAGACCACCAGCACACGGCAGACAGTCGGGACCAGCAAGTAGCTCCTGATTGGCTACCGCTTCCACCAACCAGAATGTGCCTGGCGGTCGGGGACTAGGAACTAGCTCCTGATTGGCCCGCAGCAGGAAGCCCTACTTTTGCATATATACTGGCTAGACGTGGTCCCACATCACTTCATTCCCTGAAGAAGATGGCAGAGCTAGCCGTCGAAAGCTTGGAAGCTAATCTCCAACTCACCTGGCTGAGAACCCGAGAAGAATTATTCTACATCAAACCTGGGAAAGCCTCAAGTCATACATAATTATATTATATTTGCAATTAATTTCCGGATCCTCGTGGTCATCCCTAATTTAAGGCCGGACGATTTATTTCTCTCTCTCAACACATTGGTCATAAAATTATGTAAATTATAATTTTCTGTAACAAAATGATTAAAAATAGTTAGACCTAATTTCACCATCAGTTTCTATTATTAAAGGATACAGTTATGCAGTGTGGCTACTACTGTTCTGCTGTATCAGGAACTTACACTTCTCATTGAGATTGGATTTATTTAGTCAAGAGGAAGGAAGCATTACCAGTCTTCATCTTTAAAATAAGTTCACTCAGGCGTGAGTATAGAAGCTGTTGAAAATGACTTTTCTGAGATACTCATTCCAGTTCGCCTTGCACAATTTTCCAAGTTCTGTATATTTTCAGCTTTAGAGCTCCCCCCCCCCCCCCAGATAACAATAATAAAATATGAAGAACGAGATGGCTTGCTGATGATGTAACTACCACACTCATTGCCCAGGTTTCAATATTTGCACCTTTTTATTCGCAAAAGAATCCATTTTCTAAACATAGCATACAATTCTACAACACATTTTCTTGACGAAATAAGAGAATTAGGATAATCCTCCTGAAATTAGTGATACAATACGACTTTCTCTTCAGAAGGTGTCTTAGTATGACCACAATGAAGGAAAGAGAGTAGTTCTTCGTTTTGAATAAATACATTGTAAGCTGCAGATGAGCAATAACAGTACAGCCTCCTCCTGCAGGTAGCATTATTGCAAATTCCGGAAATGGGGGAAGAAAACCACGACAGAATGCTTTGTCATGTAATAACTCATAAGTCAGTTGTAAAACATATCAAATAGATGAGCTGAAATGCTAGACATAGACAGAAGCTGAAACTGTGTACTGGTGTACTTCACATGGCATGATGACAAAGCAAAAAGGGAATGTACACACTTTATTATTACACAACAGATCCTGTTCAGATTAAACAACTCGTTTATCTGTTATTACAAAACAATTATCTTGCATTTACAAGGTGTGAGATTAGATTACAAAACAAACTTTATCAACTGTAGACGATAACAATGAGAAGAGTAGGTTAGGTCTGTGAAATTACAGAGATTGAAAGCAGCTATCTGAAATATCACAAAACAAGTTAATCTACTGATGAAGAGAACTCAGCAATGGAAAATGATTGAGAAGGGCAAACATTGCAAAGTGCTTATATACATTATTTGGTTTTATAAGCTTACATTTAGAACAGACTGGATATCAAAAACCGTATCTCAATGCTCAGTGGACAAACAAATATTAAGAATAATAAATCTTTGCTAGAATGTATGGAAAAAAAAAAAAAATAAAAAAAAAAAAAAAAAAAAATAATGTAGTCACACCACATACAATAAGTAACTTAATATATTGTAATTTTATACGACTTAAAAGGACCGAATTTTGATATCAAGACGTACAATGATCTACTTTCGCTGTTAGAACTTCAAAACATCCAACTTCTATACCGAATCTAAGAGTCCTTATACTTTATTTATTTACTTTAGAGGAAATGTGGAATAGAACAGCTGCCATTCACTGTAAGGTATCTAATATAAGGCAATATTCTATTACAAATCTTTGCAAGCACTTTTCTGGCTTCCAGCTGGAGATCCGAAGTGATGGCAGTTTTATCTCTGGAACTATTTTCGTGGAGAGGCTTTATGTTAGCACTTACATCTCTCCATCATTTAATGAGTGTGATCCCAAAATGCGTTCAGTCCAATTCTATGTAAGGACTGGCTAGTTTCTTTATCCACTGGTCTAAGGACTGAGCGAGTTTTCAAGGACATGCACAACAACACAAACTTTTGGACAAGGATTGGCATTGTTTGGAAGAGAACGAGCTGAAGCATAATCATATAGGCTACAGTGTATGAGCACTCTCTAATTGAGGAGCATTCTCTCTATTTCAGATGTTGTGGCTATGACGCATATTCGTTTTCCAGAGTCTTTCTGCATAAGCAGGCTGAGGATGAGGAAGGGTATGTAGTGCAGTTCTGGACAAAATAAAATACACAATGAGGCTGATTATTACAGGCACAACCATTGCAGCAGTGCTGAAGGTAATGAAACAATCCCACAATGCACGAAGTAAACTGGCCTTGTTACTGTTTGAAAAATGTATTACGCTGCCCAGGGGCATTACTGTCGACCACAAGAAATAAAACTGAAGACCAACTTGCACAAAATGTAAGGGGAAAATACAGTCCAAAATTCTTACGTAAGTACGTGTGGAGTAAGTTTCCATTGACTACAGAACAGAGCTAATACAAGCCAGGGCAGCATTCATTATCGAATGAAATGAAACAAATAGCCCTTGAAACCTGAACCTGATTCGCTACATGTTAATAATGATGGATCAAACTACAACAATAAGGCTGCAGCGACACATTTGGATGGAGAAATATACGCCATTCATCCTCACTGCAGTAGCCCTAGTTCAACTTCCTATAGAATAAATATGTTCCAAAAAGCTGTCATACTTAGCAATTCTACATTTCTAATAAAATCAGCACCTCCATCTAATATTCCCATAAACACCAATGTCACAGAAATACAATGGTTAATAAAAATCTTTCAAATACAAAATAAATATATACTGCAAGTCTGGCTTTCAGGTATAGCTTGATGCGTACATAAACTAACATATTATGTCACTGTTCATTAACAGAAAACCGCAATTCAAGCCACACAGAGTTTGTGTGCACTCATGCTGAGTTTCTGGCATCTCGTCAGTCCACTTGAGGTAAAAACTGAGCCAGTGCAGTTACAGTTCCTGGGTAGCTCAGTCAGTAGAGTGTTGGCCACCTCAGCCAAAGGTCCCAGGTTCAATATCCGCCCCTAAACAATTTTTTCCTTGAAATTATTTAAATATACAGAGTGGCCATAAAGTCTTTCCAACATTACAACTTGTTATAAAAAAACTATTAAAGTTAGAGTTGTATGACTTGTGACGGACGAAAAATAAACTTTTAAAGTTTTTTAAGGTTTTTTTCTTTTGTTTCCAGATTAATTTAGATAGAATCCAAAATGCCGTCAGAGCAAGAGAAAGTGCAGTGTGTTTTATGGTACCACGAGACACATTCACCAATTACTGTTCAAAGAAATTTTAGGAGGGAATATGGATGATCACCACCTGATTACAAAAGCATTGTTGGTTGGTACACAAAGTTTAAGGAGACTGGAAATGTAAACTCTCATCCGCGATCAGGCCGTCCACCCATGACGGAAGAGAGAGAAGAGACTGTGCGGCATTCATTTCAAAGAAGCCCTTCCAAGACTACTCATTGTGCGTCTTGTAAACTCAGAATTCCACGGTCTTCAGTGCAAAAAATTTTGCATGAGCGACTTCACTCGTACGCTTATAAAGTCCAGATAATGCAAGCTTTGGAGCCAGATGACTGCCCTCATCGTGCTGCCTTTGAGACGAGTCTACCTTCCACCTTTCTGGGAAAATAAACCGACACAATGTGAGGATATGGGGTTCAGAAATTCCTCACGTTGTCATAGAATCTCGGAGAGATAGTCCAAAATTGAATGTCTGGGGTGGCTTGATGCACGACAGAATCATTGGTCCCTTCTTTTTTTCACCGAGGATACAATAACAGCCATCATTTACTTGGATATGTTGCAGCTCTATGTGGTACCTCAACTAATGACCTGCAACCCATGGTGATGACAACCCTGATCACACATTAATGTAATCAGGGGTGACAACTAGCACCACCGACAGTGATAAGGTTAGACAGAGAGAAAAATTGGTGTCAAGCAACACTTTAACAGTACTTCAATTAAAATTTTGACTAAACTAGCGCTGAGGTAACTCCCTTCGTACTCCGCTTATACACTATACCTTGCATATATGATTCTGCGACAGATTAGGTTTGGTTAGTTTAGGCTTTAATTATGCCTTGCATGTACGATCAAATGTATCTTAAAAAAAAATCCGGTCAAGGTAGAGTATCCACCGGCCACTGAACGAATATTGCACAGTTTTATCATTGCCAATGTGGCGCTATGAACCAATTTTCAATACTTTTATCACAGCCACAACACATTTCAATTCTTATTATACTATATATATGGAATTATCATTACATTAACACATTTAATATAACACAAAACATACACTGAACTAAATGTAGGCCTAATTATTATGAAAGTCGTCACATTTTCTTTTCCGTCGTATTGTATAACAATAATAATATCACACCGTAAAGACGATTAAAACTTGGAAAAAAGTATACTGTTGGGATAAGGAACAGTAAGGGATGCAGTTAAATCTTTCTCCCGTACATTTCTACGTTGTAATTTCGACAACCCTAACCTATCACAGTACATACCATGAAATAAGTCTGGATCCGGATTTTCTGATTGTTCCTTTTTGAACAGTTTCGTGCCACGCTTATTGTACAATGGAAACTTTCTGAAGTTTCTCTTCCCGTGACAAACTATTGTTGTTGAAATACCTCGACAGATTTCCAAGCTATATCTACTGACAGCCATATTGATATTAAAGCAGTGCTGTCAAATGTGACAAAAGTTATTTCCCTCAGTAAAGTTAAATTCTTTTTCCAATGCATTAACTTCCCTACTGGATAATTAATTTACTCATTTTATTATATATATCTTCATTGGATTATTTTACGACGCTTTATTAACTGCGATGGTCTGATTAGAAGGGTCTTCTCAATCCAACAATCCTCCTCACCTTTCGCGATTGGCCGGTTCTGTCACAGAAGTATCGCAATTCGCTGAGTGTGAGAGGAAAGAGCATAAAGGCAAACTGATGAACAAAAGAAGAAGCCTAACAAAAATAAACATTTTCAGTCGATGAAGTAACATCAAGAATGTACAATGTACATTTACCTTGAGACGTCATTCATAAGATTTCCAAATCAAAGTTGTCTCAAAATCGAACGACGCGACGACGACCACCATCACCACAACAGTAAATTTACTCAGTGGCTGTCAAATTGGCTGTTTAAGGAGACACTATGGTGAAATAATGCTGAAACTATATTTGGGACTGTTTTAGGCCTAATGATCTAGCCATAATAATCAAATGTGCGTGCATTTTTTTGTTGTTTTTTTTTTAATGCTGTTTTCTCGACTTCAAAATTTTAAGCAGGTTATTGAATTAAAAACTTCTTGCACAACATTTTTTAGATTGGTCTGAAACTTCTCACAGAGGTAAATTAAATGCTGATGAATAGATTTTAATTAGCATTTGTATGAAATATTAATATTAAGTTCCTTTGGGGCATATTCATATTGCACTTAGTTTAAAATACTGTATTATGCTGTAATGGTAAATTCATGATATTTAACAATTTATCGTGACTCTCCATGTAGACTGAGCTCAAAAAGCTAATTAATTTTTATTCCCAGACTATTTTCAAGCTGTAGAACAAAATGAACTAATTTTTTTAAACCTTGACGCAAGGAGCCTTTTTAGTGACGTCAATATAAAGTATATTTTAAAAATCTAATTCCAAAACTATTAGCCCTAATAAAAGCAATTTTTTTACAGATGATAATATTGTGGGGCTGTTTATGTAGTTTAAATTTCACAAAGCTTGGATGAAAATTGTGGAAGTTTGAAAATCATGTGTCCCCTTAAAGTGTAATAATTGGCCTACCAAATTATCAGTCAACTTCGCAAACATCTTCCTGCTCAGAAATTCACAACCACTCGGAATGGACAAAAACCTGTAAATAACTAATGCTATAATAAGGCATACTTTTACGTGGGGTACTTTAGCTATAATATTTTGTTTCTGTTGCTTTATTGAATGAGATGGTTAGAGCGGATTTGTGAGTTCGTAGTTAGATTTAGTAATAAAAATTGTTTTGCACTGAGATCATAGATACGAAAATGTGGTCTAATTTTATGCATGTGAGAGAAAGGCGTAATTTCTCGTTTCTGTGTGATGTATGTAGAAGCTAATTACATAAAATGTGGTTCATTGTAAAAAATAGGTTGTCATCGAACACCTTCAGACCCAACAGGATGTCCCACCTAATGACTGTGTTACATAATTAGATGGACGCCACACATCACCAATTTTAATGTTTTGCAGCCCAGAAATTGTGGGTGTTCAATAGTATGGAGTCGTACAATTATATTGACAATGAAACGTTCCTTCGTACTTTATATAACACGTGGCAGAGGTCGTAAAACTGCAATTTAAATTCATGTTCAACCACAAAAAAATTCAAATTTAAAATTCAGTTTATAAGCCTGTGTTATTTTTCTGAACACAACCATGTGGCTTCGTATCACCTTCCAGCGCAGTTCTGAACGCCAAGGAGCAAACTGGGACGTAATCAGAGTGAAAATAAAATCCATTGTTAGTGTACAATTGTGACAAGTATTTTTTATTTTGGCGTATATAAAATACCGGTAGTTTTTACTTAAATGCACTCTGATGGATCATCAATACAGGTAGTTCATTGCTTCTCTTGCTGTTAACATTAATCATTATTATGAATTAACATTGGCCAGCTAATGCTTCCTGGCCTTCAAGAGACATATCTGTGGTTTAATTATAGCATCTCCTCCAACAGATGCAATAGTACTTCTCAAAGACTCTGTGAATAGAATTTCAGTACAGTTGGTATGTAATTCACCATCATGATATAAAATTTTTAAATTTTAAATCGAGGACTCGTATCCTTAAATAATTACCTCCCGGAGATTTCCTGGATTATACCTGTATCCTTTTCATAATTCCTAAACGACAATTTGATTTATTTTTGGCGAGTTTTGGGCTCTAAAATATGGGTTATCTGCTGAAGATGGAACTTTTTCTGTACAGGTACAGTACGTGACATAAAATCTTACACATTTTAAAATAATTAGATTATAAGATATCATTGGATTCTAAAGAAATGTCTTCTTAAATGTCGTATAGCATTGGTTAATAATAGCCTAACTATCTATGCCGTACTTCAATAAAATAAACGACAAAAAGAAGTAAAAATTTCAAGGATTTATGGAATGGTTTGTCAATGGGACCCGAAAGTCACGGCATGAGCCCTTATTATCAATTTATCGCCAACTTATCGTAGGCTTACTCTTCATCTATGAATGTTCGTGACGTTATTTAGGCCTATATTAGTCAGTTTGATGAATTAAATGTGCGGGAGATTTGTTACAACCCACGGACGCCCTGTACGGTACCGGATACTTTGGATGGTCATTTAATATCTTGATATTTCATATCATCGCTAATTTGAAGTGCGAATCTGGACAATCAAAGTCCTTGTCACTGCACCGTGACATATTACTGTACCTACTGTATTCTAATTCTGGCTTTTGACATGCACTTCTCTAATTTCAATTAAAATAAAAAAAAATTTACGTCGTCTTCTCTTTCAGAATTCATTTCCTACTTCAATGGGCAATTCAACTTCCTAATGAGAACATAGGCCTATTCCATTTAGTCTATAAGCTCACTTATGACTGGCTACAAAGAGTAGTGAGAAACAGCAGTACTTTGGTTTGTAATCTAGTGCGAAAATGGAAATTGTTAAAACTTTTCTGCCATTTTATTGTTCCCACTGCACACTTCTGCATAATATTAACCTTCAGTGAAGCAAGTTCAAGGCAAATGTGTACAAAACTGAAATTTGGTCCATTTTTAGGTTGTAAGTAGTAACGGTAATTCTACAGAAGAACTAGACCAAGGAAGGCATAATTTTTCTTCAATAATTGCGTACTACGAATAGTATAGAGCAGACCTGCAGCTCCTCAGAGCGACTCTTTACTCCCCTTTCTTACCCCACCCACCTTTTCTACCAGTGCGGTCATGACGTTCTAGTTACGCTCGGCTGCATCAATTCATTCTCGCGGCGGCAGGTATACAATACGCTATCAAGATTACAAATGAACAGATAATAAAATCCTTAGGAACATACCTTTAGAAAGTAAGAGAAAAATGAACGAGGGAAATAAATAAATTAAAAGACATGCAAAATAAATTTTAAAATGTATGTGTGCATATACCTATGTATATATCGTCATATTACTAGTAAAGCCGATTAAATCCACTTTTTGTGTAAAATAAGTTAAGTCCGAAATGTTGCATGCAGGCAACAATTACTTTATTTGAAGAATTTATTATGATTTTTCGTGCATCAATAAAGTTTTAATTCCTGTTTTTACAAAACTTGTATTACTGGTCTTAACTGGTTTTACTAGTAATAGGACGATAAATAAATTGAACGTTGATAAGTGAGTGATAGCTATATGGCCGGATGTCAATGCTGTCATTCAACATTGTAACGCACTCCAGCCAAATAAATAAATATATAAATAAATAAATACATAAGTAAATAAGTAAGAAAGTAAGTAAATAAGGAAATAAATAAATGAGTAAATAAATAAATAAGCAAATAAGTAAATTAATAAGTAAATAAATAAATAAAGTAAGTAAATAAGTAGGCTTAAATAAGTAAGTAAATAAGAGGATACAATATCAATTCATTACTTATTACTACGCAGGCACAGCAGATCAATAGTTACAAGTTATTGTGTGCCGGAAAGTAAAACCACGTAATTAGTATCAGTCCCCATTGAGGGAAAGGTCAGGGGATGGGGACTGTCCTCGCACGTAGGCCGCTTGGATGGACCCATTGTACTACCCGGAATAGAATAGTGTGCGTGCCCTGCAGCTACCGCAATTCCAGTCCAAAGCATAACAGCCAGCCCGGGATGAGTCCGAGGTCCAACTGTGCAGTTCTGCTCCAACCAGAATTCGAACCTGGTCAGACATGGATCACTCTTTGTCCATTTTATTCATAACACACAATCGATAAAGGAGAAATGGTGCCTGGAGTCCATCAACAGGTACAGGGCTCTTTTACGTGTCATAAACATATGACATGGGACAAATCACAGCTTTACTTGCCTCCCATGCCATATCTACATGAATTGAACCCGCATGTGTCGAGGACGACTTCACCGCACGCAACGGATATTTAAAATGGAGTGTAAACATCTCCTGCTTGCTGCCTACAGCACATTTCATATGGAAATAAACACGAACTTTCCCAGCACTCCCTTTATGTCAGGCGTTTTGATTTCCATTGTTACGTTTGTCGCTACTCAGCTCACCAATGTCGAAGCACAACAATACAATTACCGGTAGGAGAAAGCTTATGCCTTAAAGAAAAATAACTAATTATATTTCTGGCAAATAATGACAAGGTGTACGCTAGTGAGTGTTGACAACTCAATGAAACACAGAATGCGTGTACCGATGTCAGAGCTTTATTATTGCGTACAGCACACGACCATCCGCTGTTGCCAAATGTAAAATACATTAATGAAGAAAAGAAGTAAATGATTCAACAGTATGAGTGCAAGTGTCTAGCATGGCAATGGTGTAGGATTATCTCAATTCTCTGCAATTAAATTTCTTTTTTATATACTTGTCAAAATTCCTGAATCACAAAACAAGAGGGCCAAAAGTCCCGACTTGGACGCACGGTACCTTCTTCCCAGCAGTGCTGCATTGTTGCACAGCACACTACCGGTTAATAAAAATACTCTCACGCCAGTTCTGGTAGAAATAGGCCTAGATCAGCGGTTGTCAGCTCTCGCTGAAATGGGTAAAGGGTAAGAAGTGTATCGTAATACACAGAAGGAAGTGCATATCCGCCAGCAGCCACGGATGCATGCCAGTGCAATGTCTTATGCACGCTAGCCCGAGGGTGCACTGTGCTGATGACCGCTGAAAAATGCTTACAAATTTCTTATTTGCTGGTTAGACTATAGTACAGATAACAAGACAACCTGTAGGCCTACGAGTGGCATGAACTTTTTCCTAAACTCCATAGCTGTATAGGCTACCACGTAAAAGCGAATCACTGCATCCCTTCTTGATTAGGGCATTGATTCTTATTTCAAGACGACGGCGATCTGTTAATAAAGCTGTAGGCCTGCTGGCATATCGTCGGCGTAGAGTGTAAACCTGCTAACCCCCAAAAAGAAAATTTTACAAGGGAAGCAAAAAACTGGGCCAATCCAAAGTACATTTGGCATAGAGAGAATTGTTTCCTCTATGGTGGTTCAGCTGTTGACCAGATGGGACCAAGCGTGACCTAGTGTCACTACACATTTTCGGTAATCGCGATTGGAGATGATCGCGATAATACTAATAGTGAATAACGACTGCAGTCTGTCACTAGTATTATAGTCTATAACTGAAAAGGAAGTCGAAGACAGAACGTTTGTTTGTTCTGCAGGACTATCCGTTGAGAAGTGAAGGAGTCTTTTAAGTAGAATGCACGATTTAAACTATCAAGTTTCTATTTGTACCGCAGATTTTCTTACACTCGAGCGACTTTTTCAGGGGCGTTAGATCTGAGAGGCTTAATCTTGGCTGGTTTGTGGATTAGCGCCACACGTCATATCAACGTCAACAATATTGCATGGTATTCACATTTCACAGGAAAGTACATATTCTAACGTGACGTGACGTGACGGCTGCAAATGCGCATGCGTGATAAACAAAATTCATATTAACTCACATTTAATCGCCCATGGCTTAACGGTATAAAACACGCGGAAGTCAGTTGTTTGTTTAAAATTCTAGAGAAAAAGATATGAATGACGATAAATCAATAACACGCGAACTGTCTGATAAGATAAATACACCATATAGCAGGAATTCTTACAAATAAGGGATATGGAAAGAGATTAAAGAAGAATTAAGTCAGGTACTTGACGAAGGATTAATTTTATATTGAATAACCTGGATCAATTACTTGAACACTAAACTAAAACACTGGAAGTACAATTTTGATTCAATTGTTACAAAATTTAAATAGGCCTAAAACAGGTCTTCAGAAAATTCCAGAATTACAAAAGATCAGTTCTGATGCCACGGACAAATTCCCTCAGAAGAAATGAAAACATAATTTGTATTTTCACGTACCTTAATTTTAGGTTAGCCTCGTCAAACTGCCATCACAGTCTATATTAGACTGTGCTGCCATCTTGAAACAAGCGCGAATCACACTTGGAGGAGACGATGGTTGCTGTATGTAACTTAAGAGTCCGGCAGAGGAACGGACGATTTTGAGGAGCTATATTATCTCTCACAGCACAGTTGAGGGCCGATAAACTGCGTGCTCATTGTTGCCAATATAATGCTATTTAGTCATCATGGAAAGGTGGAGCGGTACACAACGTGCTTTTGCAATTAAAAAAATTTACAAGAAAAAGAACGGCTTTGAGGCTAATAGGCGTGAATTTCGTCATCTTAATATTTCTGGAGCCATGATCCCGTCCCACCTGCTCATGCGGCTTATATTTTCATCATTACAAAATGCAGGCAGTAGCATACATCGTGATATTCTCGACCGAAGGGCGTTTTGGGAGGGAAATTTCAAACACATGGATGAAAATGAAAACTTCATTGGCACTTTGCAAATGTCTGACGAAGCATATTTTCAGCTCTGTGGCAGCCACTTATAGAATGTGCTCTTCAAGAAATAAATGGCAGACTAAGTACTTTATGATCTTACGTACGCCATTAAAAAAAATCGTTGAGTCAATAACCAAGAATTTGTAATCGGCCACTCCTCTGCTTGACCCTGTACAATGCTAATCTGATCAAGCAGGGTTCACATTTAACAAGTCGCTTGAATCAAGCTTTGGTCATTCAAGTTAACTTAGTTGAAATAATTTCTACTTTTTGCTTGACTTGACACAATACCTATGTAAACTGCACTTGAATTGAAGCTGAAAACGCGCTGTGGGAAATACAACTCCATTATAATTACATGTTTTGAGGTTTACTATGCAAGTAATTAAAATAAGAATCAATATCAATATTCTTAGAGATATATCTGTGGCGATTTATATAGAGGCACGAATGCTCGACATGTGATAAGATATATTTTAAACTGTTGCATTGCTGTAATTGAAATTCCGGCATGCCATTTTTTGAACCGCAAATCTAACTTAATTCAAGCTACTTGACACATGTCAACCCAGTGTGGAACTGAGTCTTCCATTCATATCTTACACGTTTCACCAGTTACCAGTATTCATACATTATTATTAAATATGTGCTGGAAAGTTATGAGCGATTCTCAATAGAAAGGCAGTACGACATCCACGCTCACTTGGCGCAGCAAGGTGTGTTAAGGCACGTTCTGAACAGTAGAAATCTGTCGCAAAAGTTTGTGTGTTAAAATGCATTGCTTGTCCTTTTCTACTGTAATGGCGGTTATATAGTACATTAAATAAATTATAATATATTTAAGAACTTACGTCTCAACAGTTTCGTAGATATTTACAACATTTTACAAAGGCTGCACCGACACAACGCAAGGGGCGCGTCAAGGCTCTCTGGCCACACTCTGTCGAGTGTCTGTCTGTCTGTCCTTCATGCGATTTTTGTGACACTGAAGAGCTTGAGTGAAGTATCAGCTTTCAACATAGCAGATCTAAGTTCGGAACCCGGTGGTGTCATGTGGGATTTTTGGTAGAGAAATGCGGTGTTACAGAAAGCTCTGTCGGAATGTCTACCAGTATTCACAACCATCTTGATCACTGCGATTCCTTCCAACCATGGCGATACCTGAGTATTCGAGTGTGACACACGATGAAGAGAATCGAGGAAGACTACCGGAATGGAGTTCTGCGTCCCGGCGCCCCGAAAATAATTTCCGGGACGCATAAAGTCTCGGTTTACAGGGGAAAAAAGGAAAGACAAAAATTATAATTTCCTTTCTTTCCACACGAACTTATCCTCTTCAATTTATGGATACGGGATCTCAAAAGAGTTAAAAATGAACAACTTGAAGAATACATATGTACGTTCACGATTCAACTAGATTCATTGGTATAAGCCTGGCTATGGTTGCTGTTGTCCGTACTTCAAACTTTGATATCTGAACTTGTGTTATGTAACAAAATTGCCTTTCCACTGAATTCCTTTGTAATTTTAGAACCTCTGTCCACAAAGTAACCGAAAGAAGAATTACGTTTTTTTCTTGGCAAGCTTTATTATACAGAGCGATTCATATAAACCTTTACAATTTCAATGAGTTATAATTTCACCCTGGAAGCTAGTATAAACTTGAAATTGGGTTTAATGATCTCAGTGGCTCTGGGAGATTGGTACCCCTGCCATCCATTGTTGCCTATTATGACTATTGTTGACTATTAGTAATTAGTTCGCAGTTTCTAGTTTTTGCAGTTATAACGCGAACATGCATTCTCAATTCGGCAGCGTGTTTTTATTGTGAAAACGTATTGGAAGACAAATTCTTGGATTCAAACATAATGGGCATTTCGAAGAGAATTCGGTGTGCGCAATGTTCCAACCAGGGCAACAAATTTATCGATTGCAAGAAAGCTAGAGACAATTGGCTCGCTCCTCAGCGAGAGTGAAAAAAAAAAAAAAAAAAAAAAAACAGATCCGCAGTAAGTCAAGATTGTCTTGATGATGTTCGAGAACGTATAACTAGCTTATTCGGTGATCGCCTAATCTAAAAAAATCCATGGCCCTCCAGATCACCGGACTTCTACTTATGGGGCTACCTTAAGAACAGAGTATACAAGAATAGACCGCGGTCATTTGCTGAACTCCATGAGGCCATTGGGAATGAAATCAGCAACATTGACGAGGAGAATGTCACGGAATATGGTGCGACGGGTACAATGTGTATGGATGCAGATGGAAGACATTGTCAACATTTACTCTGAGGAATCTCCCACAGTTACTCTGTAATTCAGAACAGATTGCACACGTTCAGAAGTTATAACAATTAAAATTTCAAAAGTTTATATGGATCGCTCCGTGTTGTCAATCTCGAGGCAATGAAAAGTGTTCCGGCAAACATGGCAACCCTGGACCAGGCCCTACTTGCGGCGGGGCGGCGGGTCGCTGTTCTGGCGCGCGAACAGGTGCGGCGCCAGCAGTCTGATAGGCGGCGGTGGCGGCGGGGGTGGGGAGGGCAGCGTGCTGGTAACGGGGCGCACCGAGAAGCGTCTGGCGGACGGGTGCAGGGACGCGCGCCGGGTGGGCCGCAGCGACATCCGGCGGTCCCGCGCCGGGGTGGGCGTCGGGGGCGTGAAGAGTGACGTCAGCGAGCCCGGCGGCGGCGTCGCCACGCGGTGCTGCAGCGAGTTGACGGCGCGCAGGAAGTCGGCCAGCGACGTCTCCTCGAGGGCGGGGTGCATGGTGCGATGGTGCTCCTCGGGGCGCAGTCCCTCCTCCAGGTCGCCGATGCTCTTGGCCTTGTGCCGCCTCTTGAGCCGCGCCGCCGCCAGCTGGAAGATGGACGGCCTGCGCGCCGACACGTCGGGGGGCACCAGGCTGCAAGCAGAGTGCGTGCTACGTGGGGACCACTGACCACCGTTGAACTTTGCAACATTTGTTACTACACGAATCAGACACTGCTTTGCACTTTCATTGCAACTCCGTGTTGTTGAGCTGCATTTCCTAGCCAGCAAAGATATAGGCTAAGAGTAATATTGTTATTTTGATAAAACTACTTCTTGTCTTTGGTTCTAAAATAGGTCCAATTCTTTAATACTACATTATGTAACGAGCCTATAATGAAGGTAATTAAGAAGTGAGTATGGATATTTATGAAACGAGCGCAAGCGAGTTTCATAATTTTCATACGAGCTTCTTAATTACCATTATAGGCGAGTTTCATACGACTTTTTATGCTCGACCATATTTCTAACTTGATATTATTAATTTTTTAGCAATGTCCCGTATGTTGTGAGATGTGCGCAGACGCGAAAGTATTGATTTTTTCCGAGGAACAGATGTTCACATTGATCTTGCTAGGCCATAAGAACCTACAGAGATAACATTGAAATTAAATTAGACATTGAAAAACGAGATGACAAATTGAATTTATTTGAATATTATTTACAATTAACGCTAATTATTATAGTAACAGAACATAACCTTCTGCGACAGTATTGGATTTCCAGCCTCCGTGACTTTTCGCTAATTCTCTTTCGATTGCATATCCGAGAATAATCGATACTTGCGGTTTTATAACGGTAGAAAGCTGACCTGTCATTGGCTGAACAGTTGTAACCTGAGTCGTCATTGGCTGAAAGACCTGACCTTTAATGAGTAGGTGTACTTTAATGACATGCATTAAAGGTCTGCTACCAGGTGTATAATTACTACATTTCGGCATGGTCGAGCATAAAGAATATAATGTCCTTGAGTTGGCGTCATTAAACAACTTTTACAAAACTGACACAAATTGAGGTTATGGGAATTGATGCTGGTTTTTACATACTTTTTCATCTGTTGTTCGTTGCTCGAATCACTTAATAGTAAATTTTCTCTTATTACATTTCTTCTCTAAATTGTTTTCAATCCAACGCAAAAATATAGTGAATATAATAAATTCATCCCAATGGCAAAGAGACTTCGTTCTTCGCCAATTTTTAGCATATGACTCAGCACTTTTCAAAATTTTTGTAATGGTGGAACAGAACTAAATAATATATTTGAAAAGTTTCTTCTACTTTTACTTTTCATGCCAGTTTTCAAAAGTGATAACAGAACAGAAAGTGCAAAGAAATGTAAAAGTTGAAAAGTTCACTGACGGAACAGAGCTCAGACTTTGTAGTTGTCGGTGCACAAGTACAAGGCAAGTGCGATGCGATCAGTCAGCCCCGACCGACTAGTGCTGATACCCTGCCTCACTCACCTCTTGTGGCGCGCCCTCATGAGCTCGTGCACGCGGCGGGAGGGCTGCGCCCCCGACCAGGTCCACTCGGCGGCCGGGTCGCTGGGGGGCTCGCGCGCGGGCACGCGCACCTCGGAGGCCGCCCGCCCCCGCAGGGGCTCGCCGCCCAGGCTCCAGCCGCCCTCGCCGGCCAGGATGTCGGCGTCGCTGAAGCCCTGCACGCCCTCGTCGGCGCCCAGGCTGCTCACCACGTGCGCCAGCAGCTCGCCCGGCTCGATGAGCGTCGCGGCGCCCTTGAAGGTGGCGTCGCGGTCGATGCGCTGCAGGTCGGAGTCGCTCATCACGCGCGGCAGGCGCAGCGACGCCGCCGTCTCCGAGTTGGCGCGCCTGCGCCACACGCCGGTGCCCGGCGCCGGCAGGCCGCCCAGCGTGGGCTCGCTGCTGCTGCGCGTGCGCGCCGGGAAGGCCGCCGCCTCGTCGTCCTTGTAGACGGGCCTGAGCTTCATGACGTAGAGCTCGTTGAGCGCGCGGCGCAGGTAGGCCACGTCGCGCGTGAGGCTGGTCCACAGCTTGCTCTGCGTGTGCTTCAGGTTGGCGGCCAGGCGGTGCTCCAGGCGCGCCATCCGCTTGGAGCGCATGGCGCGCGTGATGAAGCCCAGCAGCATGACCAGGTAGCCCAGGCCGAACACGATCCACACCAGCAGCAGCGCCTTGTACAGCACGAACAGCACGCCGCTGTCCCGCCCCTTGTCCGTCTGCCCTGCACAAATAGTTATCGTTGTGGCTAGTACATCTCTGAGCTCGGTGGCTTTGTATTGCTCCATTTTATTGGTGACAACAATCTAACAAATACCAGAAATAGTGAAGTATGGGGATCGTTGTGGCTAGTACATCTCTCTGAGCTCGGTGGCTTTGTATTGCTCCATTTTATTGGTGACAACAATCTAACAAATACCAGAAATAGTGAAGTATGGGGATCGTTGTGGCTAATACATCTCTGAGCTCGGTGGCTTTGTATTGCTCCATTTTATTGGTGATAACAATCTAACAAATACCAGAAATAGTGAAGTATGGGGATCGTTGTGGCTAATACATCTCTGAGCTCCGTGGCTTTGTATTGCTCCATTTTATTGGTGACAACAATCTAACAAATACCAGAAATAGTGAAGTATGGGGATCGTTGTGGCTAGTACATCTCTCTGAGCTCGGTGGCTTTGTATTGCTCCATTTTATTGGTGACAACAATCTAACAAATAGCAGAAATAGTTAAGTATGGGGATCGTTGTGGCTAATACATCTCTGAGCTCGGTGGCTTTGTATTGCTCCATTTTATTGGTGACAACAATCTAACAAATAGCAGAAATAGTTAAGTATGGGGATCGTTGTGGCTAATACATCTCTGAGCTCGGTGGCTTTGTATTTATTGGTGACAACAATGTCAACAAATAGCAGGAGTCTAGGAATCAGAAAAACAAACTCCATGTGGCTCGACCAACTTAATGAAGTGGAGTCAGAACTTCTCATGCAAATGAACTCTGTAACTACGAATGCTGCTCGAAATTGTGGTGCCAAATTTAACACCTTGAGGGTGTCATTGCTTCTTATTGAAAGTTGTTTTACGCGATCCCCTCGACGTATGGGTCAAACTTTTCGGGACACATTGTATAAGAAGTAGAAGTATCACAGGGACTTCATTATTACTTAGTGCCCAGCCTATCAGGCAGCTTCTTTATCCCTCCCACAAGAATATCTTTCGTTGAGTGTGCAGCCACTTCAGCAGCAGGTTATTCGTTGCAAATGTCTTTTGCCTCCATAGCTTTTCTTCAGCGGTCAAAACAGATCATGATCGTATGGCGATAATCAGGGCTGTAAGGAGGTTGTAGAGGCACTTCCTAGGAAAGATGAGTAAGGGTATATTTTTACGCATAGGAAGTGCATTGTCATAGAGGAGAATGATGCGTATACATAGACTCCTTTTCATATCTTCCGATCTAATGGCTTCTTTTAATTTGCCTTTGGAAAGAGTACTAGAGTATGCCGCATTCATAATCTAAGAGGAAATCGACTGAAATTGTGAATCATTCGCTCTGCTAAGGCACGCACCTGCGACGAAGTCCCCGAAGCCGATGGTGGTGAGCGTCACGAAGGCGTAGTACAGGCTCTCGTCGAAGGTCCAGCCCTCGAAGTGCATGAAGACGCCGGTGGGCAGGAAGATGAACACCACGAAGCCGGGGATCAGGTACAGCACGATGTCGGCCACCAGCCCGGCTCGCGTCTCCGAGCGCTTCGTCTTGTAGCGGCGGTGGACCTTCAGCAGCTGCACAGCACGATCTCAGTGATAGCATAGCTACATGATATCGGCACCTTTTTATTGCATTTCTCATAATGAAATGTGTTATTTTCTTTGAACCCAGCTCAGGTCTTCAAAGTCTTGTTGGACGAAACGACAAAATTCCCGTCACTGAACAGTAATCAGTAAGGAGCGGATTCCTATGTAATTAAATATTCTTTTTGTGTGTGATAAAACACAATTAACAAAGTTAAAAATTCCGAACATGAAGTTTCAAGTTTAAAACCCGAATTTTATTTCACATAAAAACACATATTCTCACAAAAAAATATGTAAATACATATTTTCAGGAAAACTATTATAAACACATAAATCTTAGAGTTTTTTACTTAAATATTTTTTTTTACAAGAACTTTTAAATATTTTAAAACTAAATCAATTATGTCATTCAGAAGTACGTTATCTTTTTAAGAATTCTTGGTTGCTTCGTGTTCCTAAGCGCTGTGTGGTGTATCCGTGATCCATTTTCGTAATAGTATCGCCTCAAGTTCTGAGAACTGCTAGGCAGCATATCAGTGTTATTATTAGAGAATAAATTAACGTGGACAAGGAGGAGAGATCTTGCAACACGTAATTAGGAATGTTTATTGTTGCTGAAGGTGATTTCATTCCACGCTTTGTTTGTGAAACACAACAGATAAGAGCTCGGGTATGAACATTATTTAATTTAAACAAATCTCTCGCCTCTCGCTCTTGTCTATCAAGTAAGGCAACATATGTTGTTGTGATTCCCTGTTATCGGGCTTCGTCAATCGATATCCTTCAAGATATACTGAAAGATGATTGTTTAAAAAACAATTTGGCTTTCCTATTAGCAAATCTAAGCTTTTTGTGTGACATCATAAAAAACTCGAAACATCCAAAGACCTGTTGTCTGAAACAGGGAGGTGCGTGCCGTGAAAATTAAACTAGACTCGCTACCAGGTTCAGAAGTACAAGTACTAAGGGACAAATTCCAGAATGTGTTTGGGAAAAACAGTGGATATAAAAAATGTGTAAAGTTGCTCAAGTATTGGAGGGTGTGCCTGTAGGTGAAATTGACGGTGTTTGTGTTTGTGACATTCCTCTCTTTAAATATGCACGTCTGACGTCCTGCGATGTGGAAAGATCGTTTTCACAGTATAAGTCGTTGTTCAGAAATAATCGGCATGCATTTGTGATGGAGAATTAGGAGATGACCTTCGTTGTTCACTGTAATTCTCGGCCAACTACTAGCACTCAAGTGTGGTTGGTGAGTACCTAGTAACATTTTTTTTTTCAAGCTAAGTAAGGTATTTTTGTCATATTTAAAAAAATATATATATTTTTTTATTTTTAGCAAATATTTTCGTACTTTTTAGCACATGAAAAATAAATATATTTAAATTTTTTAGCACATAACAATCCGCTCCCTAGTGGTCAGCCCTGTCCGCTATGATATAGTCTATTCTACACAGAGTTTCTGCAGAAGAAAAGCACTGCAACTACTTTCATGAAAGAGAATAAGTACGTACTGTAAAGTAAATACATGGCGCTACAGCCCATGAAGGTCCAAGACCGACCAGCCGGCTGCTGGCCTCACGTTCACATGCCGAAGCAGAGGTGGACGATCATCCAACTAGAATGGTGGTATCGTGTGGTTAGCACGATGATCTCCCAGCCGTTAGGCCTATAGCTGATTTCCGAAACCGGATTTTCGCTACCTATCGTAGCTCCCCAAGTGCATCACGATGCTGGGTGGGCACCGGTCCCATACACTGGCCGAAATTTCATGAGAAAATTTCTTCCCCCATGAGGACTCGAACCAGCGCGCCTTCCGTAACGGAGTCCTAGGCAGCATGCCTTAGACCACGACGCCACGGCGCGGGACAAGTAGGTACTGTACTTCGTCAAAATTGAGGCCATGTGTCGAAAAATATGCAGCACGGTACTTTTTGGTAACAAGAAACAGAGAATGTTGTCTGGATACCCCGAGTCAATCGCGTCCGAGCCACATATGCATATTACAGATTCCTTGGTCAAAATTAGATTCCTATCGCAGTAACAGATGACGAGCGGGAATGAAAACAAAATAAGTGCAGGAAAGACGATGTATGATGGGTCACACCAATGACACTGCGATTCTGAGGCGCATTTTATGTATGATTAAAAATGGACTTTGTTAGGTTTCGGAGTAAATGTTATGAGCAGGCTTCGAGACTTTGGACCCGATACAATAAGTTTACTGTTGACTCGCTGCAGGTAGATAGAGATGTGTTGAGGTAACGACGTTGCTATTTAGAGTAGAGTACGGTAGTATGGGGGAACACACATATGTACATTCTGAAAGTAAATATACATTACACAATGGCAATGTCAAAAGAATGTGAAAAGCATTTATTCTCCTGTCTTTTATAAGCATTTGTGAATAATTATACACAGCGTTAATGGTGGAAATAAGCATGTAGCAATTTTAATTTTTTCATTTATCCTATTGGTCGTCTTTAGGAAGTGCAGTTACAGTACCGAAATGCAATCTACCTACTACAAGATACATTCTCAGTGTCTTAAACGAACTGCCAAACACAGTTTGTACTGTGGAAAGCTGCGCTCTACGTCGCATGACGTGATAGGAGCAAAACGAAAAAACTTAACATCATTGCAGTCTCTAAGAGACAGTCCTTTATTCTCGGGTGACTGTATGTCCACTAATTTGCTGTTTATATTACACAATGTTCCATATCCGTTATTTTTTCATAAAATTGATTTCCACTTCTGTTTTACACGTTCAGTAACCGGTGTACTTGATGTCTCATTAATTCTCTGCATCATTTTCTAAATTAATTTGAGGGCTTCCGGCATCTCTTGCTCTGACTTTTCTAACCGTGTAATAGTTTCAGACACAGTTTGTATGAAAACCAAATTATTCGTCAGAACCTTCAAATCCAGAGCGTTTCCTTTGCGTATTTGTTGGCATTCACTCTACAGTACCCCCACCCACTGTACGCTTTACCACTATACTCAGTACGCCGTTATGCGGATTTCCCACTGAACTGCTCTATTGGGTCCGAAGTCTCGAAGCCTGCTTATGAGCTTATACCTCCTTGCAAAGAACCGAACCTCTCTGTTAGAGGGCTGGCACTCACCGCGGTGCTGAAGAACTCCGCCAGCGTGGCCAGCACGATGCCGTTCATGGGGATGCCGACCAGGGCGTACAGGATCATGAGCAGGCGGCCCAGGGCCGACGACGGGGACAGGTTGCCGTACCCTGCAACGAGCCAGCCTTCAGTGTCTGTCCCTGCCTGCAGGCTACATCATCATCACCACCTTTCATATTTACATGTTTTTCGTAGCAGCAGTATTTTAGTTTTCCTGTTGCCTATTCCTTAAACCTGCATTGTAATCTGAAAGTGTTGTCTGTGTTATGTTATGTACCGTAATAGGCTAGGCCTATATTCATTTATATCTGTAGGCCTAACTCTCTCACTTTAATTTATCTTACCTACTTACTTACTGGCTTTTAAGGAACCCGGAGGTTCATTGCCGCCCTCACATAAGCCCGCCATTGGTCCCTATCCTGAGCAAGATTAATCCAGTCTCTATCATCATATCCCACCTCCCTCAAATCCATTTTAATATTATCTTCCCATCTACGTCTCGGCCTCCCTAAAGGTCTTTTTCCCTCTGGCCTCCCAACTAACACTCTATATGCATTTCTGGATTCGCCCATACGTGCTACATGCCCTGCCCATCTCAAACGTCTCGATTTAATGTTCCTAATTATGTCAGGTGAAGAATACAATGCGTGCAGTTCTGCGTTGTGTAACTTTCTCCATTCTCCTGTAACTTCATCCCTTTTAGCCCCAAATATTTTCCGAAGAACCTTATTCTCAAACACCCTTAACCTATGTTCCTCTCTCAAAGTGAGAGTCCAAGTTTCACAGCCATACAGAACAACCGGTAATATAACTGTTTTATAAATTCTAACTTTCAGATTTTTCGATAGCAGACTGGATGACAAAAGCTTCTCAACCGAATAATAACAGGCATTTCCCATATTTATTCTGTGTTTAATTTCCTCCCGAGTGTCATTTATATTTGTTACTGTTGCTCCAAGATATTTCAATTTTTCCACCTCTTCGAAGGATAAATCTCCAACTTTTATAGTTCCATTTCGTACAATATTCTGGTCACGAGACATAATCATATACTTAGTCTTTTCGGGATTTACTTCCAACCCTATCTCTTTATTTGCCTCAAGTACTTTAATTTATCTAGCACATTTGTTATGTTCCTATCATTTCATTCTTATCGCCTCTTTAATTTTGTTTGTTTGTTCGTAATGGTGGCATTGCCATAGCCCTATAGGCCTACAAGTTTAAGTATTCCATTTTCCCCCTTAAGACATATTCTAATGATGCATTCGATTAATTTATTATTCTTAGCTATGTATATAAGTACGGGAACTCCTAAAGTTTCCTATGTTTAGCTTGCTCTGAGGCAGCGTTTCTCAAACTGGGGATCGTGGTGTCATATCAAACGGCTCGCGAAATGAAATAGTACATTATGCAACGAGCCTATAATGGTAGTAATTAAGACCCGAGTATGTTTGTTTATGAAACGAGCGCAAGCGAGTTTCATAATTTTCATACGAGCGTCTTAATTACCATTATAGGCAAGTTTCATACGACTTTTTATGCTCGACCATATTTCTAACTTGAAATTATTCATAAGTATCATTTTATTTATATCTGACTGAAGATCGGAAGTGACCTTGTGTATAGCTCGTGTGAGATGTGCGCAGACGCGAAAGTATTGATTTTTTCCGAGGAACAATAATGTCATTGACCTTGATGTAGAGAATAACATGAACTAATTTTGGTATAACCTGGAAATTGATTTAGAATTGAAAAAACGAGATGACAAATCGAATTTATTTGAATATTATTTACAATTAACGCTAATTATTACAGTAACAGAACATAACCTTCTGCGACAGTAATGGATTTCCAGCCTCCGTGACGTTTCCCTCGTCGTCTTTCGATTGCATATCCGAGAATAATCGAAAACCAGAACTTTAATGAATAGGTGTACTTTAATGACATGCATTAAAGTACTGCTACCAGGTGAATAATTACTACATTTCGGCATGTTCGAGCATAAAGAATTTAATATGTTACGGCAGGGAAAAAAATGCACTTTCTGAGAAATAACGAACACATTACAAAAACAGACGCCTGGGTACAAATGTTGTACCAAGAGATAATTTCAGCATTGCTCAAATAAGATACATGTACTAATTTTTTGAAAATTAAAATATTTTGTTAATTTTCACGTGCAATTATAGCCTATTAATTTATTGATTGTGTTCCTATTAATTTCTTTGCTCTATCAATATCTAAAACTGCTGTAGTCTATCTAAACCTAACAACGTAGCTTTCATATTGCGCTGCTGTTCCTCATTCTCACCGATAGTGCTGACGACGGTGATGACGAAGAAGACGGAGTTGTAGAAGTCCCACACGAAGGGCTCGAAGTCCACGGCGTCGCTGCCGTTGGGGTGCACGGACATGGGGCGGCCGCAGTACTCCGACAGCTTCTGCAGCAGCTGCGCCTGGGAGGCAGGCTCGCCCGCCGCGTAGTGCTTGCTCAGCAGCGCTGCAACAATCGGCTGCATGTCAGTGAGTGCAGGACGAGTGTGTGTATGTGTGTATGTATGTATGAAGCATCATGATGTAATCCCTCTGCTATAGATTTGTATTTTAGTAGGTTATTTTACGACGCTTTATCAACATCTTAGGTCATTTAGCGTCTGAATGAGATGAAGGCGATAATGCCGGTGAAATGAGTCCGAGGTCCATCACCGAAAGTTACCTAACATTTGCTCATATTGGGTTGAGGGAAAACCCCGGAAAAAACCTCAACCAGGTAACTTGCCCCGACCGGGAATCGAACCCGGGCCACTTGTTTTCGCGGTCAGACGCGCTAACAGTTACTTCACAGGTGTGGACTCTGCTATAGAACTTCAGCCTTAATGTAGTCAGTAAACCCAAAGTTAAACCAGCGCTTCCTATGGATTCGTTATGGATTAACATCGAGGACTTAAGAAATAGATTGGAACAAATTCAGAGTCAAAAGCATGTCAGCAGTATTTCAGCGGTTGGTTGGCTCGCGAATATAAAATAAGCACAACAATGTGTTGGAGATGAAATAAAAGACTGACTTCTTGTAAAAGTAAACATGCAAATCAAAATTTCACACGGGCAGCGATTCGCCAACATGGCATTCGTGTTATGCAAGGCATCAGTCTAATGTGCACGGTATTATCTTATCACAGCTCAATCGTTCACATCAGTGCGTTTGACTAATTTCTCGTAATAGTTGCCAGATCAAGCAACAATGTTGCCAGATCCGACGCTCTGTAATTGGCGTGACATGCCTGTTTTGGCAGGTCGATAGACTTCGAAACGGATGGAAGGATGAGGTTTTGAATTTTCAAAGCAAGTCATGTATTCATGCGATAACCTGGGAAGCGGAGACTACACAGAAAATGTATTAGGCCTATCCTACGCATCAAAATTTACTGTACAGTTCAAGTGACCAATTTGTGAGTTCTAGCACAACGCGTATTTTATGCTGTTCAGTTTCAGAACAAAAGACTATATAGAATATATATATATATATATATATATATATATATATATATATATATAATTTCATTTGGACACTAGAACAATACGAAATATCCAAACACACAAAAACACATCCAAATGAAATTCTCAATACACAACTCAATTTCAGAACACACACGCTCTTTGACTCCACATTATACTACACAAACACACCGCCACAGGAAACAAAACAAAAGGCGCCAAGATCAGCAACAACCAGTTCTGATGATGGCCAATAGCAGGCCGAAACATGTTAAAAAGGTGACAAAATTTAACATGCGAAAGACACATAATACGTTTTCCAAAGAGAATATTTGTGGAGTTTTACCCAAAACTGACTGTAAACCTCTCTTTATTAAACGGGGGGGGGGGGGAGCTTTCTTTGTCATCGGTGTTTGTGTAAGTAGTCTTCTCTACGTAAAAGATATTCATCTTTATTCTGATACTCTTCAGTTCATCCATCATCTTTCAACTCGTGGGAGAAATAAGTTGTCTATTAATAAATGTAACTACAGTAGGACTCAAAATAGTTAGTCTATGAACTTTTTTCAATTGTCTACCAATGTTACAGATTTGCCTTATACATGTTTAAAAGGACTATGGAATCTTCTCTACTGGCAAAATCTCTTTACAGTATCCAAGAATTTAATGGTATTTTGTAAATTAAAATTGTATGTCATTTATTTTATTGACGCTGCTATACATTGTAATACAATATAATAATAATAATAAAATTACTACTACTACTATATAATGCAGAAGTTTGAGATGGTTCAAAGGATAACAAAATACTTCGAAAAATTCCTACCAGTCGGAGAATAGGAGGCAAGTCTGGATGACGATATGAAAAAGCTATGATTCGGCGATATTATTATTATTATTATTATTATTATTATTATTATTATTATTATTATTATCGTTAGTTGGCTCTCGTGACTTTGCACGGACTCTTGACTTCTCGGTTTCAACAGCCAAGGTGAAGTTCAGTGAACTGTTTATCGTGTCTGCTTGCTAATTGCGAGCCATTCTGAGTGATGCTGCACGTATTCAAAGCACAGCCTTCTGATATGAACCTCTGTCGTCGATGTAACTATTGACACGATTTTCACATCAGTTATGCTCCAAAGTTGTGTAATTTCAAATGCTAAATTAGTATCCATAGTTTGGTATTTCGGCTGTGTGTGCAGACTGCGTTCGAGATTATTACATCTACTAGAAACGCAATTTTGTTACTTTTGTGTGTGGCACCTCTCTGAACGTATAGAAATGTTGATTAGTATTTCCGGTTGAAGTCTATATCGACTTGAATTATTAATATCGTCTTACGAGGACTTTGGTGGAAACAAAAGACAAACACAGATACAGAAGGCATTGTAAACGCTACTACTATTGTATAATCAATTATAGCTTTCAGCTTGTATGTGTAGGCTTTGAATAAACTGCATAATTATTAGAATAAATTGTATAAAATATCGATGGTGGACACATCGTAGAAAGCGGGAAGCAGGTCTGCTTATAAAGCAGATAGTGCAGCGAGATGTGAGGACTGTCTGTATTGTATTGAAGGCATCCATGGATAATAAAGAAGCATATGAAGTGCGGTAAGCTTCTAGGCTCGTTGTAATGAGTTATTCTTGTTAATGTTATCTGATAAAAATATATGAATAATTCAGTGACAATAAAATAATAAAGTGGAAATGTCATACAAAGCGCATTTAGATTTTTTATTATAATTAATCTCAGAAGAAGACCTGTGTACCCCATGTTCCTAAAGTCCTCGGCAAACGATACAAATTTCTCTTCACAATGTATTCCGCTTCCAGTTGCAGCACAACGTGCGCTAATGTTTAATTATGCAACGATATTTCGTGTATTAAACGGGGATTACTTACTCACAAAAACTGTCAGGACAACTCCTATACCGCATTATGAAATAAAAATATAATTGTGTGCATATATCGTTTTATGTGGCTCGTGCCCGCGTTCTCGGCCAGGATCTCTGCACAGCAGTGGACCGACTCTTGCAGCTGATTTCAAAGCGTCGGTGCACATTCCTTGGACCTGTGCAGTTGAACAGCCACGCAGCTGGTCACTGTTTTCGTCTTCATTGAACGGCTCAGGTGCGCCGTTCAGAGTGAACTGATCAGCATCGTCCGTTCAGGCTAACCACCACGATGAAATGCTGAACTAGAGCTCTTGCAGCGTCACAATGAGACTGGAAATATTACCAACCGTGGAAACAAAGTCAGAACAGGTTATTAGCAAAATGCCTGTTTGTGTGTTTCTCATATCACAGTGAACTCTTGTGTTTTCCATTTTTTTCCGCAATCAGAACGAATTTAATCGAGATGTTCACGTGCACGATAAGAGGGACAGTTGATAACTGAAGTGCCTCCAAGCGCTTCCGACGGCGTTGTTCAAAATGTTGCCTCCTGCAATTCTTAATATTGAATTATGGGGGAATTCAACTTGATTCCAGGGGTTGATTACTCATCATAGGTTTAGTTTATTGTTGCTAATATATTTTCTGTTTATAACTTATTTAAATATCATTAAAAAAACACGCAGAAATAACTTACTATGTTCTAAATGAGAACATAACATTTCACCACAGTCTACTATATACAGTCGCGAAGCTCAATCAATACGTAGTAAATATGCAAACATTAGATAGTTGCTCACCACTAGGATCGCTAATATCGCCTCATTAAGGCAATGCAAAATAGTACCGCCACAGTCTATTGTTTCTAGCACCCTCAAAACTCAAGCTTCGTGACTGTATATAGTAGACTGTGATTTCACCATCTTAAAGTCCTGCCAGCATTCTGAGTTTTCTCCAAAATCTTCTAAACTTGATTGCTAGTTAGGCTTTGTGAAGGCACACGTGCTCTGCGTTGTCGGTTCGGTGACATTGTAGGCTTTTGCCGCATGAGACGCAAGAATAAATGCAGTCCGTTATGAAACGCTTTCCTGAATGAGTTCGTTTCCGTCTTCAACGGATATTATAACAATTATTATTATTTCATTCAAGTGTTTATTCCAGCGAAGTGGAGCAAAACTCATTTCGCCAGTAACATTCGGACATCAGCGACACTATCTGTTTTTTTTTTTTTAAGATGGGACATGACAGTAATACCAGCATTGTCCTGTGTGCGCTAATGAGATCACTACGTTACGAGGCGCAGAGCTGTGTTCAAACTTTCCCACGGGCTCTTTTTACACGGGGCAGTTGGTTGTGAAGCGCATTGTTGTGGAATACGCCTGACGACTGGTTTTCCACGTAATAGCACATGAAGTGCAGAACTGCAACTTTAAAACGAGTCTCAACGTGGATATTTATTAAAAGTCTATGTGTTCAACAGACTGCCATCACATCACTGACGTCGCTTTTGGGACGCAGTGTTGCCAGAGTTACAAGGAAAGTTTCCTTTCTGTGTACTTCTCGAACATGCCTCACGCTATCTTTGTAGACTTCACATTGTCAGTTTAAAAGAGCATTATGGATCATGCGAAGTGCAATGGAAGTGAAATAACCTTGTAGATTAAAAGAGACGATACGGTACACGTAAATGAATAGAAAACATGTATTATGTTTTGTGATTAAATGCACGGTTAATTAGAAAATTAATTTGGAAGTTTCAGCAGTCTGGCAACATCGCCGCTAACACACTCTGCTCGTGATACAGATGTAAGAGGTCAACGAACTCGGTCTGTCTGCCTAGGTGGGCTGCTCTCTGGCTACGACTTTGCGATCTGCTCGCATCGTGCAGTGGCTTGAAATTAGTGCTTTCAAAATTAAATTTACATGAAAACCATCCACGCTGTTCAAATACTACTCGTAATAAGAGGGTGGTAAACATTTAGGAGGAAAAGCATTTTTTCCTGAAGAAAAAAATATGAAGTTTCCACCAGTATTATACTACATTTTTCTGTTACATACAGCGTGAGCTATTCGCTCTGAAAATCTACAAGGTTATTTCACTTCCACCCTGTAGTCTACATACGTCAACAGACTTGGTCTACATCGTTTATCTACGCCTTGAGGATTAAAGTCGCTCCTTGACGATGACTTTATCTACCATATCGATTATTCCGGCAAAATATTTTCTTTTTCCAGCATTGTAACATTTACATTGCTTTGCTCCTAAATCATCTGCATCACACGATTAGTTTCTGTGCACCAAATTTATGTTATTGTGCTGTCGCACACAGAGTGCTTGCCATTAAACACGCATGGTATTTCATTCATCTAAACGATATTGCAAAGAATAATTCCCAAAGGCTACGAGTGAATTAAATAATAATTAATTAACATTCACGCTGTTTTAAGTGTGCAGAAATTTGATCCGAACAAATGTAACCTTTCGATGTGAAAAGGAATTTTAAAATGTTATATTAAATTTTATTTGGATCAAATTTGTACACATTTAAAGGACAAAACTAAAATTCTTTCAATGATATATTAACATAATACACTGCTCTCTTAAACTGACTGAGCTGATTGGGAATTAAATAAATGGCTTTCACAAAACGCGCTGTGAGATGTTTCATATAATATGTAGATATTTATGAGAGAAGTTTGTAAAGATTCTCTTTTTAGCAGAGTGTAAAGTTTGTGAAACAGACAGATTTACAAACACACGAGGGCCAAAAAGGTGACTTTACGAATGTGTGTCATACAATGTTTTTTCTACGATAGTACAGATTTACATTAAATAAATGTTTCAAATTGGAAAGATTATAAGGTCACAACTTCATGGCCATCTAAACTCAGAACCATTAAGAAGTAACGTGCAATGGCAGCCTGTTTTATTCATGTTCACGATATCATGGCTGGCATAATAATCAACAAAGCGGTTAGACAAATCTTGTTACAATGAGTACTACAGAATAATAAGGGCTAAAATGTAGACATGAATGTTAAATTTGTTACCTATTTGTGTTACGTGTAATATTTAAGTAATGAAAGATCGAGGTAATGTATTCATTTCTTACTGAATGAAGTTTGTACATTGAATATTGCATTATCTTTGGCAGTGCGTAAAATGAGTAGCAGTGCCTAAAGTGATTACTTACTTTTTTAGGCACTAGTGTTTTAAACGCTCACTTTAGGCAGTGATAACAGTGGGTAAAATGCAACTTGACGCACTATCGTAGAAAAAAAACAATTTTTATCTCGAAAAGGAAGCAAAAACGAGCAAAATTGTATTACATTTTTTTGTTTGAAATACTCTGAAAAATAACCCCCTGAAATTGACATTACACTATATAACAGTTATTCTCTCTATTGAACGCTGAGAAGTGGTTTATGCTATAAAAAAGTTCATGGCTCGCTAATGATTTCCACCCTAACCTTGGCCATGTTGTGGATGAATTTAGCCCTTGTAGCCTGTTCGACTTGAATAGGCGCACTGACACAAGGCACCTGACTAACACAGTACATACCGCGCCCATATTTATGAGAAACAATTGTTGTTATAGAGTCCTGTGAATTTAAAAACATGTTTAGTTAAAACATTCAGTTTTAAAATCACTGAAAAGAATAATAATTTTAATTTTCCGAAAGAATGTGACGAACTCATTAACAAGTCATGGACGATGCTGGGAGGAAGCCATCCTTCGAGAAGGAACTACTGCGTTTAACAGAAAATTCGCGGGGACGTTGGCAAAATATTTCAATAAGTCGATTTCTTAGATTGATTGATATGAACAGGCCTATATTTTCATGAAGTGTTGCGTTTTTTATGACGATCAGTGTAGAAGGCAACTCCTTCATATCAGGAGATTTAGTGGAACGGTCAACGTCATCTTGATACACCCTGACGCCAGAGGAACTTATCACGGCACGCACCAATCCCAGGGGCAACGGTCAAGCGCCGGTCACACTGATTACCGTGGATCTCGATGCGCTCGGCGCGCTCCTGCTGGCGCCGCTGCACCTCCAGCTCGCTCTCGATGTGGTGGAAGAGCGCCGCCCCCAGCAGCAGGTACAGCACGAAGAGCGCCAGCAGCGCCAACCACTGCTTCTTGGACATCATCTGCGCCATACCACAAAAACAATCAAATATGAGTCTCATCATCAAAATCAACATTTATTAATTTCGGCACGAATATCATTATCATTATCAGAAGCAACACGAACGTCTACATGGACATGAGCATGAACGTCAGTAACGTCACATTATCTTAAAAGACATAAACATTAACATTATCAACATTGTTAATATTACGTCATTGCCATCTATTATGTAAACATTATTATTATTATTTACATCAATTTCAATATCCCTAGCTCTGTAATAGCACATAGGCCTACTGTCTGCACCTGAGTCCCATGTCTTTGTTTCCTTTGTGTACCTCATTTGAAGTGTAATGCCGATTATTCATTAAATCCAACTGTACCTTGTTTTACTGGAAGGACCCTGTACAATTGTATTCATTCCTGTCAGACGCAAATGGCAGAACATCGAGAGTATCTTGAGATCACACAGCCAGAGGGCGCTGAACCTAAACCTTCAAACGTTGAGTTGTTACTCTTCGTATCACGTTCTGGTGGTCTTTTGGACCGGTTTTACCAACATTCGTCAAATTTTTCTTGACGAACTCACCAACATTATCCTTCTAACGTCTAGCTGTTATACTACAGAGTGATTTATATAGAACTAACACATTTCTTTCTTTCTTTATTTATTTCAAAACGAATGATGCTAACCACAATTTGTTATACCTCAAATGTAGAGTATCTTTTGGAGATTACTAACCTCTATTGCAAATGTTGAAAATTCTTTATTTATTCGGCTGGAAATTCACTTAATGATCAGTTTTTAACGTCAAATTAAGCAGGAGTTTTGATTCCCTGTCATGAAATGCGAAGATGTTTATTTTTTATTTTGTATATTTGTCATATTCTTTTAGAGATCCAGTTGTTTCCAATTTGTTTACCAGTCCCAGTATTGTGTTTCTTTGGGGGGCATTACGAACATCAAATTCTCTCTGGTATGCCCCCTGAGTAGCTGCAATTGAATTCGTAATCCAGTATTGCTTCACAAGGAAGAGTCGTTGATTTAATGTGTACTGCATTTTCAGTGACTAAAACAAAATGTCGAAAACAGCTGCCAACAATAAGGAATAAAGAATAAACATCTGCGCATCTCGTGACAGGGAATCAAAACTCCTGCTTAATTTGACGTTAAAAACTGGTCATTAAGTGAATTTCCAGCCGAATAGAGGTTAGTAATCTCCCAAAGATACTCTACATTTGAGGTATAACAAATTGTGGCTAGCATCATTCGTTTTGAAATAAAGAAAGAAAGAAATGTGTCAGTTTTAAATAAATCACTTTGTATATCTACAATGAAGATGTGCACAGTTTGCAGTAGAAGTGTCCTGATTGGTCGGTTAGTCTTATCAAGGCCCGTCTGCATATCAAATATATCTATTTCGAATCAGAGCTTGAACTTTGTAGGAATTTTATTCAATTCCGAAAATGAGTGTTAGAGAACGTGATACCAAGAAAGCATGCGTAATTTACTGAGGGATATAATTTGAAGCCCGAGAGAAGGTGTGGGACGGGACGGGTGAACTTCGATATCCCTCCTCACTGCAGCAGGGAGAAAAGTCTTATTTAAATTATTGAAAATAACTTAAAATGTAACATATGCCCCCAGAGACAAGATGTGATCAATGTGAAAACTATTATCCCATCCGATCCGTCCCAGATACCTAGCCGACATTTGTACACACAACGATAACATAATCCATGCCATTGCACTGCGCTTACGAAATCACTCCTCTCTTTGCTACATTACGAGGCAAATCTGTCTTTCTACCAAGATCACATATGCAACGAACCAAACTTAACGTGGCACTGATCCTCGCCCAGTCATCTTGTCAGATATTGACGCGCTTGCCCAGATAATGTAACGGACAATTTTCATGATATGTTTCTTGAGCGGAATTAAGGGATGTAGGCTATATAAACTTACAATGTGCCGCATGTATATTTGTAAAGTTAATCCATATCTCGCTTTCATTTAATCCACAAATAGCACAACACAAGTCTGTAGTGTGGGAAGATATCGAAGTTTCAAAAAGCATCAATACAAAGAACTTGCATGATAAGAAGCGATGTGAAATGAACACGTTCAGTAAGATTGTAAACAGTGAATATCAATTATTGTGAACTATACTAAGAGGTCCATTTCAGTAATTAATATCGCAGTTTTTAACAGATGATTTCGTAATGTGGATGTGCTGTGTTCAGCTTCTTTCTGGAAAATGTTAACCATACCTGACATCTTCTGGATGCTTCATGTACAATGTTATTCATACCTGACATCTTCTGGATGCTTCATATACAATGTTATTCATACCTGACATCTTCTGGATGCTTCATGTACAATGTTATTCATACCTTACATCTTCTGGATGCTTCATGTACAATGTTATTCATACCTGACATCTTCTGGATGCTTCATGTACAATGTTATGCATACCTGACATCTTCTGGATGCTTCATGTACAATGTTATGCATACCTGACATCTTCTGGATGCTTCATGTACAATGTTATTCATACCTTACATCTTCTGGATGCTTCATATACAATGTTATTCATACCTGACATCTTCTGGATGCTTCATGTACAATGTTATTCATACCTTACATCTTCTGGATGCTTCATGTACAATGTTATTCATACCTGACATCTTCTGGATGCTTCATGTACAATGTTATTCATACCTGACATCTTCTGGATGCTTCATGTACAATGTTATTCATACCTGACATCTTCTGGATGCTTCATGTACAATGTTATGCATACCTGACATCTTCTGGATGCTTCATGTACAATGTTATGCATACCTGACATCTTCTGGATGCTTCATGTACAATGTTATTCATACCTGACATCTTCTGGATGCTTCATGTACAATGTTATGCATACCTGACATCTTCTGGATGCTTCATGTACAATGCTATTCATACCTGACATCTTCTGGATGCTTCATGTACAATGTTATCCATATCTGACATCTTTTGGATGCTTCATTTACAATGTTATCCACATCTGACGTCTTCTGGATGCTTCATGTACAATTTTATCCATATCTGACATCTTTTGGATGCTTCATTTACAATTTTATCCATATCTGACATCTTTTGGATGCTTAATTTACAATGTTATCCATATCAGACATCTTCTGGATGCTTCATGTGCAATATATTGGCATCAACATTAAGCCTGGGCTTATCTGTAGTTCTGCTATAGAATTTTATGGAATTCACAAGATAAGTGTGAACAGCACTCTTCACATTCATTAAGATGGCCAACTACGAACTATTCATTTAACGATTTATTCAAATTGAAGCCCTACTACCGATTTGATGGATGCTAGAGAACTCGAACGTTGACGAATGTTTGCAATCGTTCTACATTTGACCGCGGTGGGTGTGGGTGTGGGTCTGCAGTCACAAATGGAAGGGACGACTACGCCCTGGGCCGGGCCGGGCCGGGTTTGATGCCGCTGCACTCGGGTGGCTGGGAATCCAAGCGATTAGTATAATGCATAACCGTTAAGTTATATTATTTACTATCGAGATTACAATAAGTGACAGTATTCACCAATATAGACTGATATGAACGCAACGCTTTTGCATGTATTGACAGCTTGACTACACAGAGTGGGACTGACAGGTCTAAAATACTGAAGCGAAATAACAGTGGTGATGGTGGTGGTGATGATGATGATGATGATGATGATGATGCATTGCCTATATACACATCATTACCACAACTAAAATCGAATAGTTTTCGTAAAATGCGTATAGCCTACAGTACATTAAAAGATCACAATCTTATATTTCTTATAGAATCCGCGAAATAATGCAAGGAATATATAAAATATCCTCCGGAGGTACAGAGTAATAAATGATAAAGGGCCAATGACAGCGCTGACTATTGAAACAATTGCACACAACTGAGCGTTTGCAAAATTCTAGCTGGAGGGAAGAAGTGTTTAAAAATGAATAATAGTAAGAGACGCAGCAGAATCAGAGCAGCGCAGCTGCGAATAGCTAAGTGGAAAATTTCCATGGCGTGTTCGTAAAATTTGAGATAAAGAAATTTCAGCAGACCAAGGAGGAGATGGAATCTACTGAATCTGAACACTTACACTGTAAAACTATGTGATGATATCACAGATAAACAAGATCTATAATTTGCGTTTTACGTAAGGACCTTCGCGTTTCAATATCGCGTCAGTTTGTCATTTCACTTAAGCCTACTTCAGACTGTTTGCTGACGTAAGAGTAAATCATCACTTTATTACGTGATAAGTGAGCCGGGGGAGATTGGGGCCTCATGGCTACAAGTAACCAAAAATAAGTTCCTTAATAGATCCACAGCACGGCACCTTATTATCTAATTCAATCGAGTTGGCATGAACTAAACAATATTGCAATAACATTGTAATTTACTCATTTATTCGATAATAATTCGTGACTACTATAGTGTAGGTTATAAGCTTCACACTGCGTCCGTTTGCTAACATTTCACAATAATTGTTGTGAAAAACATCACTAAAGTAAATTTATTCACAGTCTACAGTTGGCGTCAGACAACATGTCATTGCAGGCTCTTATTTTTTAAATTGCAGAACAGGCCATTAAAGTAAAAAAAAAACCGTATATAAGTTATCATGAGATTTATCATAATTATCGATAAAGAATTTATTTATAATTTTAATTTTAGTTATTCATCTGGAAATGAATCAACTTCTAAAACAGTCTGCAGTCTAGTGACGAAATATTTCCACAACTAAAATCGAATGGCTTTCGTAAAATTTCTTATACAGTACATTAAAAGATCAGAATCTTATATTTCTTACAGAATCCGGGTAATCCGCGAAATAATGCAAGGAATATGTAATAGTAATATGCGTTACAAGAGCGGTATGTTGAAGTTTTCATGTTCGAGGAAAAGTTTGAAAAAGCGAAACGTAGTTGAGCTTTTTTAATTTCCGAGAATTGAAACAAAACATACCGCTCGTGTATCGTACATTATTTTGTGCGAAGATCGTTTATTACATACCTGAAAGAGGAATTTCTAATTAGTTGCAATGAAATCTCCATCTTAGTTTCTGTTCAATGACGGCAAATTTGCAAAACAAAAATATCTATCTTCAACATTGTTGCTTTAAAATTTTTCTGTGTTTACTATACTCCAGCAGGCCGTGATATACGTCTGTCTTTTTTCCCCCCAGTCTATAAATGCGAACTTAAAAGAAACGGTAGGTTATGTAATGATTTATTTTTCATTTTAATATTTTAACAATATTATTTATATAACATATTGCATTAATAACATCGGCAAGTTTAATTTTGCCGGTCAAGGAGATGATTTTTTCACGGCTTCCTTAATGTTACTTGCATCACGAATGCAGTAACTTTAGTGGAGTTGTAGAGTTTAGTTAATTTTTGCAAATATTTAAAAACAATAATTAACAGTGCAATTTAGGTGAAATTGCAGTGGTAAGTTTCCAATTTATAATTAACCCAGATAAGACTGACGTCCTATATATAGGACACCGGACGTTTCACACAAATATGTTAATAACAATGACTATGACAGACTAAATATAATAAAAAAAAATTGGAGGCAATTTATAACACATAAGGATTATGGTATCATGATTGCCGACTATGAAAATCTTACACAGCAATGTTAAAAAAATAAAACGTTCCGTCCTACATATAGGACGTCAGTCTTATCTGGGTTAATACTATATTCAACGTCTCTAAAAATAATATGTTAAAAGCCTAAAGCAGTAAAATCAATATGTCACTTAAGCGGTAAGAAGAGGGAAATTGTTATGTGTGTTATGTTGGGAATACTGAATGTGAAATTTTAGACTTTCAGCGGATTGGTTTTGTGCGGAAACCAAGCAAATACGCACGATCTCGCACAAAATATCCTCCGGAGGTACAGGGTAATAAATAACAAAGGGCCGATGACAGCGCTGACCACTGCGAGTGGAGGGTTCCTACATGGGGCTGTTGATCTAACTCTGTCAATCTGACACGGCTATAACTACAGGCTCCTAAAAATACGATTTTATACAGCTAAAATATGTTTCTGTCCACGATAAGTACTCGTATAAAAGTGAATTAGTAAGCGAGTATTAAGCTGTACGTGACAAAAACAGAGAACAGTAATTGTGGTTAGATCTTCACTTTGGCTAGTTTTAAATTACAAATAATGAATCATTAACGATTCATCGGCGTCATTGCTCGATGGTTGCTGGCACGTAAGTGTTAATATACGCTACTGTATTGTTCATACAATAACATTGCAACAAAGTTTCGCTCTGAATTTTCTATTGTGAAACTTCGCCATTTCTTAGACAGAACTATTTGATAAGAGGAAAAAGATTTTTCTAATGATACCAAAGTAATGGGTAGGTGTACATATTTGCTATGCTGACTTGCATCACATCCCTACTGCCGGCTCAAGTGCTCAACACAACCAGGAATTTTTCAATTTCTGCAACCAAACTATGACAAGGTCTTTGAACCAATCTCATCCCATGATATTGAAAACTTTATCTTTCATTGCTACATGAAAAAAAAAAACATTTATTAGCAAAACAGAAATAGTAACTTTAATGCTCATTGACCTTGAAATGGTTCACAATGGGCAAAATAGGCATTTTAGCACAATGAAACCTCTTCCAAACGTTCATATTTTATTCAAAACTATTTTCAACTTATACCCATAGAAAAAAATAGACATTAAGTCTACATTCAGAAATCTACTACTGATGAATAACATATTCAAGGCACACAGTACGATTAGAGAAACTTACTTCTATCGCAAGTGTAGCGTTAGAAAGATCATAGAGGAGGGCTTCACGAAGTGTCCAAACTGACTTACATGGTGCCCACCTACATTTTGTGACAAATAACTTCTCCACGAACTGATCAGTGTGCCCACAGAGAATTCAGTGGAGACTCTGATTTACGAAAGCTCTGATTGATTACGCACTTCAGTTCGCTGCTTAAGGGGAGAGGATGGTATTTTTTTTAACTTTTTTTCCTATTTGGTGTAAAATGTTAATTTTTTGTATGTAGAGAGCTTATAGCTGTAGCAACGCAACCAAATATAAATATAAAAAAAATATATTTGTGGGTCCAGATTTGAAAAAAATATACCCAATGCAGGACATTACTAAAACCGATATATCTAAATCGTTTTTAAAGATAGATTCAAACAGTTTTTTGCAATGTACTTGCAAAATCATGCTCTACAAACTGTCTGTAACAGAATTTTGATATTAATCCGTACGTTTGTAAAATAACCAATTAAAATTTAATAACACTTCTTTTTTATTTTTTTGCAAACAAATGCATGTATTTTTAAAATGAAATCAAGAAACAAAATTTGTTACAGAGAAAAGTTTCCGAATAGTTTAAATAATCTGTGTTCTAAATTTCATGCATGTATCTTTAATAGTTCAGAAATTATATCCATTTTTGTTTGGCAATGTAGCAAAAAAAAAAAAAAAAAAAACGAAGTTACCGAAAACCGATCAAAGGTGGCGTGTGATTTAAAAATCCATAGCGCAGGAAATTTAAAAATGACGTCTAAACATCTGGTAGGAGCACAAATACTCACAAAATGTTATGCAATGCATTCTACACATATCAAAGAGTATTTTAAAGAAAAAATATATATATTTTTTTGAAAATTTAATTTACCGGAAACAACAATAAAAGTGGGCGAGTGATTTAAAAATCCATAATGCAGGAAGTTTAAACATGGCGACTCAACATCCGACAAGTGCACAAATACCCACAAAATGCTATGCTATGTATTCCACACATATCACAGAGTATTTTAAGGATTTTTTTTTTTTAATTCACTCATTTTTCACCAAAAAATACCATCCTCTCCCCTTAACGTATCTCGAAATATGACATTAACACATGAATGACTGTGATGTATTTGAATAAGCGAGACAAGAAAACCTAGAGGTTAGGCAATCTTCAGAACAATACACACGAATGTCCACCTGTCTGACTGCACTAAGGTTCGGTGTCGAGCAGGAAACCTTATCAGCCCCTTCGCGCGTCGCCAGTCGACAATCGGGTAATGCTATGGAATGATGTTGATGGGGAAAACCCCAACTGCACACAAATGTCACCATGAAGCTTTCATTGGGAAATCTCAGGCCGACAGGAACTCAAACCCGGACTGTCTCCGTGACAGGCCGACAGTCCAGACCACTCAGTCAAAGCTGAGATGCGACTTAATTACGCTAGATATTCTAAAGTTAATAATCGCATTAATAAAAGACGAAGATGAATCTTATACAACATAGGCCGATTTTAACAACCCCGTCGTGAGGGCGGGGATGAAAGGGTTGTAGCAGCTGTGGTGACACGACCGACTATGAAGAATGGTAAGTGGAAAGGAGAAGCACGAGAGCGACTGCTGCATATCAACCCGGATGAATACGGGAATGTAGAAATCTCTGCAGCCTTAATGAACATTACGCTTTTAAACAAAAGAAGGTGAATTCACACTATAGCAGGATCTGCTGATGATACAAACAGGTCAAGTCAGTGGCTTCACATTGTCACTCACGACATCGTTGGAAAATCTTAGAGCTGTGGAAATGGAAAATATTTAACTTCACTCCATGCAGCTAACCAAGAATGACGGAATATTGTATGAAGTCAGAATATTGATATGAAATGTTAGTTTTCACGGTGATTTTATTGAGAGAAGGGCTTTGTTTTGCAATTATTCAAGCCTCTAATCCATGCCACACCGAATACTGTTGAAGTAACTGGGATGTTTATTTTCAGTTTCTTGGTTTAGTTCACCTTACTATAGAATTCTGTGGGGCCTCGTAAGACGAAGACTGGAGTCATCAAGTCCACCTATTCTCAATTGGATATATTGGAAATACATACATACTTAAAATATACAGTTTGTACCCAAATCCGGAGCTTCGGGCAGTTCCTGTAATACTACAAGTTAAATCTATGTTTAAAATAGTAGTTTAAAAAAAAGAAGAAAAATATATCAGTTCGAAAGAAGTTATTTATAACGCACAGTTTCAATTTGAAGAAATGTAATCCTCTTACTGAAAATGTTATTATTAAGGTTACTTCATTCCGGGTTTATTTTAATAATCTTACTCTATAATCTGAAGAATGGAATTGCTCAGGTTTTGTCTTGTATTTTGGTTCAAGTAAAAGAGGTAACTTATTTCGCCTAGTAGCCTATTACGACATGTTTGTACGTCATCAATTAATTACAACGATTTTTATGGAAAAGTTGAACGAAGCTAATTGTAAATTTGTTTGATACTAAGAATATGAAAATCTGAAAGAAAAAAAAATATGTTGGTACTCAATAAGTTTTGACAAACACATTTTAATTATTCCTCTTTGGAGCAAATACAACGAAATAAGATGAGGTTTAGTTGCGATAAGATGGCTTGGGGGTTCTCACTTTGATTGAGTGATTGATTCATTCATAATGTTCTGCCCAACGGCAAGTCTTTCACTGCAAACCCAGCATTCTACAGTCTTTCCTATGTTCTGCCTTCCTCTTTGTCTCCGCATATGGTCCATACATCTTAATGTCTTCTTCTGCCCCGAATTCTTCTCCCGTTCACCATTCCTTCCAGTGCATCCTTCAGTAGGCAATTTCTTCTCAGCCAGTGACACAACCAATTCCTTTTCCTCTTCCTGATCAGTTTCAGCATCATTCTTTCTTCACCCATTCCTTCCAACACAGCTTCATTTCTCATTGTCTGTCCACATCACACGTTCCATTCTTCTCTACATCCACATTTCAAATGCTTCTAGGCGTTTCTCTTCACTTCGTCATAATGTCCATGTTTCTGCTCCATATAATCCCCAATTTCATACAAAGCACTTCACTAGTCTCTTCTTTAGTTCTTTTTCTAGAGGTCCGCAGAAGATGCTCCTTTCTCTATTAAAAGCTTCCTTTGCCATTGCTATCCTCCTTTTGACTTCCTGGCAGCAGCTCATGTTACTGCTTATAGTACACCCCAAGTATCTGAAGCTGTCACTTGCTCTAAGAAGTGAAATAACTATGTATATTGAAAGGCGTGATAGAAGACATTAAAGTAAATAAAAAATCTCTTATGCGCTTTGTAATTAAATGCGCGGTTAAATATAAAGATAGGCCACTACTATAATTATAAATAAGTGTTCACGCCCTTGCATTACGCCACCCGTCCGTAAGATATGAAAGTGAAAATGCTGCAGCAGAGAGGAGTGAAATCGCCTTCAATGAAGATATGAATATTTTTTAAATTATTTTATTGGTTTTAAATGTAATCTCTTGAATAATAATACTCATATTTCGGGTAACGGTATGGCGTACCGGTGTGTATTTTTTTCCTGGTACGCTAAGCCAAAAACAAATTCTTTCCGGCTCAATTAAGCACTGCATTCAGCAATTCCTCGCCAGCCAGTTCGCCATATCTAAAATACGACAAATAACTTTGGAGCTTGACAAATTTATAACTAGTGTTACGGAGTCTGCTACATGTTTATATGCTGTTCAATGATAACAGTTGAAAGAAAAGTGAGCGGTTACAGCCTAAAAGACAGAAAAATATATATATTAATTATAACGGCATTATAATAAAAACTATGAGTTTATTATATACTAGCCGTACCCGTGCGCTCCGCTGCACCCGTTAGAAATAAATATAAAGTAATTACATAATTAAAATAGGACGTTTGATCCAGGGAACATTCGTGTTTGATAGAAGTATAAATCGTTTAATATGTTACTTAATTTAAATTACATCCAAATAATTAAAATGCGATCATTTTGGTCCAGAGACACTCATTTGGTGCAATGACAATTCCTTTAACATGTTTCTTAATTGTTATTACATGCAACCATAGTTTAATGAAGATTGACATCATTTAGATTTAATGTGTATATTTTATTTTACTTGTTATAGGTTTCCATTGAATTATGGTAATAACTTAATTTTAACCATTGTTTTCTACGTATTCAGTAAATGGCGCTTGGCCCACTATGGTCCTGAATCCTTCAAATAACTTAAATTATATAATATAATATTACATATTATATTATATATTATATTACATTACATTACATTGCATTATATTATATTATATTATATTATATTATATTATATTATATTATATTATATTATATTATATTATATTATATTACATTACATTATTATATCAGAAGTTACTGTAATAACATTATAGCATTATGTCCATCTAGAGAAACTACACTTTCCAATGGTGAAATAATAATTAATTATACAAATCGGTTAATTTAGCTTCCGATATTACTTCATACAAACACAGAAACATTCTCTGTAGGCTATCTTTCATAGCTTTCGATTGTTGTTGTCCAAGGCCCCTTATAGACCAAGTCATTTGTTTTTTATTTCGCTTACACGGCCTTAGATGGCAGTTATTTTAATTTTAAAACTCATTTATCTCATTAAATATCAGTCCTATCAAACTTTTTCAAAGAATAAAACTTATCGCAAATGATTTTTAAAGAAACGTTTGTTATGTAACATTTTTCACAAAAATCAATAATACGCGAGATATTTCGATTTATTTAATTCAGGCCCCCTTATAACACCCCTTTTAAATAATGTATTTTGAATGCCATATAGCCTAAAATCTAAGTTGCAACGAACTTAATTTATATTCCAATTTTCATCGAAATCCGTTAAGCCATTATCGCGTGAAAAGGTAACAAACATACAGACAGATAGACAGACAGACATACAAACAAAAATTTCAAAAAAGCGATTTTCGGTTTCAGGGTGGTTAATTATATATGTTAGGACCAATTATTTTTGGAAAATCGAAAATTACCAGAAAAATTTCGGCTACAGATTTATTATTAGTATAGATGGTGTTAATCACGCAAAGGAGCTGACATAGGCCAGAGCATGTTACCACAGGAAACCAAACTGGCTGTGACTGCAGATAGACAGAGGAAGTTTGGACGTCACAGAATAGCCGAAAAGAGATGTGAAGTCCGCAGACAGCCAGAGAATAAAATTATGATGAGAATAATCGTGCAGCGCTAATGGACCACAAGGCCACGCAGCCCGGTAAATAGCATTCATTAGCATCTGTCGTATTTAAAGCAGATCGCGGAGATCACGTGTTTCACGAGGTGCTCTTGTGTGAGAAATGGCAGACACATTTTCCCTGGAGCCCTCTATAAGAGACAGGATACTTTTACGTGCCGTAAATCTACGACACGGGTCCCCAGCTTCACTTCTCTCCGGAAGGAAGCCTTATCGCCATTGTCACTGGTCGGGATCGAAATCTGAGCCCACCACACATCATTGAAGATGTCGTTGTTCGCAACTACTGCATTTCTATATCTCTCTTAAGGAAAGGAAATCATTCAGTGTATACGCAAGTAAAAAAATACCATTAATTTTTTGAACTGCTTACAAAATACGTTTCTCAATTCCAAAAAGTAAATATCTAACTTGTATGCTTTAATTAAAGCAGAATACGTGCAAATGCCGGTGACATACGAGCAGCTCGCCGCCGGATTTTGTGTAATAGGAAAATGAGGAATATCTACAAAAATATGTAACTAAATATGTAAAAAATAAAGAAATATGCAACTTAAAATCTAAGCTTCAGTACAAGTAAGAAAACAGAACTGACAAAAAATACAGCTGCACATTATTGTTTGGAGGCACAATTAATAATAATTAAATATTTCCCACATTTTCTGCGGTCATCGATTGCCTTCTGTTCTTATAAATGGAAAACGACCTCGAGCTTCACACGAAGTAGGCCTAACTGGCGAATAGATGAGGAGCGACTAGCACGTCATTAAATTTTACAGCAACACACTCACCGGCTCATAGATACATGGAAAGTCAGTGCAGAAGTTTCTAGCTTTTTAATGGTGTTCGAAATCTTATTGAAGTGACTTGTGATGTATCCTTCGAATCTTGAAAGACACTCATGGACTCCCGCACAACGATGCACTTCCAGGAGAAAATGTTTCCACCACCGTCTTCACTGCCTCGAAATGTTCTTTAAAGAAGTTCACAGCTTCATCTAGTAATCACAGGCTGTGGAGGTAAAGGCACATCTGGTAACACTTTCCTGTAGCAATGCATGTCTGCAGAACAAATCATTCAGGAAATTGATCTCTCATGGTCTCGGCCACTCGGTGTGCCAAACACGTGAAGTGAACCATATTGGGGTAAAACACAAACAGGGCACCCGCAGCTTGTAACATATAGAATAGAACACCAGCAACTTTTCTTCGTTAATCCCTAACTCCTTAAGTCCGTTGTTAACGAATCGAGAAACTGTAGCATGATTTGTCTATTCCAGTAGTTTGCAGTAAATTAAATAATAGAATCAATTTACCTACAACGAAATTTGTCATAACAGGACCCAAGGCATCCGATGTCTCGTCGTAAGGGTTACCAATTCAGCTCTATTTGTGTCAGTGTAGCAGGAGTTGAAGCAATTTTTCCTTAGTATTGAAGTTGTCCAGCATTTGCTCTTAATGGGTTGAAGGAGAACTCCGGAGAAAACCTCAACCAGGATTTGAACCCAGCCCGCTCATTCCACGGTCAGGCGTGCTAACAGTGGATTTTTTATTTATTTTATTTTATTGGGTTATTTTACGACGCTGTATCAACATCTAGGTTATTTAGCGTCTGAATGAAATGAAGGTGATAATGCCGGTGAAATGAGTCCGGGGTCCAGCACCGAAAGTTACCCAGCATTTGCTCGTATTGGGTTGAGGGAAAACCCCGGAAAAAACCTCAACCAGGTAACTTGCCCCGACCGGGAGCTAACAGTGGAGGGTGGGTATGGAAGTTCATCAACTGTGCATTTTGATTGGAACGTAAGGACGATTTGTTTTAAAATGTTAATGAAGGAAGCATTGTAACATCTAATCCAACTCAGCAATGCATATTTCTCCAGGGCATTTTACTGACAAGTCACAAATTACAAGCGACAGTAATATGCTGTTCTAAATGTCAACATGCATTTGTCTTTTAAAGTGCAGGTACCACACACATCCATTACTCCCTGTTGCTGGATGCTGTATGTTCTTTAACTCAAAGAATCTTATTCTAACCAACACTGGAATTTACAGTATAAGAGATCCGAAGTTTCTGAGCAATGAGAATCAATGACGATGAGATCTGTGCAGTATTCCCCACATTATAACAACAAACTTACTATTATTGGCAGCACAGAGCTAGTGGCTGAAGTACTACGGCGCTGGTCTTCCATCCAGGGTTCGATCCCCGGCCAGATCGTGTTGGACAAAACAGACGTCGCAGGGTTTTTCTCGGGGTACTCCCATTTCCCTTATATCATCCCACCAACACTCTCCATCCCTTCATCTTCGGGGTAGTACTAGTTTCTGATGCTGATATAGGAAGGGTCCGCGAAATGGAACCAGGATGGCCCACTTGTCAGCGTCGGATTCACGAATGCAACCCAGACCATCTCTCGGACTTGGACATCACTGCATATATAGGGCGCACAACAGGCCGAAGCGTACTTTTTGGGCTGAAACCCGCTGCACATTGAACAAGGCGCGTGCCCTGACAACAGTACGTGTGGCAGTTAATCACAAGTTGGTCTGCTGCGTACATGCTTGTTTCTTCCATGACACTGCTCTTCAAACAAACACACGAAATTCTTTGTTGGCTGCAGTAACCAGCCGTATATTGCTCCAATCTCAAGTTACATGGAGTCCAGTCAACAAGGGCTCTGTAATTCTTTTTAACTCCTTCTCAATTCAAACAGTGTAATTATCGACCCAATGTCTAAAAATGTTAAATTAGTGAAAAATGAATTATCCAGCAATGAAAGCATCCAGTCAGACAGCTATGACATCACGCGAAAGAATTAACGAGCCTGCGTTATTAGTAATAATATTGGGCGCGTTATCGCTCTTCTAAACCAAGAGTCTATAAAATATGAATTATGGGCACGAAGCGCTTTGCGACAACTGAAATGGGTTTGTGACGATACGAACTCGCTCATAAGTCAGGCTATAAATTTAACTATTTACAAAGCGGCGCATTTTAACAATCTTTGCCTGCACACCCCTGAAGATGTATTGTATGGTGAGAAAAGGCTTGGGGCTCCGGACCCCTGGGCCCTATCAGGGTGCTCGTCCGCGAAATGGGACTGGGGCATGATGGCTGACCTGTCAGCATCGGATTCACGAATGCCACCTGTCATCGCAGATACAAGGCGCACAATGCACCAAAGCGAGCGTAAGTGTAGGTCCAGCCTTAAACCAAGATGTAGAGGAATCGACTTGGACACGTACAGCTAGCGTGACATTCATTTAAAACGACACAAAATGGCAATTTCCTCAACATGGAATGCAACAACTTAATTTCAATTTCCTTGAAGAGTTAATTATCATTCACATAGTTGCCTGTCCAATCGAGAACTTCTTCAGATAAGTCTCTCTCTCTCTCGCGTCTTGAAAATCTCTAAATGAATTACGCAACACTATTCCTTATGGCAGCCGTGGCGAAAATGTGATTCGCGAGCACATTGTGCCTCACAATGATAGCTGTGCATTTCCCTTGCTTCTTACCTCCCTCAACCCCCACCCTCTCACTCACTGGAGTCAAACTCCGTTCCATTTGTATTTGTCTCTGGCCTGGGAGTGGCGTCGTCGCAAGTCTTTCTAGAAACCATGTACCTCTACAAAAACGAAACTTTCAAGTAGGATGGGAGGACGCATTTTTTGCTGCCAATATGATGAGAATATTAAATGTATGATTTGTTCACAAGTATTACGAGGAAAACGGTTGTATGACATAAAACGGTATTTTACTACATATCACTCATGAAACATTAAAAGGTTGTATTATTATTATTATTATTATTATTATTATTATTACCATTATCATCATTATTATTTTTTATTAAGAGTAGATAAATTCCGAGCGCCAGGTACTCATGGCGACTAGCAGTTATTAATCCGTGTTCATATCTATAATTCCTAAAATATTTGCCTCAAAAATACTCATCCGAGCATAATTTTGCAGATGATTAAAAAACTCTCTATGTAGCTTTGTGTCCTTAATTTGATTTCGGAAAGTAAATCTTACAGATGTAATTGAAACTTAATTTGTAGTTGAGTCATCCGACTCGGGGACATCCTATACATATATTATTTATTCATTTAATCTGACAGTATTAAGGCCATAAGGCCTTCTCTTCCATCCTACCAGATAGCACACATAAATACAAAAAATACAAACACTGATAAAAATTATGTAAATTAAATTAAAGCTCTATAGAGGGTCAACAGTGACAAACAACACTACAGAGTTCTTATTAAGCTAAGAAAAGGAAAAAAAAAGACAGTTGAAATAACAGTAATAACAATGATTACAGTAGTAGTAATAATAATAATAATAATAATAATAATAATAATAATAATAATAATAATAATGATAATAATAATAATAATAATGACAATAATAATAATAATAATAATAATAAACACATTACATAATAGTTCCAATAGTGATCACCAAGGCGAAGTTGCACAACCTAACACGTGTTCAACAAGCAATTGCAAGAACTAGAATATGATTCCTTAATTTAAATTTGAATTTTGATATTGTCAGGTCAGAGAGAGAATTCCAGAGACTGGAATCGATATGTTGAAAGATGAATAAAAATATTTCCTGTGCAGAGAAGGTACATGTTCCGTGATCGAGGTAGTTAAAGAGATGCCAGGTAATATAAAATTTAATTGATTATTTATGGAAGAAGTGGTAATTGCCAGTGCAGTCTTGGTTCCTAAGGATCGACGTAAATACGTCTTCAATTAAAATCACTTTTCATTAATATTTGCAAGGGAAATTGGGGCTGAGAAGAAGTGTGTATGTGAGCTCCAAGCCCGTTGGACACTTGTCTCACTCCCATTTCCATCGTTCTATTTGAAGGAACATTCTACCTGGTCTGTGTGTTCCCAACCAGAAGTCTGCATAAACTTCTCCGACTAGACATGCTTCGTCTTTTGTGAGGAAGACATTTAAAAGCAGCAAAGGAGAACTCAGACACGCCATGCCATAACCACTTTGCTGAAGCCATTTCTGCAGAATCACATTATATATATCGCAAAATCAGGAAGTAGGAATAGAATAGCGCGAAATATGTATTTATTTAATAGCAGGGTTGTAGCCTTTCAACAAGACTTGAACCTTAATAACGTCCATCGTTGTGTATTTCTCATTAACATCGCTTTGTGGCGCGTCACTGACCCGGTGAAATAAGGTCTTATACAGTTTAATACCCATATCAATGTTTAAACGTTGATTTCCATGAATAAGAAAATTAGAAATGATTACAATGTACTGCAGCACCCCTGCTTAACCCGTGCCAATAGGCTGAGCACAATGCAGTGCTGCAAACTGTAGTACTGCGGTATTCCAAACATATCAAAGAGCAAGAAAGTATGTGTCAACTTCGTTACGTTACTGCTTTTACACAAGGTTTGTATTCAAAACTATTTTGTGCGAGATCGTGCGTATTTGCTTGGTTTCCGCACAAAACCAATCCGCGGAAAGTCTAAAATTCCACATTCAGTATTCCCAACCTAACACACATAACAATTTCCCTCTTCTTACCGCTTAAGTGACATGTTGATTTTACTGCTTTAGGATTCTAACATATTATTTTTAGAGACGTTCAATATAGTAATAATTATAAATTAGAAACTTACCACTGCAATTTCACCTAAATTGCACTGTTAATTATTGTTTTTAAATATTTGCAAAAATTAAGTAAGTGATGCAAGTAACATTAAGGAAGCCGTGAAAAAATCAACAAGATTCCAGACTCAACATAGACTGGGGGAAAAAAAAGACAGACGTATATCACGGCCTGCTGGAGTATAGTAAACACAGAAAACATTTTAAAGCAACAATGTTGAACAGAAACCAAGATGGAGATTTCATTGCAACTAATTAGAAATTCCTCTTTCAGGTATGTAATAAACGATCTTCGCACAAAATAATGTACGATACACGAGCGGTATGTTTTCTTTCAATTCTCGGAAATTAAAAAAGCTCAACTACGTTTCGCTTTTTCAAACTTTTCCTCGAACATGAAAACTTCAACATACCGCTCTTGTAACGCGTATTACTATTATCGAGTTAACAGCTTAGAGAAAGCCTTCAATGGAAAACGAACATTCAGACTGACTAGCAGCGCCTCCTGTCCTGCATACCAGGCAGAGCGCTCTGCTGCCCTTCACGGTGCTCTTGGTTGCTTGACAAGGGATCACTGCTTCAGTGTTTAAATCGTACACTCCATAAGTCTTACTTGTTGGGATTATATGTGCAATAACTTAGTTGGTAGAAATCAGCAGACACAAGCCTGTAGCATTACGAGCTATAATGAGAACGGGTGTCATGATTGCTTTACTTTGTGACCTTTCTAGAACAGAGTTGAAATTTTGATCTTGGAAGTTGCTACACTACAAGCACGCACCTTAGCCGTGTGCCATCCTCGCACCAGACGCACGCCGCTCACTTGTCACCCGCATGGTGCCTGGCCGGGTACTGAGCGAGGAGCGAAGAGCGACCGGCGACGACGAGGGAGCTGTGCTGGCTGCGGACCTCGCAGGAGTCATGGTCAGCACGGCGCAAAGGACAAAACTCTGCTCGAACGTGAAGGGTGGCAGGGCAGCGAATGTGTCGAAATGCCTTAGGATGGGAATCAAGGAGACGAAAAGCCAGACCTTGCGCATTGTTTAAGGCACAAAGCATGGACAAATCGCCTTTAAGGAACCCGGAGGTTCATTGCCGCTCTCACATAACCCCACCATCGGTCCCTATCCTGAGCAAAAATAATCCAGTCCCTACGATCATGACCATCTCCCTCAAATCCATTTCAATATTACCCTCCCATCTACATCTCGGCCTCCCCAACGGCCTTTTTCCCCTCAGGTCTTCCAACTAACACTATATGCACTTCAAATAGATTAGTGAAACCGTCATATTTAGGCAGGGCTGAACATATTGTTGTTGTTTAGTCAGCTGTCCGAAGACAGGTCTGAACCTCACAAGCAACACCAAGAAGGCACCACTTATAGGGCAAGTAGGCCAGGAGATAATAGGGTAGGGTGGCCAGTTCCTTTCCCCCTCCACTGCATACATCGCCGATTAGCTACATATTACACTAGTCAGACTTCAGATGCATACAAACAATTATTCTTCCTCTGACACATATCGTCAAGTGAGATGTACTGCCTGGTAATGGATGTACATATCAGCCAGAACCTCAATAATTAGAGAATGCTGATCATATTATGAAGTTTAAATCCAGAAAACAAAGAACAGATGTGGCAAAATTTTCCTTTGTTAACCGCACAGTGGTAGACTGGAACAGCTTACCTGCGGCAATCTCAAAATTTAAGAAAAGGTTGAGGAAACTGTGCTGAGATTTAAAAGTAATGAGGATGCAATGTAATGTAATAATGATTAACGTGGCTTGTAATTAATTAAACTGATAAGCTTGAGTACCATTATTATAGTAAGCGGTACACTTTCTCTTATCTGCTGAGTGGCTGCAGCATTAACGTCAGTCGCAGTGCGACTGGAAGCATTACGTGAACGGGAGAAAATCCATGACCCTCATCGGGAATCGAACCCGCGATCTTCCTGCTTTGAAGTGTTAGGTTACGCCTTAACCGCGATGCTACCTTGCGCCCTTCGTGGAATATTAATTTTGAAGTTCTAAACAATGCCACGCGGCAATGCACGCCTTCACATCGTTCCTGTCACAAATTAAAGTACCCTGCAACAGGCAGGATCCCCCTGCCAAGGGGAATTGTAATACACCACACAGAGTGGTTAGCACATGTTGAACAGCTTGGCTCTTGGCATCAGACTGACTGCTATCAGTGCGTGTTTTACTGACCTGTGTTACAGCAGTTGTCAAAGTGGCGTCCGTCTGCAGTCACGCGTTCCCGACATCTTTTGATGCAATTGTTCACACCCTAAAAAATAAAACGTACAGTAATAACGCCTGCACTACAGAAGAACTCGGACAAACTGCACACAGTGATATTCCACCGCTCACACTCACCAAGAAATTAAAATCATGGAATTACCGAATAATTCCATAACAAATTTGAAACAAACGGAACACACTGTGGTTTCATAAAACTGGAAAATGCGAACCAGTGAGACAATAAGCACCTCACAATGAGTTCCGCGATTCTGAAGTTTCAAGTGAAGGCAAACTGCGAAGCAACGTGTGCTTCAGATCATGCCGAACAGAGGTGATTCCAGCTTCAATTTGTGGGGACCGAAAACTTTAATGATAATTGAAATTCATTATAATACTAGTTGGAAGCACCCGGCGT